>NC_086083.1:2914144-3222638 GCF_948474715.1 Cydia amplana | reverse complement strand
CTCGGCTCGCATCGGCCTACGCCTGGCGATGCGTCATAAAGGTTTTTCCTATCGGCATTTGCCGATTCCGCGTCGATATATCTGGGGAGACCCTTAATTATAGCACTGTCGCTGGAACTTACAAGCTAGAAATTTGCGGCTGAATTTTCGTGCCGTCTTTCAACCAAAAAACGTTTACGGGCACTAAGCTCTCCACGTCGCAATGAAGAATCACTGTATCATGCCGTAAGACACTTATCTGAAATATAAATTATACCCAAAAGGAAAAATTTAATGTTAAAAAAATTTGCCACATGTCTGTTCGGCGGCGATCAGCGAGTAGCGATCGGCGAGTTTTTTTTTGCGAGTAAGAGAAAAAAAAAAGTACTAGCCGGCTGTGTGAATAGACACGGCATTTTATGAACATGGGTTCTACAATTCTAAATCTAATTCTGCACATACTTGACATATGTCTCAGGACTGGCCTTACAGGCAATAAGAATGGGGTATGAATGGGCCCAGTACAGCGGTCACGTGCGCGATTGGTCGCAACGAGTTGCGTTAGATTGCACGCTTGGCTCGAATTCGTGAGTGACACCGCTGAACTAGTACCATTTTTAGTGCCCGTATTAAGGCCCGTCCTGAGATATACGTCAATGGCACATACATTATTATGTTTCTTACTCGATCGCTGCTCGCTTAATCGTTGCTACTCGGACTGAAGCCTAATTTTGAGAAGCCTACCTTTTGAGGAGCCGTCAAATATGGAACATCTGTAAATAGAACAAAGGTCAACCAACATTTATATACTTACTTATTTTAACGTACAATGAACAATAAGGGCGGTTTCGCACTACTCCGATTCGAATCCGATCCGAACACGTGAAAATACGGGTCTAGAAAACTCGGCCCGAATTCGGATATTCGCTTACGCACTAGTCCTATCCGAACCCGTGAAAATATGGGTCTAACTCGGACCGAATTCGGATATTCGCTTATGCACTATTTCTATCCGAACCCGTGAAAATATGTCTAACTCGGACCGAAGTCGTATATTGGCTTACGCACTAGTCCTATCCGAATACCCCGCCCGCCCCGCTGCCGTGCGCGTGCGTTCATACAAATAATACTAAGGCTACTTCGGTCCGTCAAAATTCGTCTCCGGAATGGAGATTCTAGAATGACGGAAAGAAATCGGATTACGGATATCGGATGTAGTGCGTAACTTACCATAGAAATAGTTCTACGGCTACAACGGACCATATTTTCACGTGTTCGGATCTGATTAGGATCGGACGTAGTGCGGAACCGCCCTAAGGAAATAAATGGAAGAGTGTTCACCTGGAGGCTTTGCTTGAATAGCCGTGGCCCCAACTCTTCTTATTTCTTGTCCGTCTTCGTCTATACCGTTTACCTAAAAATATTTCTATTTAATAAGTTAGGAGAAAAAACAGATCATACGATATGTGCAATTATTTGATTGTTGTTATATTTTATTATTTTTGTATGACTGGCTCGTCTGCCTTGCCTACGTTATAAAAAAAAATCTTAATAGCTGCCTACGGAGCCTGTAGACCTCGCGAGCATAGCTTATTGGGACCGTGCACGATGACAGCGCCACACAGCGGTTTGATCAATCAACAATACAAAGATTTTAATTTATTAAAAAAAAATACAAAAAGTTATGTCTTACTGGGGATCGAACCCAGACTTTCTGTGTGCAAACAAAAAAAGCGATTGTTTACAAAATGCGCCATGATAGTTGTTAGCTAAGCTGACGAAATTCGGCTACTCATTCTAGAGTATAAACTAAATATCTAAATACCGCCTAAACCAGGAATACAATCTTTCTGCATTTTTTGCCATTTACTATGTAAATATGTCTCAAAAAGAAAATACTCTTATGATATCGATAGGACTATTTGTTTAAGCGCGAGGTATCACTACTCCTCCATTTTTGAAAATTTCCAAAAACGGGGTCGACAAAAAATTTTTATTTACTCATAGAATCTGGTCACAAAATTTCACAAGAATCGGTTGAGAATTGTGACCTGTAGAGTAGAACATCCGGACATACAAAAGCAAAATGCCCGAGTCAAAACGTAGACCTTCGCTACGCTTCGGTCAATTACACAAATTCATTGTTTTCCGTGATCACAGCTGGTGCAACTCAGTTGAAACATCGGTATTTAAGGTAAAAACAATGAAACTATATCGCGGTAGACCCGTTTATGTAATTAAATATGGGTACAAAACGCGAGAGTTTAAAGTGCCTATGGAACCCTAGAAAATTTTACTCACCGCAATATAGAATAAATCGTCAGGCGGAATGAAAGCCTCGGCCAAATATCTCTTATTAAGAGAATCCACCTCTTTTAACGGTATCTCAAACAACGTCTTTCCATCAAGGCTAAGGATCTCGGCGTGAGACACTTGGACCGATTTATCTATGTGCGTCAACGATAGCATCATGAAATTATAAGCACCTGAAACAAAAAAACTTATTAAGAAGGATATCTTGACCTGCTAGCATGAGTTGTGTTCTCGCGCGCGACTCGCGCTCGAGAACGCAACTCAATGCTAGCCGGTCAGGGATCACCAATCTTTTTGACATGGCGAGACCTTTTTATTTTGGGAGTCCTGCTTTTCTTTCACGAGTCAAAAGTAAGGCCGAAGGTTGGATACCCCTTGTTAAATACTTACTCTCTCGTGGAAGTTCAAAAATGCCATATTTTCATAAACAGCTTTCAAACTACACAATTTCTTAGACCCATTTCTCATGTTCACTGCATCTCCCTACCCCTTTCTGTATTCCTTAGTAGTACTCTTATGATTTCACTATTTTTACACTGTCCTATTTTTGGAAATTGGGCTCGAGATGTTGTGTCATGGGAATTTGATGTTTATGGTGGCATTACCACACCCTGCTGCTTGCTAAATCGGTGCGGAGATAGCTAAATCTGACTCTATATTCATTTTATCACCTTGTAGCGGCCTGTAGCTGGTCTCCACGGGCGAGCCTGGTCGCTGTACAGAGAACCCGTGGTAAAAGGTCAGGTTAGACAGTCCCACCACCTTGACGGAGTGCTCCGCTTCGCTGCCCACAGTTATTGACCAGTTCCCAGGCTCAGGCTGCAGGACTTTCACCACCTATAAAAAAATGTTCAGATTTGACAGGGCACCCCGTTTCTGGTAAAGCAAACGTGTCCTACTGCTGGGCCTTTCCCCAACTTTGATCTCGGTCTTGTGCTGTCAAGCCACCCCTTAAAAAAGGAGTCCCGCCACGACGTTTTCAAGCCAATCTGTGATGATTATTACTCATTTCGTACGCCAGATTGCGTAGCCAACATGCCAATCGCTTACACTCCGTAGCGAACGAAACGCGACTGTCACTGTTGCACTAATATGGAAGAGTGATAGAGAGACACAAACGTTTCGTTGTCGTAGCGCAAGCGATTGTCACCATGGCTAGGCCGGCAGTTCCACTTTAACTCGGTCGGCTTCCGAGCCATATCAAGGATTTGGGTGTTAGAGCGCAGCGAGATGTTCCGGACGCGATCCACCAATTTGACACTTAACTTCTAACCTTTAGTCAACGACCAAGTTTGTATAGGTTATGAGAACTGAAAATATACTCATGTCCATAACCTTATTCCATTTAAGTAACAAGTCAGGTAACTCACCATAATCTCGGCCAAGTCTAACGTGGTAACCAGTTTGGGTGGGCCTGTCAGTTGCTCCCCGGTGGGGCTGAATACTTGGATCTTAGGCTTGGAGCCCGACACCGAGACTGTGACTTCGTCAAGAGAGCTGTCCATGGGAATCTGGGAATATAAATAAGAAAGTGTGAAAAATGTTAAAAGGATAATTTTAGTCAAATCCACAAAGAATAACCATTTGTGTAGTTTGATTATGTGATGTCTACCCCAAACTTTTTCATAAAATTCTCGTCGGGTAGTTGTACTAATCTGTTTTGACAATTTTGCTGGGACATCTGTTAGCCGCGACCACGCACGCGAGCACGCGATACGTCGGTAAATAAAGGTAATTAAATAAATTTCGCGATAGACCCGTCTATAAATGTGAGTTTATATAAATCCACAAAACCCCAGAGTAACCTCAGTATTAGATTAGATTAGATAATTAGGATTTTTAAATACATTAGAACTTCTTCTTCCTCGCGTTATCCCGGCATTTTGCCACGGCTCATGGGAGCCTGGGGTCCGCTTGACAACTAATCCCATGATTTGACGTAGGCACTAGTTTTTACGAAAGCGACTGCCATCTGACCTTCCAACCCAGAGGGGAAACTAGGCCTTATTGGGATTAGTCCGGTTTCCTCACGATGTTTTCCTTCACCGAAAAGCAACTGGTAAATATCAAATATTTCGTACATAAGTTCCGAAAAACTCATTGGTACGAGCCGGGGTTTGAACCCGCGACCTCCGGATTGAAAGTCGCACGCTCTTACCGCTAGGCCACCAGCGCTTTTTTCGCTAGGCCACCAGCGCTTTTTTTTTAAATACATTAGAACATCAATGTCTATATGAATCTTATAATTCTCTCTCAAAAACGTCTATAACCTCTCTCATATAAAATAACGTTAATTCAAAAGCCTAAATGAAGAATACAGAACAAAAGCACCCGAGTCGAATATTTCATTCAATCCATCTGGCAAAATGTATTCTGGGACAATTTTACACAAAATAATCAGATCCATACTAAATACACACTCGTATAAAATTGAGTTTTATATGAGCATTTATTTTACCTCTCGTGTGTAGTTGTATCCAGCCGGGTTAGTCACAGTGCCCAGGTTAACCGATCTAGCTTTAATTGAACTCCTTACAAAATCTAACACCTGAAAAGATACATATAGGTATATACAAGGTTACTAAGGTTAGCCCGTCAGGAGTGAACATTATATACCTATTGAGCATTCCGTCGTCTTCGTTACTTGACCAGTAGGTAGCTAAATTAAAAGCGTATCTAAGGAACATATTGGTTCAAGTCTTACTGAGTCCATATTTCTCAATTAATATCGTTGTTAAAAAACTAAAATGATATTATTTAATCATTCGAAATTACCTTGTGAACATTAGTTTTCTTCAAATAAAACACTTGCCCGGAGCTGGCGGCGGCGATCTGTGGGTACACTAGGTAAGAGGGCTTATTTAGGTCGTCGCAGTGTCCCGTCAGTACAAACACTATCTGGAAATAGGATTTAGCATGTTTAATATTAACAGTCAAAAATATTTTGCACCTCAGCAGCTCGAACAAGGGTACTTTGCTACTTAAAAACAGTGAGCAAAATGATTTTGCTCACTGTTTTTAAGTAGCAAAGTACCCTTGTTGGAGCTGCTGAGGTGAAATAGTTATTTGTACAACAAGAGATCAAAGTTTGATATTTCTTCGAGTGTTTATTTTGAGTCCCGTGCAAGCGAAAGACTCTATACTAGATTCACGAGCGTAGCGAGTGAATTTAATTTAGAATCTTGAGCGTAGTAAGGGACTCAAAAGCGCACGAAATGTAAATAACTTTGATCTCGTGTAGTTTACAAAAATTTCACCTCAGCAGTGAGAACATATTAGAGAACCCGAAAAATGTATTCCTTCTTCATCACTTACCTCTATTCACTCATGTTTTCTTAAGATATACCAACAATTAAGTTTTCACCTCAGCAGCTCGAACAAGGGTACTTTGCTACTTAAAAACAGTAAGCAAAATCGCATTTTGCGCTCGAAGAAATATCAAACTTTGATCTCTTGTTGTACAAATAACTATTACCGCGTTGATATATTATAAAGGTATGCAGATGGTGCAAGTCTCATTCTTCTATGAGATTATTACGTTTAAATAACACTTGCACCGTCTGGGCTATCAAAATCGCTGCCGACATAGCTTAGTCTAACTTTACCTGACTCTGCTTCCTCTGAACCAGATCCAGCACTTTTCCAACCAGCCTATGATCATGAGCTGTTGCATCAGTAAACGAAAGACTTTCGTCGACTGACGTTCAAGGCTAGTTGGAGGCCGGTCAGACTCTTCTCTGGGCAATCTCCGCCACCGTATACTTTAATACACTTTTATTCTTACTTGACTTTGCTTCCTTTGAACCAGATCCAGCACTTTTCCAACCAGCCTATGATCATGAGCTGTAGCATCAGTGAACACGTATACGAAAGACTTTGGTCGACTGACGTTCAAGGCTAGTTGCAGGCCGGTCAGACTCTTCTCTGGGCAATCTCCGCCACCGTATACACTTTTATTCTTACCTGACTTTGCTTTCTTTGAACTAGATCCAGCACTTTTCCAACCAGCCTATGATCATGAGCTGTAGCATCAGTGAACACGTATATGAAAGACTTTGGTCGACTGACGTTGAGGGCTAGTTGGAGGCCTGTCAGACTCTTCTCTGGGCAATCTCCGCCACCGTATACTCTGACGATGTTCAGGGCGTCGTGGAATATGGTCTTGTTGTGGGTCACTGTTGCTGGGCCGACACCTATTGAGAATATATTGTTTTAGTGTGAAAATTAATGTATTAAGTTCCCAGAATAGTCACGACCAGACGGTAAAAAGTGAGGGCCTTCGGAGAACCTCTTCTTCCGTCTATTTGTCTCTCTATCGCTCGAATTTGCAAGAGTAATAGAGATCCAGATACCGAAATTTCGATTTTGTTTTCGCGAAGATCAGAGATCCTACCTCTGACTCAAATATTATGACGTACACCGGGGGAAAATTATAGGGTGATCTTATATTACAATATATAGGGTGGTACAATATAATAAAATAATAAATTGCCCTTATAATATTAAGTACAACTTATTTTTTTAATGCTTCCGCGTTTTATTAGTAAATAAATAGGTACATAATAAAATCAGGGACTTCCCCAGTTTCAATGCTATTTCCCTGGTCTTATCGTTATGTTATGATTTATTGGGGCCGAATTGGATCATGGTCGTAATGTTATTAATTGTATGCTTCCGGACGGATGGGTTGCTTACAGTATCAGTGGTTATTTATTATTATCATGAACATTGTGGTTTTCACTTCGAATCAATTATTAGCGAAATATAAAAGTTACATATATAGGTATACTAACAAAAAATACTTATTACCTACCGCACTGAAAGGTTGTGAATTAAAATATTTTTATATAATCTCAGTAGCACTGAGTTAGTACAGTCACCTGCAATAATATGTTACACAACGAAGACAGCACTGACACGAACTAGAGCCATAAGAGCGTGTCACATATTTTTGCGGCCGTCGAAGAGTAGTTAACATATTGCAGGCTGACTGTTATTTTTGAAAACAAATATCTTAATTTTGGAATAGAAAATAACTCACCAGGATCATGAAAAGGCACAAACACAAAATCAGCAATAATGCTGCTCTCCTCCAAAGCCGTGTCCAAAATCATCTCCGCACCTTCCCGTAGCTGTTTCAAATCGTTGTACATCGATCCTGTCGTATCGAACACAAACACCAGACTGCTCTTCTCGTCTTTAACACTAAGTGTAAGGGATAGTGCTATGTTTGATAATAGTAGCGAAATTTGCACTATTTTGTACATAGTGATATAACACACGACGTTACGGTCATTCGGTTAGTGGTTGACTGATATGAATATAGTTTATCTCATATCTCACGCGCGCAACATTAATTTAAATGTTACTTCAATGTGATAACAATATCCTCAAATAGTTGACACTCACATAATGAAAAATGCCCTATGACCTATAGTTAAACTTTTCTGTTATTTTAACTTTTTCAACTTTTCGTAATTTGGCGAAGTATGCTCTAATTTGGCATACGAATTATTAATCTCATGTGCCCCCTGACCTGTTAATCAATTGAGGTTGGACGAAATCATTATTTCAGGAAAGCTAACCATCGTAAACCTTATTGCAAAGACATACTGTCCATCTATGGTTAGGAGTATTGCTGTTAGGCCTGTTAGCACTTACTCAAAATTATCCGTGCGTTTGGGTATTTAGCTCCATTGTTTGTTTTCATTACTCAACGCTCATAATACACATGGAAGAAAAAAAACAAAAATAGTCTTTCCTGAACCCGAAAGATATATTTTCCAGGTCACATCGGCCTTGACGTTTTCACTAAGACAAAATTATATAATTAAAAACAGTTTTGGATTTCATTTTAAGACGAGCCAATTTAACAACCATAAATATTTTGACCCATTCAGCATGGTAATCGATTTCGAGGTTTCCAGGGGGGGTGGATTTAAGGATGACTCACGCTAGACCGGACCGCGCCGAGGCGTCCGACATGTCATTTTCTATGACGGCTGATCGGTGATCACGTGGTACTTTCCATATAAAACGAAGTGCCGGAAGCCCTGGAGCGGTCTAGCGTGAGTCATCCTTAATTCCGATTGCTTGGCCCAACTGCCGCCGACTTACTTTTGTTGCATCAAAATTGTGGACATTTGTTTTACCGATTTTAGGAACAGGAAAGACAAATTACAACCTAAATATATAAGACAATATATGTAGACCGAATGTTAATAAAACTAGCCTCAATAGAACTTATTAAAAATAAAATCTTTATTAAAAAATTCACACTTCACATATCTATAGAAGACAATTGGTACCTTACACTAGGAGATAACAAAAACTAAATACCTACAAATATTGCTCGATATTGTTCTTAATAAATAATACCTACATGCTACTGCCATTACACCTAACATGTTTTAGATGTCATAAGTTCCATAGAGAAATATAGTAAGACAAGAGTGCTCACTCCATACATCAGGTTTGCTACCAAAAAGACTATTATCTTCAGTGTCTACATCTAGCATCGAGTAGCGGAATTATCAGTACTGCTAGACTGCTACTTGACAATAGATGTAGCACCGACCGGAAAGTCTTATGCCCAACAATATAAGTGTAAGGCCTGAGTGGACGCTCGAAGCGGAGCGTTCGGCGGGGCGTGCAGCGTGGCTGTGGGCTCACGCGTGATGTGAGCAGCGTGCACTAAGGCCGCTCCTATACGCTTGCATTTGTTTAACATGCACGCCGCACGCCCCGCCCCGCTGCACGCACAACTCGAGCGTCCACTCAGGCCTTACACTTAGACTGGTTTTGGTAGCAAAACTGAGTGAGCAATCCATGTATTTTTTTCTCTATGTCAGTTCTTAGGTGGCGAGTGCATTTATTGAAACTGTATACTCTAAAGGTGCGAACAGATTGAAGCATTTCTATGTATATCGCGTTCGTGGGACTCAAGGGGTTAAACATTATAGTTATAGCACATTAGCCGAAAAATCTTAGTATCCATTACTTTGAATTCTGCAAATATTATATGACTCACTAAGGCGCCTATATACCGTTAATATAATTAAGTATAATAATAAAAAGTCGCAAATTAAGTTGAAATGTGCATTAAATGCTCCAGTTTGTATGCACCTTACTATTACAAGACAACATTACTTGGACAGAAATGTTCGTAGAATATAATTAAAAAATATATTCTAACAAAAAAGTAAATAAGTACAAAATTATGGAAGGTGTTATAAGACCTTTTTATAAACGCTGGACAAGCCGAGAGTCGTATGTAGGTTACAAGCATTTTCTATAGATTTTAAGGGATTACATTCAAAAATATTTATCTAACTGAGGGGTCTGAGGGTAATTCTATGAAAACTTCTGTCCAAGCTTAAAAAAAGAGATCTTAAAATACTTATATTTGTCTTTATAATTTGAGCAAGGCAAATAGTCAAATCTATATCTAAATAAGAAAAAAATAATCCAAATTCCATTGCAAATAAAGCCATATTAAGCGAATTAAAAATGTCCAAATAAATTTTATATTAAATATGAAAATAATGTCTATTTTTTTATTGTTATTATTCGGTGGTCGAATCTTAATTGCATTTCGTTCTCGCACAAATTAAATAATTATGATTCGATTTTTTTACGATTACATTTTATGTTGGATGTCTGAATTGGCGTTATAATTATAACTAAACGGTTACATGATTACATAAAGTGAATCAAAGACTAATCATATGGTCTCTATAAGGCCACATATACACTTGCTATTGCAACCGCGGCGGCGGGCCACCTTTCCAAACTGGACGTTGGCGGTTAAGTGCGTACCACGCACGGCTGCATACTAAAATCAAAGTTGCAAGTGTGTACGGGCCCTAAGACAACACATCGTCATAAGCAGGGCTCGGAACCGGTTTTTTGTAAAATCCAAAATAGGCCAATATTTTTAATTATTTTATGCTATTTACGTAGGACTGATTCATGTATTTAGGTAACAACTACGTATTATTAGATTGTCCCATTAAAAATGAAATAATAAGCCAAAGAACGAAAAAGAACGAAATAATACCGGTATTTTTTGTATGAAGAAAAAACCGGTTCCGAGCCTTGGTCATAAGAACGAAACGCAATACATCATACAAGATATGTTAGTCGTTATATAAAACGTTCCTAGCTTTGGCAAGTGAGTAAAATATGTAAATTAAGACATAATTTGTACTTGCGTTTCGCAATTCTCTCGTCATGGGGAACAGAATATGAAAGAAAACACTACACAAACACATATACGATACATACAAACAATTTTAGACTATGTAGAACGTAGTACGACCGTCGTACTAGAACGTATAATACGTACGTTCGTACGTAGTTCATTTTCGAGACGATAGTAGGGGACGGTACAGGAAAGTTATGTCGATATAGCTAAATATATAATATACGTACGCACGTTAGGTGTCTACTGGTTATCTCTCTCTTATGAACACAAAAACGTGTGTGTAAAGGGAGATGAATATATTTGATGTGAAAAAATTTCATATAAAAAAATTATAGGATACATACTGGCCGACAATTTTGATCGTCACAGCAGAACACGAATATAAACAAAATAAAATATAAAATCACCTTTAAGGTTAACAGATTAAGAGCGACTATTTTTTTTTGTAAATTTTAATTTGGTCTACATGTCATTAGTCAAGCAGCCTCTAAACACTACTTTAAATTTTCCCTAATAAGGTTCAATTTCCAAAATTCTTACTATCCTTTTTAGGTTATTTATCTAGCAATATCTTCACATTTCAAGTACACATCCCCGTTGATTCTAGAATTTTTCTAAAGCAAAATGGATGGGGCAAAACTCCCACGCAGTCCATCTTAATAATAATTAATCTAGATAATAATATACCTCACTCTTGGCACTGGGTTGAAATGCAACGTTCATAGAACCTGTGATAAAGAATAGCCTGTGGAAACAACGAATTGCCAAGAATTTTTCCAATGTATTACGAAAGGAATTTCATTCAGTAACCGTAGACATGGTTATAAAATATTACAATTATAAGTACAATACCGGAAAAAATAATTGTGATTTATAATTTTACTATAATAGATTGAAAATATATGTAATTAAGCTTAAAAATAAAGAGTGGAAAAGTTCATGTCTTTTAATATATACCATATATTAGAAGGCTGATGGTGTTAGTCGCTTCAATTTTGGACGCTGGTTCAAATCCAGCCTCGGTCACTGAAGACATATCACTTTTTTATATACTACCTCTTTCAAACAACTAATAGTCCTAACACACATGCGTGCGAACGGCTTAAGGTGGATTTAGACCAAACAAAGAGCTAGAACCAGAATAGAGCATTCATTCTCAATCTTAGAATCTTCGCAAGAAAAAGAAGAGCAACGAAAGAATGCTCTGTCTCTGTTTACACTAAACAAATTTGGTAGAGCAAGGGTAGAATGAGCATTCGTTTGGTCTAAATCGACCTTTCCGCAAACAGAAAAATGGACAATCGGACATCTCGCCTAATGTAATATGGTATAATACGGTAATACAAATCCAAATATTTTCATAAAAATGTGTTGAGAAGGCAATTTCCACAGGTGACTATAATTATCATAGACTAGGAATCCTCTAGACTGAGTTTAGAGCAATTATTTCATGAAACCGATGCTGCCAAAAATACGGGGGTGCGGGGGGACTAGGTGAGCGAATCCCGTGCCGTGATTGGTCCGTTCAAAGACACGGACCAATCACGGCACGGGATTGACTCGAAGATGGAGTAAATCTACCGTATGAGTGGCAGAGGGGGTAGCGTTACTGCTTGCTGCGTGCTCAGTCTAGAGGATGTCTTGTCTGTGATAATTATATTGTAATAGTTAAGATGGAGGTACTAACGGGCGTTAGACAGCGTCGTCACTAGGCTTCGGTCGGTCGTTCTTCTGATACACCAGCACGTTGGCGCTCACCTCGCCTTCGGGGAACTGAATAAAGGATACATTCTATTAGAATGACAATAATTATTCATGCAATTCTTATTCGTTGACATTTTCGTCGCTTTTAAAAAGGATAACGAT
Organism: Cydia amplana; assembly: GCF_948474715.1. NCBI lineage: Eukaryota > Metazoa > Arthropoda > Insecta > Lepidoptera > Tortricidae > Cydia > Cydia amplana. The sequence continues at coordinate 3,210,274 of NC_086083.1, read as the reverse complement.
TAGTTTGTCGGTCTTTCGTATCGTTGTCACTATCTCTATTTCATACACGTTTTATGAGTTTTTGAATCCATATCTAGAGAGTTAAAAATAATTGAGAATAATTATGTTTTTTCCCTTTTTTACGCAGTTGTGCATGAAACGCAAATAAACACACTCTTTCCATAAATACAGCAAACGTAAGGTACTATGACTGTAGAATATTATGTTTCAAAATACTTCGACAGGTCAGACTCGACTCGAGTCTTTATCAAGACGAGTTCGATTTAAATGTCATAATAATATCCTCCTAAGGCCCAAGGTCCTACCTATAGTCTTCTTCAGTTCGATGAAATTTAAAACATATTCAATTGGGACAGAGTTGCATTTCCTTTGTTTCGTTATTAACAAATCCAAACAAGTTAAAATCAACTCTATTCCCCGCACTATAGGTTCAAATTGCAGTAGCAAATTTAGGTTTTTGCATTTGTATGGCTATAAGGAGCATATAACGTACCTGTGTATGGGGCAGTTCATATATCTGTCTATATCCAGCCAGCAAACTCTCGACTCTGCCCTTTAGCACGTCAAATAGAACAACAAAAGTAGGCGGTTGCCTGCTGTTGTATTCTCTACGCCACAAAGCCTGCGTTTTTCAAGACAAGTTCAATTCAAATGTCATACTATAACGTAGCTGTGTATGGGGCAGTTCATATATCTGTCTATATCCAGCCAGCAAACTATCGACTCTGCCCTTCAGCACGTCAAATAGGACTACAAAAGTAGGCGGTTGCCTGCTGTTGTATTCTCTACGCCACCAAGCCTGGGTTTTTCAAGACGAGTTCGATTCAAATGTCATAACATAACGTACCTGTGTATGGGGCAGTTCATATATCTGTCTATATCCAGCCAGCAAACTCTCGACTCTGCCCTTTAGCACGTCAAATAGGACTACAAAAGTAGGCGGTTGCCTGCTGTTGTATTCTCTACGCCACCTAGCCCGGGTTTTTCAAGCCGAGTTCGATTCAAATGTCATAAAACGTACCTGTGTATGGGGCAGTTCATATATCTGTCTATATCCAGCCAGCAAACTCTCGACTCTGCCCTTCAGCACGTCAAATAGGACTACAAAAGTAGGCGGTTGCCTGCTGTTGTATTCTCTACGCCACCTAGCCCGGGTTTTTCAAGCCGAGTTCGATTCAAATGTCACAACATAACGTACCTGTGTATGGGGCAGTTCATATATCTGTCTATATCCAGCCAGCAAACTCTCGACTCTGCCCTTTAGCACGTCAAATAGGACTACAAAAGTAGGCGGTTGCCTGCTGTTGTATTCTCTACGCCACCTAGCCCGGGTTTTTCAAGCCGAGTTCGATTCAAATGTCATAAAACGTACCTGTGTATGGGGCAGTTCATATATCTGTCTATATCCAGCCAGCAAACTCTCGACTCTGCCCTTCAGCACGTCAAATAGGACTACAAAAGTAGGCGGTTGCCTGCTGTTGTATTCTCTACGCCACCTAACCCGGGTTTTTCAAGCCGAGTTCGATTCAAATGTCACAACATAACGTACCTGTGTATGGGGCAGTTCATATATCTGTCTATATCCAGCCAGCAAACTCTCGACTCTGCTCTTCAGCACGTCAAATAGGACTACAAAAGTAGGCGGTTGCCTGCTGTTGTATTCTCTACGCCACCAAGCCTGGGTCTTTCAAGACGAGTTCGATTCAGATGTCACAACATAACGTACCTGTGTATGGGGCAGTTCATATATCTGTCTATATCCAGCCAGCAAACTCTCGACTCTGCTCTTCAGCACGTCAAATAGGACTACAAAAGTAGGCGGTTGCCTGCTGTTGTATTCTCTACGCCACCAAGCCTGGGTTTTTCAAGACGAGTTCGATTCAAATGTCATAACATAACGTACCTGTGTATGGGGCAGTTCATATATCTGTCTATATCCAGCCAGCAAACTCTCGACTCTGCCCTTTAGCACGTCAAATAGGACTACAAAAGTAGGCGGTTGCCTGCTGTTGTATTCTCTACGCCACCTAGCCCGGGTTTTTCAAGCCGAGTTCGATTCAAATGTCATAAAACGTACCTGTGTATGGGGCAGTTCATATATCTGTCTATATCCAGCCAGCAAACTCTCGACTCTGCTCTTCAGCACGTCAAATAGGACTACAAAAGTAGGCGGTTGCCTGCTGTTGTATTCTCTACGCCACCAAGCCTGGGTTTTTCAAGACGAGTTCGATTCAAATGTCATAACATAACGTACCTGTGTATGGGGCAGTTCATATATCTGTCTATATCCAGCCAGCAAACTCTCGACTCTGCCCTTTAGCACGTCAAATAGGACTACAAAAGTAGGCGGTTGCCTGCTGTTGTATTCTCTACGCCACCTAGCCCGGGTTTTTCAAGCCGAGTTCGATTCAAATGTCATAAAACGTACCTGTGTATGGGGCAGTTCATATATCTGTCTATATCCAGCCAGCAAACTCTCGACTCTGCCCTTCAGCACGTCAAATAGGACTACAAAAGTAGGCGGTTGCCTGCTGTTGTATTCTCTACGCCACCTAGCCCGGGTTTTTCAAGCCGAGTTCGATTCAAATGTCATAAAACGTACCTGTGTATGGGGCAGTTCATATATCTGTCTATATCCAGCCAGCAAACTCTCGACTCTGCCCTTCAGCACGTCAAATAGGACTACAAAAGTAGGCGGTTGCCTGCTGTTGTATTCTCTACGCCACCTAACCCGGGTTTTTCAAGCCGAGTTCGATTCAAATGTCACAACATAACGTACCTGTGTATGGGGCAGTTCATATATCTGTCTATATCCAGCCAGCAAACTCTCGACTCTGCCCTTTAGCACGTCAAATAGGACTACAAAAGTAGGCGGTTGCCTGCTGTTGTATTCTCTACGCCACCTAGCCCGGGTTTTTCAAGCCGAGTTCGATTCAAATGTCATAAAACGTACCTGTGTATGGGGCAGTTCATATATCTGTCTATATCCAGCCAGCAAACTCTCGACTCTGCCCTTTAGCACGTCAAAAAGGACTACAAAAGTAGGCGGTTGCCTGCTGTTGTATTCTCTACGCCACCAGGCCTGCGGGTTGTGGAAGAAGGCTTCTGACTCGTAGGTGTCGCCGGTTTTGCCGATGGGCGGGTCGCAGTTCAGGTAGCGGGTTGTGATGTTTACGTGGAGGTGACTGAAAAAAAAAACGTTCTTATTAGGCCGTCTTTACACCTGTAAGTTTTACTTACGTAAGTAGGGACAAAGCTATACCACAGAATGAGAGATGAATATCGTTATCTCATTCTAACAAATAGCTTTGTCCCTACTTACGTAAGTAAAACTTACAGGTGTAAAGGCCGCCTTAGATATAGAGCTTGTTTCAAAGGTAAAATAAAGATAAAAGATATCTTTATTTTCAACTCCTTCTGCTTATATTGGTTGAAAATTGTTTTAGTAGTACATTTTTCGTCAGTAGCGATACTTGTGACATCTGGTGACAAGTAGCGGTACTGATAGTTCCACTACTTGACTTTAGGTGTCGACTACGAAATAACTCGCATTTTGGTAAGAAAACTGATGCATGGAGTTACCAGCGTTACCACTCTTTCTTTACATATACAGGGTGCTTCCTGTAACAGGAACAATAAATTAAACTAAACGCTGTACTCCTCAAACTGACCAACATTAGTTCAGCAACTTTTAAAAATCATGAATCCTTTAGGCTTCCTCTTTTTCATACAAAATAAATATTGCCTTCAATTTACGCATATATCAGTGTGTTTGACGTTGCTTGTCACGCTTCAAACATAACAAAATTTGCAATACATTGCGTCTTAGAATAAACTTTAAAGTGTAATAAAAATCAACACATGAGTTATTTTCAAAAGTTGCTGAACAAATGTTGGTCAGTTTGAGGAGTACAGCCTACAGTTTAATTTATTGCTCCTGTTACAGGAAACACCCTGTATATCTCTATGTTCATATGGAGTGTAGTTTTACTAGTTTTACCTGTATAGAGGCGTGGAGTGGCAAGGCATCATGAACAACACGGAAGACCGGTTGTTAGGCAGGGCTTCTCTCAGCAGCGGCATGACCTTGAGCGTGCCGCTCTGGTGCACGACGCCGAAGTATAAAGCTGGCACGGCGTTGCCGACGAGGATCGCTAAGGCAACGAGATACAGTTGCCATCTGAATAACGGAAAATGATTCTTAAGAACAAACGTAAATAGTAGATTGTTAACCAAGGGATGAAAGGCACTCATTCCTGCCGAGGTTTTTTTAAACATGACTATGTGTAAACTTTTATAGTAAATCTTGAGGGTACTTTCTATTAACAATTCAGGCTAAAGTATCGTTATTTTTGGAATGGGGAGTTAAATATCAGAATGGAAATTGTATGACTAATCCATTTAAACCCCATTTTCAATTGCATATTGTGAAAAAATTAATAAAATCGTACTTGGAACGTAAAATAGTGCAGAAACGTGTTATTTTCTGCACACCTTTTGGAACAACAATGACCCTCTTTCGGAGCATGAGAAATGAAAATAAATATTATAGTCAATTTTACACACATCAACCTAGTCACACAGTCCCACAGTAAGCTCAGTCAGTTGTTAACCTTTTGGCCGCCGGACCTAGTCCGCAAAGACGCTCACTCACACGCCAGAACAAATTTTAAGTAAACAACTAATAAAAAGTTTAGGGATTGCAAATAGTGATATCGATATTTACAATTTATGGTAAAAATCTTCTCAATTTGGCTTAGTTCTTATCCAACTTTAATTTATTTCGAAAATGCCAAAAATTTACATATTTTTTACACACGACAATGTTAAAAATAAAGGTCTTTATCATTATAAACAACCACTAAACAATATCGATTCATGACGTAATATCACCGCACTAGGCTGTACAAGAAGTCTTTTATACAAGACAACGGCGCGCATGGACTGTCCGCAGTGCAGACTGACAAGGACTGTTTCCATGCGGATTAAGTAATAATAGTCTCTAGGTCAACGGCGTAAGCGCTTGTCGGTACGTAAACTTTATAAGCGTAACGTTAGAGCCGCGCATCGTGTGTCGATAATATAAATGTAAGTACCGGAACTGCATTGGGGAAAATTACACGTGGGTTAATTGAATTGTCAATAAGTGAAGAACAATAATATTGGAAAAGGGTGGGGATCGGAAATGTTCGGGAATGCATGTTTCATATTCGACATGTTCCTTAGATGAGCTTCTCAGTTCCCGTATTACATCCTCCCTACCATGACAATTTTTCGTCAATTTCAAATACATATACAGTGTGTAAGTCAAATAAGGGCAATAAATTAAACCAGATATAGAATTTACCCGTCTTATCATTAATTGTTTTTTTAAGTTACACTTAATTATGACCCCGTGATTAATTTTTTCCACATGTACCGAGCAGCAATGTACTGTAAACATTAAGAAACAAGATGATAATGACATTACGAGATACGAGCTTTTCATAGTAACTGCCAACAAGCGTTGACAGTTACTTTAAAAAGCTCGTATCCCGTAACGTGTGTGGTGTATTACATTGCGGGCCGAATTATTTTGTATGGTTATAATTTTCAATGCATTTCTAAGTAAAATCTATCTCAGTATACTTTTTAGGTCCTATGCTAACCACCGTTTAAATATTCGCCCGTATTGGATTTACACACTGTATAACATTCTCATAGTTAGGCGACACTGACTAGTCCTAGCGTCCGCCTGTACCATTCTTGTGCGAAGCGGTCACTGCAGGGTATCACTCTTCACTACACTATCATCTTAAAATGAATCTTTTGTTCTGCAAATAAACCACAAGGACAGATTTACTTGTTTGACTCTACTATCAACAGCTGAAGAAGCTCCCTGAACTTCAGCTATAGTTAATGCCTGTCTCTCTCGTCTCGTTTTACGTATTCTAGTTACTAGTTACCACCAATTGGCATTTAACAAGTGTTCAAATGCTTAAATAAAACCAGATTTGCGATTTGATATTTATTTTGAATATTCTCATATCGAGTTAACATTCCCATCCCTAGCTGTCTTGTATGCAAGACAGCGGCGACGAGGAACAAGAAAAACGTTGAAATCTGGAGCAATTTTTTGAGAGCCTTATTATAAAAGAATGGATTTCTATAGCTGCTTTAAATGCAATTTTTTTTAAACAAGGACCTAAAACATTAGCATGAGTGTAAAAAAATATATAGTTGATATTTTTTCCACATTTACCGAGCGGTTGAATTTTTGTCTTGTATACAAGACAGCGGCGCCAGTGTATCGTTCTATCGTTGTCTTGTATACATGCCAACGGCGGTCAAAGGGTTAATTCATTATTATAATGAGAACAAGACTTACTTCCTAGCTTTCCTACTCCATGGCACGATGACGTCTTGGGCCAAGTACATCAGAATCGGCAGCAGCGGCAAAACGAACCTGAACTCCTTGTGGGCGATCAAACTGAAACGATAAACATTCAAGTGTTATTCCACTTTGCTAATGCAAAAAAAAACCGGCCAAGTGCGAGTCGGACTCGCGCACGGAGGGTCCCGCACCATCAACAAAAAATAGAGCAAAAAAATCGTGCTTGTTGTATGGGAGCCCCCCTTAAATATTTATTTTATTTTTAGTATTTGTTGTTATAACGGCAAAAGAGATACATCATTTGTGAAAATTTCAACTGTCTAGCTATCGCGGTTCATGAGATACAGCCTGGTGACAGACGGACGGACGGACGGACAGCGAAGTCTTAGTAATAGGGTTCCGTTTTTTGCCCTTTGTGTACGGAACCCTAAAAAAACTAACTGTAGGATGTACAAGGGAGTCACGATAAATTAAATCCCGGTCGCGTTTAAAGTATCAAGTGCAAATCAAATAAATAGACTTACGAATTCCACACAAGCGACAGCTGAAGAATCGCAATAAAAGCTATTCATCGCTTATTATGTTATCTGTCCTTATACATACTACTTATTAACTCCTTCCCCACTTATAGGGAAAGATATCATAGTACTGTAGGTACAGTCACGCTCCGTGATTGTTACGTTATTTAGGGACCTAGCTAAATTGCTAGCTTAAGTATGGAACAACCACTTTAGCCAGGACCCTAAATGGCGTAACAATCGCGTAGCGTGATAGTACAGTCAGCAGCAGTTGCTAAGCGGGCGAGGTGTTCAAAATTACCTTGACGCGCTCTTATTCTCTTAACAATAAAGTCGCGTCAAGATCATTTTGAACCCCTCGCCCGCTTAGCAACTATTGCTGCTGACTGTACCACCACGAGCTATGCGCCACGGGCTTGCTGCGGCGATGGCGGTGGTGTTAACGGTGCCTACATTGGTGGTTAACACAGGTCTCCCCCTCCCAAGACCATGACGAGGTACAGAACAAGGTAGCCGTATCGCCTGTCCGTGTCCGATCGGCGATGACGGTGTCCACATAGTCGCAGAATAAAGTAACAACTGAAGATTGAGTTTTAAATAGCGGTTTGATAAAGCCACTGGCGCGGTAGGGAGTAGGGGTTAATTAATTAGATTGTATTATGTTATGAACAGTTTCCTTAAAAGCATTATTAACTACAATAATAAGTTGTTGTTAAGCGTGATAACGACTGCTGACCATTAATTAATTTATCCTTTTCCTGTTTTTTGTTTTTATTCGGGTTAGAAATAAAACTTGAATTTATTTAGTGAGGCATGTTTTCGCAAAAAACTTGAACTTTAGCTTTAAGTAGTTAATTTATCTAGTTCTGAAATCGTCCAAACTAACATATTTTCGGCGGTCAAGAGAAGCAGACCCGTTTTTAGGGTTCCGTACCCAAAGGGTAAAAGCGGGACCCTATTACTAAGCTAAGACTCCACTGTCCTTCTGCTCTGTCTGTCACCAGGCTGTAACTCATGAACCGTGATAGCTAGACAGTTGAAATTTTCACACATGATGTATTTCTGTTGCCGATATAACAATAAATACCAAAAACAGAATTAAACAAGTATTTAAGTGGAGCCCCTTTACATCCCCATACAATAAACGTGATTTTTTGCCGTTTTTTGCGTAATGGTACGGAACCCTACGTGCGCGAGTTCGACTCGCACTTGGCCGATTTTGTTCTCTAGGGTGACGAAGGATGGAGTCTACTGCCAGTAGCACGGGAATTAGGTCGAGTTGATGCCAAGGACTGCATTTCTAAATCATTTTACACTTTATGCCTATAAAATTAGAGTACATTTTTACCTGTATAACCCTACATGTAGTGCGACCGCGGCTAAGAGCAGTAGGCCAGTTTTGTTCTCTCTAGGGTAACAGAGGATGGATAATACCAGTAGAACTGATATCAGGTTGATACACATTTTACACTTTATGCCTATAGAATTAGAGTACATTCTCACCTGTATAACCCTACATGTAGTGCGACCGCGGCTAAGAGCAGTAGGCCAGTTTTGTTCTCTCTAGGGTAACGGAGGATGAATAATACCAGTAGAACTGATATCAGGTTGATACACATTTTACACTTTATGTCTATAGAATTAGAGTACATTCTTACCTGTATAACCCTACATGTAGTGCGACCGCGGCTAACAGCAGTAGGCCAGTTTTGTTCTCTCTAGGGTAACGGAGGATGAATAATACCAGTAGAACTGATATCAGGTTGATACACATTTTACACTTTATGTCTATAGAATTAGAGTACATTCTTACCTGTATAACCCTACATGTAGTGCGACCGCGGCTAACAGCAGTAGGCCAGTTTTGTTCTCTCTAGGGTAACGGAGGATGAATAATACCAGTAGAACTGATATCAGGTTGATACACATTTTACACTTTATGTCTATAGAATTAGAGTACATTCTTACCTGTATAACCCTACATGTACTGCGACCGCGGCTAACAGCAGTAGGCCAGTTTTGTTCTCTCTAGGGTAACGGAGGATGAATAATACCAGTAGAACTGATATCAGGTTGATACACATTTTACACTTTATGTCTATAGAATTAGAGTACATTCTCACCTGTATAACACTACATGTAGTGCGACCGCGGCTAAGAGCAGTAGGCCAGTTTTGTTCTCTCTAGGGTAACGGAGGATGAATAATACCAGTAGAACTGATATCAGGTTGATACACATTCTACACTTTATGTCTATAGAATTAGAGTGCATTCTCACCTGTATAACCCTACATGTAGTGCGACCGCGGCTAACAGCAGTAGGCCAGTTTTGTTCTCTCTAGGGTAACGGAGGATGAATAATACCAGTAGAACTGATATCAGGTTGATACACATTCTACACTTTATGCCTATAGAATTAGAGTACATTCTCACCTGTATAACCCTACATGTAGTGCGACCGCGGCTAAGAACAGTAGGCCAGTTTTGTTCTCTCTAGGGTAACGGAGGATGAATAATACCAGTAGAACTGATATCAGGTTGATACACATTTTACACTTTATGCCTATAGAATTAGAGTACATTCTCACCTGTATAACCCTACATGTAGTGCGACCGCGGCTAAGAACAGTAGGCCAGTTTTGTTCTCTCTAGGGTAACGGAGGATGAATAATACCAGTAGAACTGATATCAGGTTGATACACATTTTCCACTTTATGTCTATAGATATAGAGTACATTCTCACCTGTACAATGCTACATGTAGTGCAACCACGGCTAAGAGCAGTAGGCCAGTTTTGTTCTCTCTAGGGTAACGGAGGATGAATAATACCAGTAGAACTGATATCAGGTTGATACACATTTTACACTTTATGCCTATAGAATTAGAGTACATTCTCACCTGTATAACCCTACATGTAGTGCGACCGCGGCTAAGAGCAGTAGGCCAGTTTTGTTCTCTCTAGGGTAACGGAGGATGAATAATACCAGTAGAACTGATATCAAGTTGATACACATTTTCCACTTTATGTCTATAGAATTAGAGTACATTCTCACCTGTATAACCCTACATGTAGTGCGACCGCGGCTAAGAGCAGTAGGCCAGTTTTGTTCTCTCTAGGGTAACGGAGGATGAATAATACCAGTAGAACTGATATCAAGTTGATACACATTTTCCACTTTATGTCTATAGAATTAGAGTACATTCTCACCTGTATAACCCTACATGTAGTGCAACCACAGCTAAGAGCAGTAGGCCAGTTTTGTTCTCTCTAGGGTAACGCAGGATGGAATATATTGCCAGTAATACGGGAATCAGGTTGATGCCGAGAATCGCTGGGAGGCCTTGGGAGAGGTACCAGTGCCTGAAAGAAATATATGAAGTTAGTGTCGTGATTCAAGTTAATAGAAGTTAGAGACTCGAGACTTCAAGTTGAAGCCCTAAAGTAGTAAGAACCCAAATCTCCCCGAGTTTTTAAGACTCAGGGAGGCGGGGGAAGTTCGACTTAGTATTAGTATTCATTATCAATCAATATCTGGGTGACCGAGCTTCGCTCGGAAAACATATAATAACTCGGAAATGCGCGTTTTCCCAGAGATAAGACCTAGCTAGATCGATTTTTCGCCCCCGAAAACCCCTATATACCAAATTTCATCGAAATCGTTAGAGCCGTTTCCGAGATCCCCATATATATATATAAATAAATAAATAAACAAGAATTGCTTGTTTAAAGGTATTAGATTAGTCATTAATAACAGCGTAAGTGCCGACCGTCACATATTTAATTGTAGTACTTATGTATGTACGAGGGGAGGCTGAAATATTCGCGGCCTAAGCTAGAAAAAAAAGACAAATTAAAAAAAAAACTATGCTACTTTTTCCCCCGCCTCTGGCAGTTTAAATATTGCCGCCATTACTAACGATTATTAACGATTAATAATTAACATTTACTTTAATACTCTCTTTAATTTTTCAGCCGCCCCTCGTATGTATATATTTTATTCCACATAGAAATAAAAACACGAGAAACACAGACATAGCATTGTACTAATGTCTTTATGTTTGACATTTTATCTTGCATACCTACATTATACATAGGTAACCTAACCTAACCGTTAGGTTAAAGCCGTTAGGCTTTGCTAATGGTAACACAAACACCAATGTATGATTAATACAAACAAAATAACATGAATATATTTATTTATTTACATTAAGAGAAGAAGATTTACTAGAAGATAAATTCTATCAAAGTCAAGAGAGAGTATTTAATGGAATACCTCTCAAAACCCTCAAAAAAGACATAACATCTGATTATGGCTAAAACAGCCGATTGCAGATAAAAAGAGAAAAAAAAATTACATTAAGACTTACCAAGGGTTCTGCCCGTAGAAAGAAGCGATGTCATGTAGTATGTTGAAGCGGAAGAACTCCCAGGGGGTCACAATCAAACCGCCGTGGAGGTACGAGTCCAGGGCGACTAGAGGTCCGGCGGTAGCGAGGCTGCAATTAAAACGTTGATCGTGAGGCAAGTATATATACGTATCAAAACCTAAATCTTTGACTAAAAACTAGTTCTATGACGAAAAGAACTCAAAAATAATGATTAATTAGGTACTAAAACGGGACTTAATCGTGTAAAAGTTGTCGCTTCCCGCTGTCCCACCCTATGTATGCTTAGATCTTTAAAACTACGCAACGGATTTTGATGCGGTTTTTTAATAGATAGAGTGATTCAAGAGGAAGGTCTATGTATAATTTGTTAACCCGTGCGAAGCCGGGCGGGTCGCTAGTTAAACATAAGAGTATAAACTGTAATGTAATTCTTTTAGAGCATATGCTGAGTGGTGTCCATTTGTAGCCTCTATAGCAACATCAATACTACGATTATTATTGCATGTTAGTTTAAGCTACTAATAGTTTTAACGTTTTAACTGTTTAGTGTATAAGATCTTCTTTCTTAAATTTATATGTGTGTAAATTAAAATTTGTATGTAGATGGTTTTTGCAATAAACGTTTTTCTATTCTATTCTAATATTTCATAAAATAATTTGATTTGTTCCTAAGTTGGCTAAATATAAAGCCTTCCTTACGCAATAGGTATGTATGTGCGCGTTAATAGTCGCAGACGCCCCTGGTTGGTGGTGAGCAGATTGTAGGCGCCCAGCACGGCCCACAGCGCCGCGGAGGTCGGCCGAAGGAACACGCTGACGCAGGCCAACCAGAGCCACGAGTTGTTTTCTGAAATATTGTAACTGTTATAACTTTGCACCATCGCAAACATCGTTTCCTGACCCCTAAGCTTAACAGTTTTGAATGATTCACTGTTAGTTTCACTAGACTTATATCGATCCGTTGCGGACTTGCATCGTTCGTTCTTCAGTTACCCGTGAACAAGATGCATGTAACTGCGCCGAAATATTGGGAGCTCGAAAACAATACAAAAGGTAATCACGGTCCATATCCCGGTCGATATAAGTCTAGTGAATTCGTAAGCCTTATTGCGAAGACATAATTTTGACCAATGGAGAGTTAACAAATTCTCTGCCAGCGACCCGCTAGGTGGGTTTTCTGTTTGTAGGCACTTTTCACTACATACGGGTCTTCCAATGTTATCAGCTACGATCGTAGCGCGTAGCTCGCTCAGTGGCAAGCGACCAGCAACGCGTTCATCGGGGCATGCACTAACTGGGCGTTAGAAAGTATATAGTGCTAAACAGCACTTATGACTTAAGTCTGTATGTCATTCCAGTTCATGCTGTAAACCACAGTAAGAGGTGTGATGTGAATTTAAACAAGAATAGAATAGAATAGAATTTGTTTATTGTAAGAATCAAGAATTTCTCGACACCTACAGGATGCAAACCCATTCATTCAGTTGTTAGTGTTCTAAACCCATAACAGATATAGCCCTGAGGGCCCTGACCCTGCTTTGTACAACAAAGTCGACAAACCTTATTTGCATTGCAAATTTATGAATCTCAACGCCAACTAATTAGCACTTTCTGTTGTTTCTGTGTGTAGCAATACAAATGTTCCAATATATACCTGTCAAGGTTTTGAGTTTGCTTTGATACTGGCTGGAGTATCTCCGGCCTGGGTAGATAGAGGGGTGTTTTTTTACAGCTTGGTAAATGACAGGTTAAAGGCATAGTGGCTATCAGAGGCAATCAGAAAGTCATAGAATTAAATAAAAGATAAAAGCATGCATATACCTTTCTCGTAATAACCCAATCTTCCATCTTTAAAGGGAAACTTAGACAAGGCTATAGCAACCAGTGCAGTCTCCACAGTTTGTAGCAGGGTGCGGCCGGACGTGTAGAACCAGAACCAGGAGGTTAGGATCAGGAATAGCGACCATTTGCGGCCACCGGTCCATTTGTAGAAGCTGTAGTCTGCTGCGGAGCTTAGTAATGCTTGGAGGATGCGGGGTAGAAGGACCTGGAAATAGAAATATATTACAATCCAATTTATACACATACTGGCATGTATTTATCACAAAACACCATAAATGATGTCTTTTAAATTTATGTGGTTTTTTCCAATAAATGTTTTTTCATTATTTCTCTATTTTATGAATTGTTTTTTTTTTAATAAACAATACAAATACATGGTGAGCGTTCAATTTGCTAATCTAATCATAATAATGTCTTATCAGTAACAAACAAACACTTACCACAGCCTCGGGATAGTCCAGTCCAGTAAACTTTAAAATAGTATACAACACTGCCACAACACTAGGATACAGGTAGCTCCTTATCCCCTTCTGCCACTCCCATGTCAGTGCTCCATACCCAAATGCCTGTTTATGGGCCACTTCCAGGGTCTGCCAATACTCGTCCGGCACATACCAGGTTTGTACCAGGAATACGGACAGGATCCTCACGAAAACTATAGCGCAGACCACCTGCGAGGGCCTCAGACCCTTAGCACTGAAGGGCAGAGCCATTCTCCCGCCTAAAAGATAGAGGTTACATGTGATATGCTATAAATAGACAGCTGTAATGTGCTCGATTCTTAATATAATTCCAGTTTATATCAGCGTGACTTAAGTTACAATTAGATTTGGGAAAACTAGAGCCACAATCTAATTGGAAACCTTAAAGTTGTCGAGTTTATCAAGCGAAACAAACTTTATAGAAAAAAGTGTCAACTAACGCGTCCCTACGATTATCGCTGAAAATGAATGAATGATGATAATTTCTTGGTGTCTAATGATTGAATATTATTTATAAGTCATATTCAGACCAAAAAACGTTTGTTATTTGTTGACATTTCCATAGAAAAACAAAATATCGTAAAAATTTCACTAACCTCAATAACAAGCCCGCCGCCGCGTAGTAGTGTTGTTAAATAAAGCTTACCGGTTTTTTCTGCCCCTTCCGGTTTTCATATATTTTCTCTCTGTGATTTCCACTTCAATTATTGTGTTAGACTAATTGAAACAAATCAATATTTTTCAAAAGGGAAATCTTTCTTATTCAGAATAATTAATTCAAGCAATAATTATAATTATTTAAGGAAAAAACCGATAAAAATTTGATTCGAACAACGTTAACGTCAAATTAACAATGGGTTCCGAAACTATCCTCCAAAATTTTGTCAACAATGAAGTGTTCTGTGATTGTGATTGATTGTTACGTATTTACACGATAAATTAAATAAACATCGAAATTGATAGTATTATTAAGATATCAGCAACTTTATTCGAAGCGTATTTATTTATTGTTACCAAAAATTATTTACTGTAAATATCTGGGCGTTGACAGTTAACCAATAATTGTAATTAATATTCAGAACGTGAATTTACGAATGTTGATTTTTGTGAAAAACTGCATCAAATTTCTAAATAAATAAAAGATGCTATAAAGTACAATACGATGGGTATGTTTGTTATTGATAATGTATATGGTTTCGCTTGGATAGTTCTGTAACCGTTATGATGTTTGCAGAGGAGTCTAATAGCGAAACATTGGACCTGTCGAGGCGTGGGTTGAAGAAAATAGAGAAAGCGCCATCCGATGATGGGAAAACTATAATAAACTTGATCCTGGACCAGAACGAGCTGCAACGGCTGGACAACCTGGACACGTACAGTCGTGTCGAAAACGTAAGTCACTCGCGTACTAAGAGAAAACAGCAGAGATATCAGCATACATTCCACATGCTAATTCATACAAATCCTACAATGGCTTTAATCACAGTTAATTTATTCAGTAATCTTCGTGAAGAATCTGATTGCATGAATCTTACTAATAAAATAAAATGCTTTCAATTGTCTTGGCAAAATTGTTTGATTTGCTAAAAGGCAACAAGTTTAATTTAATAAATTTTAATAGTTACGTCCTGAACTTTTTGCAAAGGCTTAAGGATGTCTATACTTGTATACCAATTTTTTTATGGTTTTCAATTTCAATTTGAAAATAACTTCCCGTCACATTCTGTACCTATTCACATTTAAGTGATTTTTATAGCTTAATTTTGGAAACAACTGGCTTAACCACGGGAGCTTTGGACGCAGTTAGTTTAATCGATATACTTAAAATTCCAGTTGTCAATATGCAACAACTTCCTGCTGCGGATGCACAGTGTGTCGCGCCTCACCAACATCCGCATTCTGGCCCTCAACAACAACGGCATCCTGCAGATTGAGGGGCTCAAGGATCTGATATACCTTAAAGTGCTGAAATTGGCTGGTAAGTATCCTCTCTACTATATTTTTTTTTGAAATTTTAAATTTTGTCAACAATGAAGTGTTCTGTGGATGCCGTGGGTTGTCAGTTGAGTGTCGATCGCGGTTGATTTGAATTTTAAAATATTTTAAATCTCTGGCGTTATCTTTATACCCAGCTGGTGAAATAAGTGCTAAATTTAACTAATTATATGTTGCTATTCCAATTCTTGTGGTAAGACGTATTAGTTAGTGCATAAAAAGCGATATAATTTTCTTTTTTATCTTGTAGGGTGGTTGCCCATGGCAACCATAGTAACACCTCATGAACGAGGACGTTACTTTAAACCGTCCGAGTGATGGAGAACCCAATCGTTCTTTATCTTTTAGCTTAGCTCATCATGAGAATTTCGAGAATTCACATCTGTCTGAGTCTTCTACTCCCGTTTTGGAACGAATTCATAGGCGCGAAAGGGAGAAGCGTAAGGAGCTTCATGAAAGGGATCGTAACGACAAAATGTCAAATAAAGATAAAGGGGCCCGCTCCAGGTCCGGCAGCCCCCCTGATAGATGGTCGGATGTTTCGAGTATGGATTTTAATCAGCCCCACTGCAGCTCAGAGGAGAGTCAAATCCCGCCAGGACAACTATCGATGGCGCAGTCTTCAGTGTTTACTCCGCCGGCTCATTTAATAGACTCGCAAGAAAATAAAACTCCCTCTCAGTCCCCTTCCTCCCCTCTTACCCCAATTGGACGCACTAAATACACAACCAATGATCAAGGTCCTTTTTTGATATACGTTCAAAAAATAGAAGCGGCTTTAGATTCGGGAACTACTCTACACCCAGTGACCTTTGGGCGTTTCCTGCAAACGCGAAAAAGGGAATTTCCCAATATTGTTGAGGGGTCGGTTAAAAGAATTGGGCGAAATCGGGTATCAATCTGCTTCCACTCCGCTGAAGATGCCAATCACTTCCTAGAATCTTCCACTTTAACACACAGTCACTACAAGGCTTTTGTGCCATCTTTTAATGTCTCAAGACTGGGACTGGTGCGAGGAATTCCTGCTGACTGGTCCCCTGAGGAGGTGCTCGAAAATCTTAAGGTCCCCTTAAACTCGGGAGGCCCCGTCCCCATTAAAATTAGACGCCTCAATTTTAAAAAAACCAAACAAGACGGCACTTACTCGTGGCTTCCATCCGAAACTGTTATTGTCACTTTTGACGGCCAAACTCTCCCTAAGAGGGTATTTTTATGTCTGAACTCTCTAGTGGTCGAACAATATCAACTCCCTACTATCCAATGCTACAAATGCTGCCGGTATGGTCATTCGAAAGATAAATGTAGGTCTCTCCCTAGATGCTTCCGCTGCGGAGGTGCTCATCAGGGGGACAATTGTAACGGCGATGGTGAACCTCAACCATTCTGTTGTATCTGCCCTCAGGGGTTGGGGGCAGGTCACACAGCCAACAGCAAATCTTGCCCGGAATTTGTTAGACAAGCAAACATTAAAAAAACCATGGGGGAGGAGAATATCTCCTACATTGAAGCCTCAAATCGTCATGCTAAAGTCTCTCACAAATCTTACGCCAATGTTGCGGCCTCTTGCTCTTCTTCTCCCCAACCGCAGTCTTATAGAAAAACTATTTTCCGTCAACCCCGCACGCCTCCTCACCTCGAAAAAGGGTATGATAAAAGAGCTCATGATGCTTTGACAAGGGCCCCGGTTGTCGAATCCAGACCGGTCTTCCCTAATCAACCACCCCCTAAGGAACAATTCATAGTTTCAGAAATTATAAAGTTGATTTCTTCCTTCGTAAAAATTTTTTCTCCCGCCAGCCCTTTGGCTAACCCTTCTTTGATTTCCCACGTAGCGCCTTTTATTTCATCTCTGTTAAAGCATAATGGATCAAGTAATACTTCAGTGGAACAGTCGCAGTATCAACAATAAAAAACAAGAGTTACTTTACCTTATCAATAAATACAATCCAGCTATCTTGGCCATATCAGAAATATGGCTAAAGCAAAACTCCAATTTCAAAATCCCCAGTTACTGTTCTCTAATGGATTGCCGGGCTGATGGCTGTGCTGGAAGTGCCCTTTTCATTAGAGACCATATTTCCTACTTACCTATTTCACTGCCTAATAATAGTCCTAATTTCCACGCAGCTTGTGCTCGTGTGGAAGGCATTACATTTTTATCCCTTTATATTCCTGATCCTTCTTCTAACATCCTAAAGTCTCTTAGGAAGTTAATAGAACCCCTCCCCCATCCTATTATTGTTCTTGGGGATTTTAATATCCACCATGCTTTATGGGGTTGTGAGAAAAAAGATGACGCTCTAGGAGAACAGTTTCTACTAGATATATTGGACAAATGCAACTTATGCCTACTAAACTCGGGTTCACCCACCCGACGCTCTCTGCCTAATCAATCAGCTAGTGCAGTTGACTTATCCCTTTGCTCTCCTTCTCTTGCATCTCGAATTTCCTGGGAAGTCCTGGACAGCACTTATGGAAGCGATCATTTCCCTATTTTACTGTGTCTTCCTTTTGGTTCCTCTAAAAGACCCTCAATAACCTATCCCCTTCTAATATATAATATCAACAACGCCGACTGGGATAGTTACAAAAAACGTCTAGAGTATGAGACGTTACATCTTCCTCCCATCACTCCACACTCTATAGAGCTTTGTTCCGACGCCTTAATTGCAGCCATTAAGTCGTCTGCGGATAAGGTCTTTCCCCTTAAAAACACAGTTGTTGGCAAACTGGCTTCTCCCCCGTGGTGGGACAGTGACTGCTCTAAGGCTATCAGGGCTAGAAAAAGAGCAGAGCGGGAGTATGCTGTAAATATGTCAAATGAGAATTTTGATTCACTGAAAAAAACCATGTCGGATACCAAAATCTTGCTTAAGAATAAGAAGTCTGAAGGGTGGAAATCATTCTGTTCCTCTTTAAGTCCCTCTACCCCGGATACAATTGTTTGGAATAATATCAGAAAATTTAGAAGATCATATAACCCTTGTAAATGCCCTTACCCAAATTCTTTACAATGGGCTGAATCTTTTCTAACCAAAATAGCTCCTCCATATGTTCCTGGGGTTCTTGACTCCACTATAGGTTTGCTGAATAACCATTCATCTGACCCCCTAGATCAGTTGTTCTCACTTGTGGAGCTCAGGAATGTGTTGGGAGCGGTAAAAGACTCTGCCCCAGGACATGATGGTATTCCCTATTCGTTTATTGCTAAAGCTGGTGACCGATTCCTTAATTACTTCCTTGGCCTAATTAACTCTATTTTGCTTTCGGGCCGGCCCCCTCGGTCCTGGAAATCTCAACTGATAATGCCCATTCTTAAACCAGGTAAGGACCCAAATGACCCACAATCATACCGACCTATAGCCTTATCGTCCGTTCTAACTAAGATTTTAGAGCATCTTATCAAGAACAGATTGGAATGGTTTCTTGAAAACCACGAATTGTTAGGAAAATCTCAATATGGCTTTAGAAAAGGTAAAAGTACAATTGATAGCTTGGCTATTTTCACAACGGATATAAGACTAGCTTTTTCAAAACAAGCTTCGGTTCTTGCGGTATTCTTGGACGTCGAGGCTGCCTACGACAATGTTCAACTTTCCATTCTCCGAGAAAAGCTCCGTAATTTGAGAATACCTGCGAGACTGTCCTGTCTTGTGGGTAACCTACTTTCCGAAAGGCAAGTTACATTCCGGGGCAAAGACCCTCACATCAACCCTTCTAGACTGGTTTGGCGCGGATTACCACAGGGATCTGTCCTGAGCCCCCTACTGTACAATTTTTACACTCATGACCTGGAGCGGTCTATTTCTGACTGCCAAGTACTCCAATATGCAGATGATCTTTTAATTTACTCTTCAAATAAAAACCTAGTTTCTGCCAGTGAGTCTATCAACATGTCACTTCAGTCTTTAAATAACTGGCTCTCTATTAATGGTCTGTCCCTGTCTCCTTCTAAATGCTGTGCAGTCGTTTTTTCTCGTAAAAGAGCCCTGCCTAATTTGAATGTTTCGATCAACGATTCTAATATTCCCTTCCGTCCCTCCTACAAATTTTTAGGAATTAATTTAGATTCTAAACTAACCGGGGACCTACACTTTGAATATTTAGTTAAAAAATGTGAACGTGGACTTAACACTCTCAGATGCCTAGCGGGAGTTTGGTGGGGTTCTCATCCTACTTCCCTGAAACTAATTTATAATGCTACTGTTCGAAGCATATTAGATTATGGCTCCCATCTCTTGGTACCAGGGAATAAAGCTGGATTGAAAAAACTTGATCTAATCCAATCGAAAGCCCTAAGAATTATTTTGGGTGCAATGAGGTCTAGCCCAATCAAGGCTATGCAGGTAGAGTGTGTTGAGCCTCCCCTCGCTTTGCGCCGTCAATTCTTAGCGGATAGTTATTTTTTCCGATTGCTACAATTCTCGTATCATCCTATCATTCACCGTTTATATGACCTTAAAGCAGTGTCTGCCCCTAATCGTCTTGACCTACCCTGTCTTGTGAATAGCCTAAGAAAGTTTCAAACTCTCAAAGATCCAGTTTACCATACCCGCCGACTACCTTTGTATGAATTTAACTACGCGATTATCATTTACCAGCCCCGCGTTATTCTAAACTTCGACATTTGTCATAATGATCCTCATGCAGATGAGTACCTCCGCCAGATCCTTACGCGCGAATGGCATGACTGGAACACTATATTCTGTGATGCATCTAAATTATCACCAACTGGCTGTGTGGGAGTAGGAGTTTTCCACTCTCAATATAACATAGTACAAAAAATTAAATGCCCTCCTGAAACGTCTGTATATACTGGAGAATGTATTGGCATTTTGGAGAGTGTGAAGTTTATTATTCTTTTCAAACTTAAGAAAGCTATCATCTTTTCAGATTCCCGTAGTTGTCTACAAGCACTACTATCTAACCCGTTTTCGTCCAAATTCCACAACCCAATTATCCTCCAAATTAAGGAGAATCTTCTAATTTGTAAAAAAAGGGGGTTTGAGGTTGCCTTGATCTGGGTTCCGGGCCACTCAGGGGTCTCAGGGAATGAACGAGCTGATCGGGTAGCTAAGGAAGCCGTGGTTTGCGGTGACAAAACGCCTTTCAGGAACTACTGTTATGATTTAGTCCCTCTGGCCTCTAGTTGGCTTTTCCAAGCCTGGTCGGCCAAGTGGACTGCCGCTAATCGATCCCGAACCAAATCTTATTACCTTGTACAACCTGATGTACCAAGAAAACCTTGGTTCTCAAGGATTTTTATCCCAAAACAGTTCTGTTCCATAATTATTCGAATGAGACTGGGCCATTGCTGTTCTCCTGTCCATCTGAAAAAAATCCATAGTCGAGACTCCTCGCTGTGCGAATGTGGGCAGGAGGAAGGTGACTTAAATCACATTTTTCTTGCATGCCCTTTATATAATCATGATTATCTTTATGCGGATCTTTTTCACCTTAAAGTTTCCTTACCTACTTCTATTATACAATTGATTAAATCCAAAGACAAATTTATATTTTTAGCTCTAGCTTCTTTCTGTGAACTTAATAAATTGAAACTTTGATATATACCATTTTTGAAATCAGCAACTATTATTAATTATCTCATTATAATTCCTAAATTTTCGATTTATATACATATCGACATGACACTGGCTACTGTAATAAACGCCATTAAAAAAAAAAAAAAAAAAAAAAAAAAAAGTGTTCTGTGATTGTGATTGATTGTTACGTATTTACACGATAAATTAAATAAACATCGAAATTGATAGTATTATTAAGATATCAGCAACTTTATTCGAAGCGTATTTATTTATTGTTACCAAAAATTATTTACTGTAAATATCTGGGCGTTGACAGTTAACCAATAATTGTAATTAATATTCAGAACGTGAATTTACGAATGTTGATTTTTGTGAAAAACTGCATCAAATTTCTAAATAAATAAAAGATGCTATAAAGTACAATACGATGGGTATGTTTGTTATTGATAATGTATATGGTTTCGCTTGGATAGTTCTGTAACCGTTATGATGTTTGCAGAGGAGTCTAATAGCGAAACATTGGACCTGTCGAGGCGTGGGTTGAAGAAAATAGAGAAAGCGCCATCCGATGATGGGAAAACTATAATAAACTTGATCCTGGACCAGAACGAGCTGCAACGGCTGGACAACCTGGACACGTACAGTCGTGTCGAAAACGTAAGTCACTCGCGTACTAAGAGAAAACAGCAGAGATATCAGCATACATTCCACATGCTAATTCATACAAATCCTACAATGGCTTTAATCACAGTTAATTTATTCAGTAATCTTCGTGAAGAATCTGATTGCATGAATCTTACTAATAAAATAAAATGCTTTCAATTGTCTTGGCAAAATTGTTTGATTTGCTAAAAGGCAACAAGTTTAATTTAATAAATTTTAATAGTTACGTCCTGAACTTTTTGCAAAGGCTTAAGGATGTCTATACTTGTATACCAATTTTTTTATGGTTTTCAATTTCAATTTGAAAATAACTTCCCGTCACATTCTGTACCTATTCACATTTAAGTGATTTTTATAGCTTAATTTTGGAAACAACTGGCTTAACCACGGGAGCTTTGGACGCAGTTAGTTTAATCGATATACTTAAAATTCCAGTTGTCAATATGCAACAACTTCCTGCTGCGGATGCACAGTGTGTCGCGCCTCACCAACATCCGCATTCTGGCCCTCAACAACAACGGCATCCTGCAGATTGAGGGGCTCAAGGATCTGATATACCTTAAAGTGCTGAAATTGGCTGGTAAGTATCCTCTCTACTATATTTTTTTTTGAAATTTTAAATCTGGCAACAAGGCCCATATTACAAATACCTAACAGATTTACATACATATGTATTTTATAAACTTAAAACTAAACACTACTATATTAACCTCCACCTGTGACTTGAGCGTTGTCCTAACCTTTCTGCCCCTCAAAAAGAATGGCTTACTGGAAAATTTGGATTACTGGAAGTTAGAGCAAATCTGCACATTATTTTGATGTGTTTTTAATATGCCGTTTACTATTTCTAAGATGTCAATTTGCAAACATGTTTTTTTTTTAAATTTATTTAGAAACAAACAGTCTTATAAAACATGTAGGTAAGTAAGCTAAACAGCTAGAATTTTTTATAATGTAGACCTATATTTATTTTATTTTAGTTAGTTGTAGTTTTTTTTGTTAGTTATTTTGTTAAGACATTCAAATTTTGAGGTTCTTATGTAATTAATTGTGCGAGATAATATTGCAGATAACAGACTGGGGAATGACATCATACAAACTGTATCCAAGCCAGAACTCTTAAATTGGGCAATTACTGTAACAGACAGTGTGATTCATTTACTTATCTTGTAGATGTAATCCTTGTTTTTATATCCCAGACACTAAAGTGACAGTTTGATTTGTCCAACCCATCTGTCATTTTAGACCAAAATTTGTACAAAAGCAGGATTGTAAAAGTAAATATAAAGTTTAAATTTAAGTGTAGTAAAAATTGCATATAGTACAGAGCGAGCTCCCATCTTAAAGGTCGGCAATGCACTTACAACCCTTCTGGTGTTGCAGGTGTCCATGGGCGACGGTAATCGCTTATCAGGCGATTCGTCTGCCCGTTTGCCTTCAATATGATTAAAAAAAAGTAAATAGGCCATCAAAACTGTCAACTGAAATGGATATGGAATTTAAAAACAGAGCCAGGCGTGGCTCGCTCCGCGATTTCGTCACCTCGCTACAAGTATCTACAAGTACATGCGGCCCACACCAATTTTGGTGTCTAGCCTAGTAGTTGCCGCGCACCGCTACGGATCGGACGCCTGCTCGCGCTTGCGCAACCTTAGCGGTCATATCTGTCGTAATAGACTCGTTTTGTTAGAGAGTGAACCTTCTGTACCTAGTACTATTATTTATTCTGTGACACAGCATATGTAAAAGTGTTTCTCATATTATTTTATTTCTATTTATTACAGGGAACAACATAAAATCAATAGAGCACCTGAACCACAACATGCATCTAGAGCACCTAGATTTGTCCAACAACCAGATTTCCTTCATCGCTGACATCAGCTACTTGAAGAGTTTGAAGGTATTGTGCAAACACACAACACACGCAACACTTCTAACTGTACATTGGTGGACCTAATTACAAAAGGCATAAAGTCCACTGATGTACAGTTAACAGTGCACAGTGTGGGCGATGGTGCATTATGCTTTTATTTTACTTCCTGACTGCTGTTTGTATTGATGTTTTGTGATTGGCAATTTGGCAAAACTTTCAATTGATATTTGCTATTCAAAAAACCAGTGTGGCCCACTGGTTTTTTGGACCTCAAATTTATGGTCATGGGATCAACATCTTACTACAAAACAACAATGAATTTGTCATAATTTATGATTTATCATCAGAGTGACAATGATAAGCAACTTTTTGACAATTGGACACAGCCCATTAGATCCAATTCATCATTCATCCCACATACAGTTGAACTCGCTCATAATAAATTATTCATTATGTATCCGTATGTAACGGATTTGTATCATAATTTTTTATTCAATCGAGAACAGGCAATCTCGTATTTTATTATCGTTTTTAGGGTTTCGTACCCAAAGAGTAAAAAAGGGTCCATATTACTAAGCCTCCTCTGTCTGTCTGTCTGTACCTCATGAACCGTGATATACAGTTGAAATTTTCACAGATGATGTATTTCTGTAGCCTCTATAACAACAAATACTAAAAAGTAAAAGTCCGACTCGCACTTGTACGGCTTTTTTAGGGTTCCGTACCCAAAGGGTAAAAACGGGACCCTATTACTAAGACTCCGCTGTCCGTCCGTCCGTCCGTCTGTCACCAGGCTGTATCTCACGAACCTTGATAGCTAGACAGTTGAAATTTTCACAGATGATGTATTTCTGTTGCCGCTGAAACAACAAATACTAAAAACAGAATAAAATAAAGATTTAAGTGGGGCTCCCATACAACAAACGTGATTTTTGACCGAAGTTAAGCAACGTCGGGCGGGGTCAGTACTTGGATGGGTGACCGTTTTTTTGCTTGTTTTGCTCTATTTTTGTTGATGGTGCAGAACCCTCCGTGCGCGAGTCCGACTCGCACTTGGCCGGTTTTTCTTACTTGGGCATTTGTCCAACCATAGGCCTAGCACATGATTGGCGCGACAGTATCTCGCGGCGACATAGAGTACCCGTCTTTTTCTAACTATATTAATTAAAGAGGGACGGGTAATCTATCTCACTGTGAGATACTGTCGCGCCAATCTTGTGCTAGCCCGGCTGGCCACCTATAAGGTAGAACAGTATGTACTACTTTCTTATTACGTGACATCTAATATTTAAAACCTTCGCGTTTTGAACACATATTAACTCACATTTATAGACGGGTCTAACGCGAAATTTATTCAATTACCTTTATATACCGACGTTTCGACACAGGTTTCACTGGTCATGGTCGCGGCCAACTAAAGTCTCAGCAAAATGTCAAAACAGAGATTTGTGCAACTACCCGACGAAAAGTGTATGAAAAAGTTTGGGGTAGACATCACATTTTCAAACCACCCACTACACATAATGTTAATTATTGTCAATAGTCCGACACGCAACACTCACAATATCGAAACGTCGGTATATAAAGGTAATTGAATAAATTTCGCGTTAGACCCGTCTATAAATGTGAGTTAATATACGTGAAATCTGTTTCCAGCACCTAGCCCTCGAACGCAACCGTATAATCGACCTGCGGCAATGTGACCGCTACCTCCCCCCCAGCCTGGAGCACCTAGGTCTAGCCCACAACAACATCCAGGACCTCAACGAGGTCTGCCACCTAGTGCATCTGAGCAGGCTGGACAGCTTCACTGTGCAGGGGAACCCGTGCGTGGCGATGGCGGGGAAGGATAAGCTGTATCCTTTTCAAACCCTTAGAACATAAGAGATAATGCATTTGCTATTATAATCGGTGCAATGAATTGATATTTTATAGTTACGAGCAGGGGGCCGATTTTTGAATTACGATCACTCGATTTCGTGTATTTCGTTAAATAATATCTCCACTACTAGGCATTTAAATTCTACTAATAGAATTGAAATCGAGTGGTCAATACCAGTAGATTCCAAATTTCGATCGCTCGTATTTCAAAAATTAGCATTTCGCCGTTTTCCACCGATTTTCGAGTGACGAAATCGAGCGATCGAATTTCAAAAATCGGCCCCCAGTTCTTGTTGTATATATATTTATACAGGGTGTCCCAAGAAGTAGTGATATACTGAAGCTGGGAGGTAGAGGACCTAGAGGGCTATCTGAATCACCCCCATGTATGTTCCGCGATTTTTCGTATTTTCGGAGTTATGATTTTTTTTAATTTTTCACCACAGGTAGGTGAAATCCTACCTACCTTTTAATTATCAAAAAAAAATTAATGCCAAGAAAGATAAAATTACCCAGTATGTTTTATTTTTCTAAGCGCCCTTGAAGTTGTGAACATACTGGGTAATTTTATCTTTCTTGGCATTATTTTTTTTTTATTCCATTCAAAGATCTAACGATAGTAAATGTTACCATACTGAATTGGCCTATCTATCAGCATAGCACACAAAAAAAATCAAGCATCTACCGCAATAATTCACGTCACCATAAATAAAAATCTCATCGTACTCGGCGATAGGTGAAAAATTAAAAAAAAATCATTACTCCGAAAATACGAAAAATCGCGGAACATACATGGGGGTGATTCAGATAGCCCTCTAGGTCCTCTACCTCCCAGCTTCAGTATATCACTACTTCTTGGGACACCCTGTATATTTCGGGAATCTCGGAAACGGCTCTAACGATTTCGATGAAATTTGCTATATGGGGGTTTTTGGGGGACAATAATCGATCTAGCTAGGGCTTATCTCTGTGAAAACGCGCACTTTCTAGTTTTTATGTTTCCGAGCAAAATGTATACATGTGTAAATAAATGTATAAATGTATCAATGTCTAAACACTCTATTGTACAGTCAGCAGCAATAGTTGCTAAACGGGCGAGGTGTTAAAATGATCTTGACACGACTTTATTTTTAAGAGAAAAAGAGCGTAATTTTGTACACCTCGCCCGCCTAGAAACTTCTGCTGCTGACTGTACCATCAGCCGTAAAAGTGCATGGCGACTATCAATGAATTCATTTATAATTTCTCCATGCAAATTCGCAGCTACTATACACAAGCAGGCATGCATCAGAGTGGGGTCGGTTAGTATGATGCCTGTACTGAAAATGATAATATTTTTTATGTAAAGAACAAATCTGTCGCTTAACTTCAAACTCGGGTAAATCCATTCGACCCTCTCAGAAAATATCTACCCTATTACCTTTTCTTAATACCAAAATAACATAAGTAGCATTCCATCATTACGTAAGGCACATTCACACCCATTTTTCGACTTCCGAGCCTGGTTCTTTTTTTTGGCATGCCTTTTTATTAGGGTTCTGTACCTCAAAAGAAAAAAACGGAACCCTAATAGGATCACTCGTGTGTCTGTCCGTCCGTCTGTCACAGCCTATTTTCTCCGAAACTACTGGACCAATTAAGTTGAAATTTGGCACACATATGTAAGTTTGTGACCCAAAGATGGACCTATAACGTAAATGAATTTTATATATGGAGGCCATTTTTGGAGGGTAAATTAAAAAATTTAAGTTAAATTAAGTTTTCCAAACGATATCGTGTTACATATCAAATGAAAGAGCTCATTGTAAGAATCTCAAATATTTTTTTTATCATTTTTGGATAAATACATAAATGGGTGAATCAACTTTTAAATGTCCACATGATGAAATTGTGGATTTTTATTTTTAGTTCTTATTTTCCATATTTATATATTTTATTCTAAAGATAATGTTCTCTTGTTTATGATTATGCATACAGCAGAGCTGTTTCTTTAAGAATTTAGTGAATTTGGCTAAAAATGTTCACCAGCCCAGATCAGCCCTGTCCCCTGGGCCACTCTCCAAAAGTATTTTTAAACAAACTAGATATCAATTATTGTTTAAAAATTATTATAGTTACATTCATTAAACAATGCAGTTTAATATGTTATCTTTATATATGGCATATATCTCACGAAATCTCGCAATATATCCCTTAAAAGTGTCCCCTGGACAACTCTTATTTAACAGAATCGGAACTTTTTAATTTAAACGCGAAATAGTTATAGTAATGAAAGAAAATTGCTCCTGCTACTTTCTTTTATATTGTGTTATTGTATCTTTAAACATTTATGAACTGCTCTTGAATTTAAAAAGAAATAAAATAATGATATGTGGTTTTCAATTAAGGGACAATGGAAATATTAATAATAAATCTTAAAGAGGGTACTAAATGAAACAAATTTAATAAAATATCAGAAAGCAATAACATATATATGTATGTTAGTGCTTTCTGATAGATAATTAAATTTGTTTCATACCTTATAAAAAATCTTATCTCACCGTTTTTGCCTAAGGGACAACCAAAATGTCCTACGGACAACCACTTCCGTTGTCCAAGTGACTAGTTGTCTGAGAGACTTTTCTAAAACTTTCAGCCGTATAATAAATATTAAAGATTTTTATGTTTTTTTCACCCTTACGGTAAAATATATATAAAATAGTATCTGGTACAATGTCATTTATTGTAATATGTTAAGTATTTATGTATTTGTGCCAGTGGTCTGATGGACATGCAGTAAAGCCACACACGCTCTCCAACAGTACTCGACCGACTGACGCCGCGAATTTCGTGTAATCAAAATGACGGGTACGCCTATCTGCTTACCAGAAATTTGAACTTGTCAAGTATCTTACTACGTTATCTATATTTAGATTTCATAACTAATTTATGGTTGTCCAGTTGACCTGCATGGCGTGGATAATTAAAGGGACAAAATTAAAAGGCAATTTATTCATAAACCAACTAACGCAAATATAATAAATCGGTATGTTTTATTAATTATACTTATCCATAAACATGATTATGTGTTTAAATACCAATTCCACAACAGTATTTTTTTATGATACAAAGTTTTATGGTGCACCGTTGCACGGGGACAATCTGTCCTACTATTGAAAACCAACTTTTGGTCTTTTGGACAACCAATATAGAACGGGTAAATTGTAAACAAAATAAAATGTTTTGTAATAAACTGTTAGATAATATTAATAGGAACATAACGGAATACTAAAAAACTCATTACTTTTATTTAATACAAAATTATCGTTCAGGGACTGTTGGATGCGTTTTAAGCATGTGTGAGTGATCGTATTAATGTATGCATGTATGTGTCAAATTCAGTCGCAAATAAATCTTCAAACAGTCCACACGTCTATCTCTAAGAAAAATCCCTACATACAAATATCAACCTTATTACAAAGAACATTTGGTCGACATCGAACCGGAGGAGGAACCAGATAAGCGAAGTCCAGCCGGCCGGCGAGAACAATAGAGGACCGCATTCCTGAGCCTATAGTTGCTATCTGCAGTTGCAAGTTATAAGGAAATTATGACAAATTAAATAAAGTGAAGATTATCAAGTTGTGTTATCGTGTTGTTTACGTGAATGAACAAGTAAATACTGCAATATGAGTACTAACATACAGTTAATTCGTGTTTTGGAGGATACAGCATTATTATTGAAGAAAACTGAAACTAATTTGAAGAAATGTCCCAAACAACGTTTAACTAAAGGCTACTTAGAATCTCGAGCACAGTGTATCGACGCTTATTGGAAAACATTTACATCGGCGCATAAACAGCTGGTACAGAATACTACAATGCAGGAGCGCGGCGAGATGCAGTACTTTCTTAAGGAAGATTATTACGTCGTGGAGGAGTTATACCTATGTTTACAAGGTGATATCAAGGACGCGCTCGCTGTTGCCGCTCCCACACATGTTCAAGGAACAAGTTCGCTGGATATCACGATGTTCGAAGCTGTGCAACAACATGTCAAGTTACCTGCTATTGTTTTACCTGTGTTTTCTAATAACTGTGAAGAGTGGCCGACGTTTCACGACTTGTTTACGTCGTTAGTACATAACAACACGAGTCTTAGTAAGGTTCAGAAACTGCACTATTTAAAGTCAAGTATCGCCGGTGAAGCAGCTGCCTTATTGAAGCATGTTACGATTACAGAACAAAATTATGAGTTAGCCTGGGAGACTTTAAAGCAAAGGTATGGTAATAAGAGGTTAATTGTGAACTCCCTTTTGAAGAGATTGTTTAATCAAAAGAAGACTACTACGCAAACATCTACTCAAATAAAACATCTACTGGACACTACGACGCAATGTTTGAATGATTTACAAAATCTTCAAGTGAATATTAACGAGTGGGATCCGTTCATAATATACCTGGTAGTGAACCGACTCGACAACGAAACTCATAAGGATTGGGAGGAACATGCCTACAGTTTAAGTGCGGACCAGTTGCCCAAGTGGACTGATTTAAAGAAATATCTCGAGTCGAAGTTTCGCACGTTAGAACTAGTTAACCCTGTCACGGCTACCGTACCTAAAGAAGCAAAATCAATTAAGGAGAAGTCTTACCATGTAACAACACCATCGAAAAGCTGTGTTTTATGTAGGGATGAACACACTTTATGTCACTGTCAAGAGTTCACGAAAATGTCACCTGTGGAGAGAATTGACTATGTGAAGAAAACTAAATTATGTTTCAACTGTCTCCTTCCTGGACATTCTGCATCACGATGTCGTCTTTCCTTTTCATGTCGTATATGCAAAAAGAGGCATCACACCATGATACACCAAGAGCAGAATAAGGAGTCAGTGAAAACTCAAGCTCACCACAGTCGGCTTACACACCACGAAGAAGACCCGCAGAACGATGAATAAGTAGAAGTGGTGGAAATTTCGTGTAACTTTGCCTGCAAGAAATCCAAAGGCCTGCTAGCGACGGCAATGATATCCATTAGGGACGACGAAGGTCACGTGACTCCCCTTCGTTGTTTAATTGATCCAGGGTCAGAGTCAAGCTTTTTAAGCGAACGCGCAGCACAAGCTCTGCGAGTCAAGAGGTCACCTGTGAGAGGAACTGTTACCGGTGTCGGCGACCTCCAGATCAAGATCAACAGCGCAGCACATGTTCAAATATTGTCAAATCAAGATGACAGTTTCCAGCTAGATGTCAAGGCTTATATAATGCCCTCAAAGCTCACATCACAACTACCATCAAGGAAGATAAAGTATGACCCACAAGCCTGGTCACACATACAAAGACTCACTCTGGCTGATCCTAAGTTCCACCAGCCAGGGCGAGTAGACATGCTACTTGGTGTAAAAGTGTATGCACAAATACTAGAAGGAAAGGTTAAGAAAGGTCCACCTGGCACTCCATGCGCTCAAGAAACAAGCCTAGGTTGGATAATATTCGGAGACGTAGAAGGCACAGCAGACACTTTACAAGAAACCATAGTTGTGATGCATCATCAGGTCGACGTAGACGACATGTTAAAGGCATTTTGGGAGATAGACACTACAGATACAAAGAAGAGTCTCACGAAAGAAGAAGAAAGGTGTGAAATGATTTACAAGGAGACGCATACAAGAAACGAAGAAGGAAGATACATAGTAACGTTACCATTCAAAAAAGAAGAACCACTATCTCCAAAAGGACACACAAGAGACATCGCCATGCTGAGACTGAAACAACAAGAAAGAAGATTCGAAAGGGATCCTAATCTGAAGAATGAGTATGTTAAAGCTATATAAGAATACATGAAACCAAACTACATTGAAGAAGTTCCTGAAGAAGAAGTTAACGAGGAAGCAGTATACCTACCATATCACGCTGTGATTAAAGAAGAAAAAGAAACTACAAAGACTAGAATAGTCTTTAATGCTTGTCCTAAAGGCTCTAATGGCGTATCCCTGAACGACGAGCTCCTAGTCGGTCCTCATTTACATGAAGACATGCGAAATCTAGTCATGAGATGGCGCATGCGACGTGTAGCCATGATATCAGACATAAAGAAGATGTACTTGCAGATTCTGATGAGCCCGAAGGATACCGATTTCCAGAGGATACTATGGCGTAAAAATACAAGCGATCCAGTTAAACACTACCGACTGCTTCGCGTGACTTTTGGCACTGCTTCTGCGCCTTATCTTGCTGTCAAGACGCACCAACAAGTGGCAGAAGATGAAGGCAAGGAGTACCCGCTTGCATCGAAAACCATAAAAGAAGAGACAGACCTGGAAATTAAAAAAGTAACAATAAAAGTTAACCTAGAGATGAAAATACAGAAGTTTACAAACCCTTACCTGAGAAGTTTAAAGACTATACTTTACCTAATTTACTGAAGTCCATCGTTTATGCCAGAAGATTCTTGACGTACCTAAAAGAGAAAACCACAAACACGGAAAAGACAATAACAACACAAGAATTAGAGGAGGCATTACTGGTGTGTACAACTACAAAGGCTGTGCAAGCAGAATATTTCAATGAAGACATAGAAAGCATAAAAACGAGAAATAGAGTAAGCGCTAAGAGCAAATTAAGAACCTTAAACCCTTACCTTGACGAAAACTACATCATCAGGGTGGGCGGTAGATTGTGCCATTCTGAGCTAGATGAAGAACGAAAGCATCCTATAATTTTATGTAAATGTCACTTTACGTACCTCATCATGCACGACGCCCACCGAAGAACCTTACATGGGCGATATCAGCTGACTCTGAATTATATAAGGTCGAAGTACTAGATCTTAAGAGTAAAGGGACTGACAACTTAACCCGTGTATACAGTGTTAAAAGTGGTGATTCAATCATAAAAAGAACTATTACTAAATTGTGTCTTATGCCCGTTGATACAGAATCTTAATTTAGTTAATGCTCCAATTGAAATTAATTTTGCATGTAACTACTTATGTTTCAAGTCTTCTACTTTGTTTCTGTCACTAAAGCTTAGATAATTGTATAAATTTAGTAATTGAATTTTACCTTAATTGCTGACATGTTGTTGTATAATACTCTCTCATACTTGCTTTTCCTTACTATACATAGTGCTATAGTTTGTCAATGCAATTGCATGCATATAATGTAGTTTATCATACAATTTGTTATAGTAAATACTATGTACAATTTTGTAGATGAGTATCTATACCTATGTAGTTTAATAAAAGGTCGATACCCTTTTGGTGGGCGGTATGTTGGATGCGTTTTAAGCATGTGTGAGTGATCGTATTAATGTATGCATGTATGTGTCAAATTCAGTCGCAAATAAATCTTCAAACAGTCCACACGTCTATCTCTAAGAAAAATCCCTACATACAAATATCAACCTTATTACAAAGAACAGGGACTCTGTACGTGTGATGGTGAACACTAAAAAGTTGATTCACCCAAATAGCAGTTATTCAAGAAAATAGGCAAAAAATGACCACCCCTACTGGGTCTAAAATTTTGAAAAAAATACATCAAATAGTTCTTTACCTATAGATGACAGGAAAACCTATTAGAAATGTGCAGTTAAGCGTGAGTCGGACTTAATGTACGGAACCCTTGGAACGCGAGTCCGACTCGCACCTGGCCGGTTTTTTATAGTATAATATTAGTATTATATTAAAGCTGCTTGTTTTCTTTTTTTTTATAACCTATATTGTATACCTTGGAATACAATATAGGCAGTGCACTGATGGGCAAAGGCTGCTGGGGTTTTCTTAATAAACTGTTTAATTTACTTTTACTATAATACGTCGTAAAGAAAAATAAGTCGACAAAGTAATTCGGAATTAAAGCAAATATTTCGTAAGCGACTCGTTTCGCATGTAAAATTCGCCAATACTTTGTACTTCACGTAGACTTTGCATAAATAAAGATTTTTGTTAAAAAAAAAACTAGCTGAAAAACTTACCATTTTCATGGAATGCTCCAAATAATCTGACAGATGTATTTACCCAAGTTTGAAGTTAAGCGACTCAAATATGCTACGGATCATTGGAAAACAAACCAAAAAACTCCATTCCCTGTAAATGTAAAACTCCTTGAATCACAGCTCAGAGGGTTTGACTACCGCCCTTTTGTGTTGAACTGGATCCTAAATGTGAAGACCATCGATGGATTCGTCGTCAGTGCTATTGAAAGGTGAGCATTTACTTCCAATACACCGAATCGATCTATTGATTGATGATCATATGGGGCATTATCTATGAAAAGGGACCTTATTGTCGACGGCGCTTACGCCGCACAGCGTCGCGCGGCATTGTATTTATGTCGGCGCATCGTTAATAATGGCGTAAGCGCCATCGACAATAAGGTCCCTTTTCATAGATAACGTCACATATGATAATGATAACTTTGTTGTAGTCTAAAAGCGGAGTGGCTATACAGCCAAGGTAAAGGCCGACATTATCACTCCGGCCAACACCAGGAACTATGCGAGTACCTGGCCTCCACGTGCCCCCTGACAGCCGATGCTCTAGACACCGAGGACCAAAGGAAACTGCGCCTTATATTGAGCAAGGTACGACTCATTTTTGATAACTTGTAGCAGTCTAAAAGCGGAGTGGCTATACAGCCAAGGTAAAGGCCGACATTATCACTCCGGGCAACACCAGGAACTATGCGAATACCTGGCCTCCACGTGCCCCCTGACAGCCGATGCTCTAGACACCGAGGACCAAAGGAAACTGCGCCTTATATTGAGCAAGGTACGACTCATTTTTGATAACTTGTAGTGTAAAAGTGGAGTGGCTATACAGCCAAGGTAAAGGCCGACATTATCACTCCGGGCAACACCAGGAACTATGCGAATACCTGGCCTCGACGTGCCCCCTGACAGCCGATGCTCTAGACACCGAGGACCAAAGGAAACTGCGCCTTATATTGAGCAAGGTACGACTCATTTTTGATAACTTGTAGTGTAAAAGTGGAGTGGCTATACAGCCAAGGTAAAGGCCGACATTATCACTCCGGCCAACACCAGGAACTATGCGAATACCTGGCCTCCACGTGCCCCCTGACAGCCGATGCTCTAGACACCGAGGACCAAAGGAAACTGCGCCTTATATTGAGCAAGGTACGACTCATTTTTTGTGTGTACATATTAGAATCGTTACATTGCGTTATTTGATCGGTCGGCTGAATTGAAGTAACCTCAATGGTCCGCAATGTAACTAAAATCGTATACGAGTTCGCGCGCCGTCTAAATGAGCCCTTAGTCACATTTGTTTATGTTTTTTCAGTTTCTCTTAATTAAACAACTGAGACATTCTTCAATGGTAGTTAATTTTAAGACACCATTACCTTATAGTTTTTTTTTACTTAACATTTTAGTAGAAAAGGGCGGGTCTAGATGTCATAGGTGCCAGGCTAATCTTGTTAAGGCAGCGTTACACATATCAATGTTAATGTTAAGGTTCCTTTACACTGTACTACAATATTATCCTTTTATTAAGTGTTTAAACTAGGACGTTTTTTCAGGCGCAGCATCATCAGCAGCAGCTGAAAGACCAAAACCACAGCCCTATAAAGCCCAAGTTACAATCTCCAAGAATGCAATGTAAGTTTACCCAGTAGAATTACCTACAAAGCAATGTGGTTTAATTTGACTACATAGACACCGCATTATGAAGCGTTTACGAAGGGCGTGAAATCACTATACATTATAATATTCGAGTATACGCTACAACAGACGCTACCTATCAGTGGCGGCGCGTCCATAAAACCCGATTCCCACCGGCTTGCCTGTTTTTGGACGTTTGAGCAGAGTTGTAAAGGAAATATGTAAGCCGAATTAGCCCCGGCTTGCCTATGGATATGTTTGACGCGCCGCCACTGCTACCTATTGTATATTTTCTATTTTTAGGGTTCCGGACCTCAAAAGGAAAAAAACGGAATCCTTATAGAGTTATAGGATCACTCGTGCGTCTGTCTGTCCGACCATAAAATACTGGGTCTAAAATTTTGAAAACATACACAAAATAATTATTTACCAATAGATGACAGGAAAACCTATTAGAAATGGGCAGTTAAGCGTGAGTCGGACTTAATTAGTTTTTGATCCGACCCCTACGGGTTTTCTAAAGTAATGTTACACATAAAAAATACATTATTAAACATTGGGTAATGTACGGAACCCTTGGAAACCGAGTCCGACTCGCACTTGACCGGTTGTTTTTAGGGTTCCGTACCCAAAGGGTAAAAACGGGACCCTATTACTAAGACTCCGCTGTCCGTCCATCCGTCCGTCCGTCCGTCTGTCACCAGGCTGTATCTCACGAACCGTGATAGCTAGACAGTTGAAATTTTCACAGATGATGTATTTCTGTTGCCGCTATAACAACAAATACTAAAAACAGAACAAAATAAAGATTTAAGTGGGGCTCCCATACAACAAACGTGATTTTTGACCGAAGTTAAGCAACGTCGGGCGGGGTGAGTACTTGGGTGGGTGACCGTTTTTTTGCTTGTTTTGCTCTATTTTTTGTTGATGGTGCGGGACCCTCCGTGCGCGAGTCCGACTCGCACTTGGCCGGTTTTTTTATCTCCCACAGCTCGCATGACGCCCCGCCACATGGGGCGTTCCCCCGACCGTCTGACCTCGAGCTACCACTCCGCGCTGTCTAAAACTAACTCCCCTCACTCAATGTCCACGTCGTACACCGAGATACCGGCCGCCATGAGCCAGAGCTTCGACTCGCCGGGCTTGTATGAGAAGACTAAAGACGAGAAGGAAAAAGGTAATACGAACTATACTTCGTTTTTTTTTGCATTAGAAATAAGGTAAACAATCTTGATGTGTCTTTTAATTGAAAAACACATTTTTTATAATAAGTTACGGTAAATATGTAACAATTATGAATCTAATACGATCTTTTGTAGTCTTCTGCTTTCATAAGTAATAGTTATTGATTTTTAAAAAGCGTTTTTCAATTAAAAGACATGTCAAAATCTCTTACCTTTTTTCAAGTTCTTTCTAATGCTAAAAAAAAACGAACTATAGCACAACTATGGAAGTTGACTAGACCTCAAAAATGTACGGGAAATGAGCCGCGAGCGACTCAACTGTACTCTGTACTCGCCATCAGATATAGAGGAGCGACCAAGGTGCTCACAAATATCTGAATACGCCTCTATTGTCAAGGCGTTAAATGCGTGTTCAGATATTTTTGAGCACCTCGGCCGCTCCCCTATATCTGATGGCGAATGTACAGCGCGCATATCGACAAATTCAGATATTGTACAGTCACCTGCATTAGCCAATCTAAACTTTATTTCACGTTCTGTTTCGGTTCTCTAGGATTATCATTTATCAAGATATCTTGTTAGATTTAAATAAATTTATATGTTGTCAAAGACAATTTTAACAATTTTAAAAATGATCGTGTTTTGTAGGTATAATAAACTTTTTAGTTTTAAACTAGTTTTTAAGACAGTGCTACGCCCTTGCAGGGCGACCATGTACCAAATGTTTATGTAACACCTTATTATAACCATGGTTTATGCATAAAATAAATGAAATGAGATTTTTTTCTGTGCATATCCTTGATAATTTTTAACAAATGTTTATGTATCAACACGAAAGGAGAATATTTTGAATATAGGTATTACGTATTGTTTCAGTAGACGAGTAAGAAATTATACCTAAATATTTTGACAACGTATCAGTGGCGGCGCGTCAAACATATCCATAGGCAACCCGGGGCTAATTTGGCTTACATATTTCCTTTACAATTCTGCTCAAACGTCCAAAAACAGGCAAGCCGGTGGGAATCGGCTTTTATGGACGCGCCGCCACTGCAACGTATTTTCGTGCCATCCCGTAGACATAAACGACATTATTTTAGATATGATTATTGTGTATATTTTGCAGAATTACCCATCAAACCAGTGAACCAATCCCTGGAGGCCGCATCAAAAATGGTCCCCGTACCAGAGTCCCTAATGAGCCCGGACTACCAAGACCCCATATACGACATACAGCGGACCATACCCAAACCGAACCCTATAAACGTCTCCAACACGTCAAGCCCCTCCAGCAACAGCAGTCTACACGAAGACAGGCCGCACAGACAGATAACACAACCGAAAGTTATTAATAATAGTTTGAAAAGTTCCCCCAAACTGCCGAAAAGTGCCACGTCTTCGCCTAAGATGAAGGCGAAGATGGAACAAAGGAAAGGCAGCTTGAAGTTTGAACCCAAAGAAAAGGTTAACGGGGTTTCTAGAGATGAAATTGATCAGGTAAATTGGCTTATTTACTTCTTTATTTCTTTTCATTGAGGACTTTGATAATATATGTTTTGTTTAATTTTTAACTAGGACTAAGCTGAATTAGCCTTTCAAATTCAATTAGTCAATTATTGTAAGTTAGTCCGTAAAATGAAATATGCTTTAATCATTCTTCAGCAAAATTAAACACACCATTTTTTCCATGTAATGACTTTTAACCTTATAAAACTCAGTGTAGTGTAGAAGTACCTACAAGAAAATAATTTACAAACTTCTCATAAAAACATTTTTTTATAGGAAAAGATGGAGATAATTAAGCTAGCGTCAAACCAAAGAAGACAGAAAAAGATGAGCGCAGAATCCATGGCGGCGGTGACTATACAGAAGATGTGGCGGGGATACAGAAGTAGGAACCTGAATAAGGATACACTGAGGATCCTACACGCGATACAAGCGGCGAGGGCGAGGCAGCATATACAGTAAGTCCAGTTGGTTAATTCTCAGCGGTTACCACCAATTTGTTACCACTGGTAACAGCTGGGATATATTTTCTCACCTATTACCACTCACTATTGGGAAAAAATTGGTGATCACCACCAAGTTCACAAAAAAAACTGAGTTCCTTTCACGAGTGATACAATTTCTAAAATAAAAATTTCTAAATTAATAACTGGCTTGATACTACCACTACACCTTATAAAACAAAGTCCCCCGCCGCGTCTGTCTGTTTGTGTGTATGTATGTTCGCGATAAACTCAAAAACGGATTATCATGCGGTTTTCACCTATCAATAGAGTGATTTATGAGGAAGGTTTAGGTATATAATTTGTTAAGGTTTTGTGTAACCCGTGCGAAGCCGGGGCGGGTCGCTAGTTATATATTATCAAAGGTTTCATTGGCATTGTTAATCAGTTACCTACAAAAAAAAATAGAATTGTGTACCTCCACCTAGTTTGGCTGTCAAAGTCGGGGGCACTTTTAATTTTTTGTCTAAAAACTTTAACACATTCAGTGCCGAAAACCCGACTATCGGGTATTTTATGATTTCGTTCCCAGGCTTTTGATCCGATAGTCGGGATCGTGGCACTACACCTTTACATGACAGTGTCCTGGCGCGGATGTCTTGTTTGACTGGGTGGCAATGAATGTGTTAAACGATGTTTTGTTTCTTGCTGTTTCTTTTAACAGCTAGCTATTATATTTAGTTACTCTATTTTTGAGGATAATTACATGGACACAGACACACATCATTCGGTTCTCGTATGCTATTTTATTTTTATTGTCATTTTCTTACTTAATGAATGTTTTAATTAGGTATACAGGATTTTGACTCTTGGAGACCCTATACATCTCTAAGGATAATTTGATTAACTACTATATATTGTAATCTTTTAGTTATGATGACACTTAGAGACATTTACATCTCTAAATAATTTTAGATTATAGTTTTGTATCTTTGTGTTCTTTTTTTTCAATACTATTGTTATAGCGTTTTTTTTATAATTCGACATTTAGAGACTTTATACATCGCTATGTAATACTTTAGTTTGATTTTATATTTGCGGCTTAGAAAGTTGTATTTTATAATTGTAGATGTGTTTTTTTTTGCTGTATGTAAATTCCATGTTGACGTGTAAAAGTGCCCTTGTGGCCTATTTGCTGAATAAATGTTGATGTTTGATGTTTTTTTCGGAATGCTAATCCATTTGTTTCCCAGAAGGCTAACCTGCGACATGGAGGCCACGAAAGCGGCGTTGGACAGCGAGCGGAAAATACAACAGCTACAGATGCAGGCGATCAACGCTCTGTGGAAGAAGGTGTCTACGCTACAGAACACAGAGTGTAGCAAACCGGACGTTATGAGGCAACTGACCGAGACCTGCTGCAATTTGCAGCAACAGGTTAGTTTTTAGGGTTCCGTACCCAAAGGGTAAAAACGGGACCCTATTACTAAGACTCCGCTGCCCGTCCGTCCGTCCGTCCGTCCGTCTGTCCGTCCGTCCGTCCGTCCGTCTGTCACCAGGCTGTATCTCACGAACCGTGATAGCTAGACAGTTGAAATTTTCACAGATGATGTATTTCTGTTGCCGCTATAACAACAAATACTAAAAACAGAATAAAATAAAGATTTAAGTGCGGCTCCCATACAACAAACGTGATTTTTGACCGAAGTTAAGCAACGTCGGGCGGGGTCAGTACTTGGATGGGTGACCGTTTTTTTGCTTGTTTTGCTCTATTTTTTGTTGATGGTGCGGAACCCTCCGTGCGCGAGTCCGACTCGCACTTGGCCGGTTTTTTTATGGGCTTACTCATGGCCACAGACTAGCCGAGGCGAAGACGTGGCCTACGATGGAGCGAGCCTGCCCAGAAGGTGCCTGTTCACTCTTGATTTGAAGGTTGCCAGGTTATATGAGCTCGGAAATATTTAGAGTAATAACCTAATAATCGAAGTTATTGGGTTATTACTCAAAATATAATGTAAAAGACTTAGCTAAAAGCCCCTGGGGCCCGTTTCTCAAAAGCTTGTAACCTGTAATGCAAGCGGATGTCACATTTTGACAGATTTTATTAGAAAGGGACTTCCACTTGTATTACAAGTTACAAGCTTTTGAGAAACGGGCCCCTGTGCCCTGTTTATCAAAAGCTTGTAACTTGTAATACAAGTGGAAGTCTCTTTGAGAGCTTTTGTTAGAAAGGGACTTCCACTTGTATCACAAGTTACAAGCTTTTGATAAACGGCACAGGTCTGTTGACTCTGTTGTGTGAATATTTGTAATATAGAGTGTCAATTATATGTAATTTATTATAGGGATGATGACACATGTTGAATTTTATAACAAAATCTAGTAAAATAGATAGCAAACGAGCAATTTATCACAATAATGTGGATATTAATATAAAATATTCAAAAATTACAAAAATACAGGACCTGAAAGTTTCAAAATTTAAGTTTTTTTTTAACTTCCAAAAACGATAAAAGTAAGGGTACCATTCGATTCCTTACATTTCATCCAAAAAAATATTGTATAGCAACTATATACATAAACGCAATATTTCACCGACAAAAACGCAATTTTCTTGTTTTGTCCATACTACAACGTGGGCGATGACGTCACGGCCCTTGGCCGTTTTGTATAGGGCGTTTCGCGAGTGAAGTGCGACTGTCGGCCTTTAACTACAATTTCTGACCTTTGTGTTACTTTAATGCAATGGGTCCCATATAGACATTTGATCCTAAAAACAAACCCGATCGATTAATACCATAAATGAAAATTAGTCATGTAGCCTATTATCCATTGTTTTTCAGGTGGTGGAGCTGCAGGGATGTATGCAGCAGGTGTTGCGCTGCGTCTTGCCACCAGCTGCCGCCCCTGCTGCCACACAAACAGACATTATTGCCGTACATTCACCACAGGTATAAAGTAGTAGTAGTAATCACTTTATTGTACACAACACAGATTTACATACAATTTACAGAAATAAAGTTACCGGATTACACAGGTTTTGATTTATTTGAGTACTTAACCTGAAGGCTACTTAAGCCAATAGAATTCGCGAGAGAAAATGGATAACCTATATAGGGTACTTATATAGGTTAGCCAGAGCTGGGCACTGTTAATCAAAAAGTTAACTTCGTTAATCCGTTAAATAAAAAGTTAACTTCGTTAAACGTTAAAACGTTACTTTTCGAAAGTTTTAACGGAAGTTAAAGTTAATCGTTAACTCGAAATCGTAAATATACGCAATAGGAAATAAAACTAGTAGAGGTAATCATAAATGTTGACGCTCGGTCTCGAACAGTAAGTGTTATATTTGCCTGGCTCGCACCCGTGTATCTTATATGGCAACTGCTCAGGTTGCCGCGTTCGACTCTGTCATACTCTCGTAATAACAAAATTAATACGGCGCACGGGGTAAGCAATATTAGACTCTTAGTCAGTAGTACGCGCGACGATTCGTGCTATGTAAAGTTGCACTGCATACAAACCTAACACAAACTAGTCGGAACGTGATCGGCGCGGCGCGGCAGCGCGCGGTCTTGGTGTGAGTAGGTACTTAAGTATTAACGATTAACGAACTTAAGGAAAGTTAATAAGTCCGTTACAGGTTTTTAAAGTTAACTTAAAAGTTAATCCGTTACTCGAAAACTTAACTTCGTTAATTAACGGATTAACGGACTTCTGCCCAGCTATGAGGTTAGCCAAGTTTAGACAAAAATTTGTATGTATTTATTTAGTTGTAATATGGTGTGGTGTCAGGAGGAGCGGTGTACGTGGCTGAAGCGGCCGCAGTCGCTGGCGCTGGCCCCGGCCGCCGCAGCGCCCGCGCCCGCGCCGGAGTCTCCTCGCGAGCAGCCGTAAGGACACAGCTCTCTCATATTCTTAACCTTGTTCCTGGATTATTGCCCCTGCTCCTCCGACCTTCTTGGGTCGAATCTATAGTTCGTTTTTAGGGTTCCGTACCCAAAGGGTAAAAACGGGACCCTATTACTAAGACTCCGCTGTCCGGCCGTCCGTCTGTCACCAGGCTGTATCTCACGAACCGTGATAGCTACAGTTGAAATTTTCACAGATGATGTATTTCTGTTGCCGCTATAACAACAAATACTAAAAACAGAAATAAAGATTTAAGTGGGACTCCCATACAACAAACGTGATTTTTGACCGAAGTTAAGCAACGTCGGGCGGGGTCAGTACTTGGATGGGTGACCGTTTTTTGCTTGTTTTGCTCTATTTTTTGTTGATGGTGCGGAACCCTCCGTGCGCGAGTCCGACTCGCACTTGGCCGGTTTTTTAGCATTAGAAATAAGATAAGTAAACAATCTTGATGTGTCTTTTAATTGAAAAACACATTTTAAAAATAAGTTACGGCAAATATGTAACAATTATGAATCTAATACGATCATTTATATTCTTCTGCTTTCATAAGTAATCGTTTTTGATTTTTATAAAGCATTTTTCAATTAAAAGACATGTCATGATCGCTTACCTTCTTGCAAGTTCTTTCTAATGCTAAAAAACGAACTATAATTTCTAACTATCCAATCTTAAGAATTGTCACATTATTAACAGAAACATGTTTTTTTTTCTTTCAAAAAATTTATTACATCTTAAATCGTTCCAGCGATCTTAATCGCGTATAATTTGCGCGTTTTTAAATAATCTCTGACACGAGAGCGTCCTTGCGTCGTGCAAGGCGATATTAAGTCGTATTTTGGTTAATATGAATGTGCAATAATCATAAAAGTCGGTCATTGTTTCGTTACAGCAACACCGAACAAACCAACGATGTACAGAACCCAAACGTCGAACATACAGTATCCCTTATACAAGAACCGGTAGAAGAGACGGAAAAACACGACACCAGAGAGAAGGAAATCATCGTGGACTGATGACGAAGGAAACTCAACTTTATTACTAGCACGGTAAGGTTTTACTTGGCTACAACTTTTAAAGTCACTTACGCTCTTGATTAGATAAACGGAAGCAGAAATACTGTCTTTTCAAACTACTTTAAGAGGAAAATGGACGAAATTGTGTATGTTACAAACGTCGATTTTGTTTCCAAAAGTTGTATTAAATATATTAAAACGGGTCACTCACTTATATAAAGTCGATGATGATGTTATGAAAAAGTTGTAGTCAGGCTCTAAGAGGTGACGGAATAGTCAAATGTTTTATTAATTTATTCAATGTCGAAATGTCTCTTTTAATTATTTATTTGCCAAAAATGTATGTTTAAGAATTACGATCTGAATTTACTAATAAAGTTAAATGAGTGTGAAACAAAAACTGTAAAAAAACGATTTGCCTTGAAACGGATTCGCCATTTATTTTATTAATTTACTGACTAGATGTCGTTGGATAATATTCTCATTCTTGCCTAGATCATTAGATTATCCTCTGGCGGCCCAGCATACAATTTTTTTTAATTAAAATTTGCAATCAATCAATGGTATCAGAAAATAAAATAAAAAAATAGGTTACTAAGATCGACCGAAACTAAACAAAAGCAACTCTGTTCCATTTAATAATGATTCAAATTTCATTGGAGGTATGTAATTTGTAAGTATTAGAGGTAATTTGTACTAGTATTAGGACCGTGGGACGCTAGAAGTTAAATTTGTCAGAGAATACATACTATGAAAGTGAAATGGTTATGGAACAAAAGTTTAATACTTAAGTTATTCAAAAATTAAATTGATTCCTTTGTGTAACGAAAATTAGCCCATAATTTATATGAATTACTTTCGTTACATAGTGGAATAAATTAAATTATATGGTTTAGTTCATAACTCAGTTGTTTTTATTTTAGTCACTAATAGCTCTTTTTAGGGTTCCGTACCCAACAGGTAATTTCAAACGACCGCCTTTTACAACGGATTATTTTTTCTCTTTTATACATTGTAAATGTCACAAATATTTGCCTGAGCACAATTAGCGAATAATGTCACTCGACTTGTAACTTTGCGGCGACGTAATAAATGCTATTTTTGTATGGTTTCAAATAGCTTCGTACTGTAGTAATTTATTTAATTGACGGTAGCTTTAAGCGTCATGACATTAGTGTAAGTTGTCTGTTGAAAACAGTAGTCTCATGTAAACCCTGGTTTGGCTTAGCTAGATGGCTAGTTTTAATAAACTCGTGGATTCTGATTCTGACAAATGACTCAAATGAGTATCAGGTCTCAGTGTAATAAGGTTTACAAATATTCAAATCCTGTAGTTACGTCTGGATAATTAGTTTTTTTTTTAATTCGAAAAATCCTCTTTTATAGGGTAGATGAACTAGAGGGCAGCTCAGTAGTAGACGTGAATGTTATGTTTGGCTCACGGTACCTGTGCGACCTCGTTAATTTTTTTTTTTTAAAACTATAAAATGTTCA
Organism: Cydia amplana; assembly: GCF_948474715.1. Classification (NCBI taxonomy): domain Eukaryota; kingdom Metazoa; phylum Arthropoda; class Insecta; order Lepidoptera; family Tortricidae; genus Cydia; species Cydia amplana. The sequence continues at coordinate 3,165,551 of NC_086083.1, read as the reverse complement.
TCGAATTTTCATTAATGACAGAATTAAACTTATTTAATTTTTTTCTGAATTGGCTGTAATAAATAAAGAAACATAGGAGATTTTACCGTTTTTTTTTTCAAATTAAAAAAACGAGGTTGATACCTCTTATTAATATAAAATGTAGTTGCGTTCACGGCTAATAATAATTTCACATTAAGACGTGTTCACAGTTTGACTTATTGAGATGTTTAACGTTGTTCAAGGGTTAACTAGATTATTTAGTGTTCGTTGTTCCGTCATGATTGTCGGAAAGAGTGCTGTAACACCAAATTGTATAAATTTTTGTAGATTTAAGCTTGGGCGGTTTATAAAATAAAATTAGCGTATAGTAACTTGACATTGCATCTCAAAATTTGAAGCGTATATGGTGCGTATTAAAATATATTATTACTAGTTTCATTCGCGGTTCATTCTTAGAGTTACATAAATGAATTTTGGCAGAAATATTTTACATATGCTCTAGTTTTAGTTGTTACTGGTAAATTCTCAATATAGGTACCTTGAGACTCCGGTGGCGTTAAGCTAGAACAATCTTACGGGAGATGTCGCTAATGTCGCTATGCGCCTCCCTAAGGGCCACCTGCACCATCCCACTAACCCGGGGTTAAGCGGTTAAAGAGTTAACCAAGTGTCAAATTGTACTGGTAACCATGGTAACTCCAGGTTATCCGGTTAACCCCGGGTTAGTGGAATGGTGCAAGTGGCACTAAGACGTATAAACAAAGGAAAGGAAATAAATTCGCACGTTTCTCGGAAGCTTCGGTAGCTCAGTTGGTTAGGAGCTATTAGACCGGTGTTGCGTTTGTAGACGTATATCTGGTTGAAAAAAATTACAGAAATATTTAAAAAGCACGATCACTAACAGTTTTTTTTTTAGTTAATTGAGTGTCCCAACTATATTATAAATTCAACTATAAATGTCGTGTTAACTATACGCTAGTTTTATTGGTAATTCTATGGCTTTGTACCGTCTTGGCACTGCCATTTTTCGATTTCAATTACAAATTGATGTAAAATTGTTAAGTGTTAGGAATAGCGAAGCGTCACGTATTTTGCGGCTAGGTGTACATTTTGTCACAATTGTAACTAATGTAGGTTCTAAGCCTTATTATGGTTGCAGCTATTTTATTTTTTAACAGTAATTATAAAAGTCATACTTACTAATAAAAAATTGTAACAATGATTTAGCTTTATTTATATGAAACAACACGGTATAATGGCCACTATTAAAAAAGCGCACATACTAGACATATTTTAATTATTGACTTCAAAATCTTGCGATCAAAAAGACTAATAAAAAAGACAATTAGGTAATTTTAATTAAAGGAGTTCCGTACAAAACTGTAATTCGTGTAAGATGTTTAGAAGACTATTTGTCTTAGATCTATTTTCCCAACGGTTCACTATTATCGCATTGTTTTCATGGTAATAGTGTCAGTGTCACGAGTAGAATTTAAAGAAATAGAATGCGGAAGTACCACTATAAAGGTATGTGCACATCGGATGCGTGTGCAGTCGCCATCAGATATATGGGAGCGGCCGAGGTGCTCAAAAATATCAGAACAGGACTCTAACGCCTTGACAATAGAGGCGTGTTCAGATATTTGTGAGCGCCTTGGCCGCTCCGATGTATATGATGGCGACTGTAAACATTCATGTGCTTGTAATACACGGATTCTTCTCAGAGATGGCACACCGCTTGCGTGATGTGCGCGTGCACGGCTCCGACATTTCAGCGCGAAAGCACGTGCCCGTCTACGCAGCCGGTGTGCCGTCTCTATTAAGGATCAGATTTTCATATAATTTAACGTTTATGGTAGTACTTCCACACTCTGTCATTAAAGTTTGTCGAAAGTTAGTTTGATCTAATTTTAATAGGCTGACTAATGATAATAGAGTTCTATCCGAATCTGTAAGTATAATTATCATAAACGTTGTTATCCGTGTGATAGAGTAAACGACACTTTTTCTCTGTCGCAATTAAAAAAAAACAATGGAATCTGTAATGGAAAAATTCGCATAATGTTAGTACATATAAGTTTATTTATTGTTTAGATATTTTTAATGCGTTTACCTAATTTTAGTACAAAGTGGAACGGAATTATGCTTACCCACGTACCTACGTGGTTGTTAATAGGGAGTATTACTGCAATGTTTTGCCGCCAGAGTGCAGCACTAGTGACTTAAGTATACCATAGAGTAACTTATACATACTGGACCTTAAACTGTTTTTTGACAAGTTTTCACAGACAATCAAATATGGCATTGATACATCAAGGCGGTTTGCTTACAAAGGGCCTACCGGGAAACGCGAAATCGAAACTCAGCTATCTGCCTCTTTATCGCTCGAATATGCAAGAGTGATAGAGAGGTTAGATAACAAAATGTCGACTCTCTCGTTTGCGGTAGACTCTTAGATTGTTTACTTGTTGTTGATGTGGCGCCCCCTACGCAGACTTTCGCGTAATATTCCCTGTACAAAGAGTCTAATATAATATGACCTCTTTCTAACTCCGGTCATAGAGAAAAAAATACATAGAGTGCTCACTCCATACATCAGTTTTAGTACCAAAAAGACTATTAGCATCTAGCATCGAGTAGCGGAACTATCAGTACTGCTACTTGACAATAGATGTAGCACCGACCGGAAAGTCTTATGCTGTTGAGATAAGACTTTCCGGTCGGTGCTACATCTATTGTCAAGTAGCAGTACTGATAGTTCCGCTACTCGATGCTAGATGTAGACACTGAAATTAATAGTCTGAACTGATGTATGGAGTGAGCACTCTATGTATTTTTTTCTCTATGCTCCGGTAGCCGTTAAAGTGTAATGCTCTTACGGTAGATGTCGCTAGGCATCTCCCTAAGGCGCGAATTCCGTTCCACTACTTGTGCACCTTTGCGAAGATGTAGTTCTTTTAATAGCACACCAATGTATACATTTATTTTTCATAATTTATTACAAAGGTTAAGGTCAGAGCACACCGGACGTGTGCATAGACGTGCACGTGCGTTTAAATGTTGGAGGCGCACACGCACACGTCATGCAAGCGGTGTGCCGTCTCTCCAAGTATCTGTGTGTTACAACGCGCACGTGCAAGTCTACGCACTCGCATCTGGTTAAAAAAAAATTCACTACACATTTTTTTACAAATTAATTCCACAGTGTAACAAAAATTTCCATAAAAATTGGTGAGGGAATTTTTGTTACACAAAGGAACGAATTATTTGTAAGCGAATGAATCCTTGTATTCTTTTTATCAAACCACGAATGAGTCAGAGTAACCAAGAATATGGATATTCAGTTATTCACACAATTTAAATGCTACAATTGCATGTTAAATACAAAATAGAGTTGGATTTACTCTGTGTACAGAATAATGAGTATTTTAGAAATAATTTAACCAATAATGCCTTGTGTACGCTTTATTTAACAAGTATTCGATTGCGGGTTAGGGTTTAGTTTGTAAATGAATCTCGTAACTATTACGCTTTATAAGGGCTGATTTAGACGGCGCGCGAACTCGCATGCGATTTTAGTTACATTGCGGACTGTTGGTTACGCCCAATTCAGCCAACCGATCAAAACCCGTAATGTAATGAAACTCGCACTCGTCTAAATGAGCCCTAATTGTATTTTTAACTACGCTCTTATAAGGCTTGGAAATAATTCAATAAATACTTAAGAATCTGAAGACAGCTAACAGCTTATAACTTTTTCTTTCAAAACAACCAACCTACTAAGTAAAACTAAAAAGACTTAAAGATCGTGCAGCTACTATTTTTATAACTTGCAGTTTACATTTTAGAGTCATTTTAGCTTAGTTTAAGAAGTTTCTTATCGGAATAATGTTCCTGAAGATTTAATTTGTCCACAAGTTGATTAATTCCATTATGTAACAAAAAGTATTATGCGTGATTATTTGACAATCTGCGTTACACAAAGGAATTAATTAAAGACGAATTAAGGGCTTAACTATGTAAAAAAAAGTCTTAAATTCAATTTGATTGACATTCAGTATTAATTACAAATATCTGTTAAATACTAGCCTTATAAGAGCCCTTATCGCTATACTAGTCATTTTTAACAAGCATCATAGGAGCAGTGCAATTCACAAAGCATTTTAACTTTAAGACTTCGTATTATGTCACAAACTTATTTTATTACCAGTGCTAGCCGAAATAACCAAAATAAGCCGTTGAGTAACTAGGTAGCAAAATTACTTAGTACTCTAGTCGGAAACTACGTGTGACTTTATTTTATTTTTAAAATTTTAAATGTTTTTCTTTTTATAATTATGTCCTGTATTGCTATTTTTAAAACACTTCGTTTAAAGAGTTAAATGGCAGAGAATGCACTATTAATTTAGTTAAAACAATTCACTTTAAATTTTCAACACTGTATTTTTTATTTAATTGTATAACGGAAAGTAAAACTGTCAACGTTTTAACTTGTTCAATAGTGTTGGTAAATACTTGACTTTGTGAGTCCGCATCTTTAGGGATTAACTCATATTTAGGTTCCGTAGTCATTAATCGAAAGTTGAGTATTTTTAAAGTAGAGTATTTAGTCTTGTATAGAAACAAAATATCTGGGAGACCGAGCTTTGCTCGGAAAACATATAAAAACTCGAAAATGCGCGTTTTCCCAGAGATAAAACCTAGCTAGATCGATTTTTCGCCCCCAAAAACCCCCATATAGCAAATTTCATCGAAATCGTTAGAGCCGTTCCCGAGATCCCCGAAATATACATATAAATAAATATATATATATATATATATATATATATATAAATAAATATGCAAGAATTGCTCGTTTAAATGTTTTAGATTTCAAAACGGTAAGACAAAGAAAGTTACTCGCGACTCAAAAGATTTTGAAGTTTTTTAAATGCAGTCGCCTAAAACAGAGTGGAGTCCTTCTAAACTTGATTTTTATATTAATTTTAGTTCTGTTTTTACAAAATCATGTTGCTACCTAGTTCCGTAATGGCTCACCGTTTTTGCAAATTTTTACTACCTTTTTACCACAGAATCCTAGAGCTATGACTTTGTACCTTATTTACTTTGAAATAAGGGTCATAAGCAAACTCTTGGATACTTATTATTCTTATTAATTATTAATTTAGTGATGTAAATGACAAAGGCAAATGTTTATATGTGTGTAGTTATTTTTAAGATTAATGCGATGGTAAACTGGTGTTCGCTATACATTGATAGTAATTAATTAAGTACCACACCATACAATACATATATATACCATTAAATAGTATTTTGGCTTCGTGTTTTACTACAAGTTTGAAAACATTGACGTATTTCTCAGGACGCGCCTTACGGGCACTAAAAATGGTACTAGTTCAGCGGTGTCACTCACGAATTCGAGCCAATCGTGCTGTCTAACGCAACTAGTGGCGACCAATCGCGCGCGTGATGCGAACTCATCAACCAATCGCGTTGTAGCGGTGTCACACCGCTGTACGGCCCCATTCTTATTGCCCGTAAGGCCAGTCCTGAGATATACGTCAATGTTTGAAAATGTATTGAATATTTTACGTCATTTTGACACAGTTATTATGTTGTGACCCAGTTTCTTACTGTTTGACATTATTATATTATTGAATTAATGTATTTCTAAATCTACTATCAATGTATGTGAACACAAAGTTGTAAGACACTTGCCGTCCTGAAACTTCACTTTTCAAGCGTACCCACCTTATTATTTTGTTGTCATTACGTTGAAGCCTGTATTTATTATGTTTTATAAAACAGTTTTTAAACTATATGTCGTTTTATTTGCTGCATCATAAATTAATTAGAAATTATTGATTACTTATGATTAATCGTTTACAATATAATTCCATTTTACGCTGTGTAATGAAAGTATTTCATATAAATGAACTATTTTTGTTACGCAATGTCACTCTGGTTAACTGAAACGATTTAGTACCATAAGGTGTTTCTTGTCATATATCATGTTCATAATAATGTTACATAAGGTCAATGTGACTAATTCCGTCTTAGGGACTATTCCGTCTATTAGCGTTTTTCTCGATCAAGGAACAAAATTGATAATTTCATCGACAAATTAATTCTAAGGCTTGTAATGTTTTGTAGCATTGCCTGTAAACATTTTTCAATGTGGTGTTAAATAAAAAATGTCTATGTCTACAAAGCAGCGATTGCTTTTAGTTTCAACAATCAAAAGCAGATGTTATCCTACGATTGAAAAGCAAATAGAAATACGTTCGTGGAGGGAATTAGCCACTATTTTGGTAAAAAGAGTATTAGGTAATCAATATTTCAAAATAGAAAGAATGAATGAAACCACGTGAATACAATAGTTTTTTTATTATGCCATTATTGTAAAATATCATAAAAAATTAAATCAAATGGTAAAACTATTATTAAACATTAAAGCTACATTTAATATCTTTAAAATTGTCTAATGAATCGGATCCCTTTGTTTGGCATAATTATTGAAAGTCATAATGTAGGTAATGATTGTCAGATTATCATTAGTCATAATTCCTGAAACGGTTAACTTTTCAGGATTTTCGTAAGGTTAAATATCCTCAAGTTATCCTATAGATAGGTTAGGTTAGGTTTTTATGGCAATCCTGAAAAGTTACGTTTCTAAGAAAAAAAATATGACTAACGAAAATGCGGACAAACAATACATTATGACTGAAAACTTTATGGGAAACAATAGAGACCCCTAATGAATACATCACATTAAAACAAACATACTCGTACATTTTAGATCATAATTCGGGGATCATTAAGAGAATAATTTATTACATTGTAAATCCGACTCAACTCACGTATTCACGTCGAATATGTTTAAATTTTTTACCTTATTATAAAGGCGTAAGGTGCAAAATAATAAACATATCCTCGTCGTCAACTGTACAGTCACGCTCCATGATTAAATTGTTACGCCATTTAGGGTTCTAGCTAAATTGGACATTCATAGCGTAAGTATGGAAAATGCTGGATTAAGATGTTTTGGTGCCCTAAGCATTTCTAGACCATGGTGCCCCCTCTCCCTAGGGTCATCAAGATTATATTGAATTTTCTTGGTAAATTGAGTGACGTTCTTTTTCAATCCGTCACATAATTTTATCACGGAAATTTACAGTGCTGCAGCAGTAACTTAGCACCATTAATGCTGCTGCAGTCGCCATCCGAATGTCATCTTTTTCAAAGTTGGCTTAACCTCTAAATTTTCGCGCTCGCTACGCTCGCGATTTCTACATTTTTCGGTAGAAAAAACGCAATTCGATAGACAATTATACATTTTTACTTGACGAGGCCGAAGGCTCCGCATAAGGCTGGACGTCCAGGAGCGTCCGATCCGTCCGTCATAAGATCGACTTTGGCGTGAGGGAGAAGGCCTCGCATAAGACCTAACGCCGAACTGCAAAAGAGTCACTTGAAAACGAATCTTTAATCTATTTAATCACGACCCTCCTAGTGCTCGCTCTTTGGCTTCACTCGCGACTTGATAGGATGCTTTTAGTTTTCGGCTTTCGCGGGGCCCCTTATAACACTGACAATTAAGTAGGTCGCAGGATCGCGGATATGCAGCCACTTGGCCTGGCCGAAAAATCTGGCGCGCAAGAGAGTTAAATTCGCTATAAAATCGGTAACCTATGTCGAAAAAAATCGGCTGGCCGCAAGCCCGACGGCAAGATGTTGGATCATGAAGTACGGAACTCTCGGTGGGCGAGTCCGACTCGCACTTGTCCGGTTTTTTATCAGCAACACTCTGTGGTATTTTAAATAAGCACAAAGCACAACACACGTGTAATTTAGTCTGAATCTCATTCTAACGCACATTAATTAATTATCAAATTACTAGGTAGTATTTTATTCGTAATTAGAACATTCCTAGCTATTTCGGCATTCACTTGTCGAGCACCAATCAAATTTTTAATTTATCTGTTATTTTTTTATTTATAAAAACTTGTACAGTGCGACATAAAATAGTAAAAATTAAATCAAATGGAATTTAAAAAATCCATACTAAATTGTCGCCATGCTTAAGCATTTTACGTCAAAAATTTTCTACTATTTTATGTCGCACTGTAAGTAATACGGGCAGCCTCTTATTATTTAAGGATCATTAAGCTAATTTCACTGAGAAATATGATAGTTGGCCGAGTTTAATTATAGCCAGACCTTAGTTCTTCTATTCTTTTCTCTTAGTACTCAAGTATGATACCAAATTGCGCAATATATTTTAGACAAATCGCCCGTATTACGCAAGATTTAATGTAAAAAAATTACCAATTCATGTTTATCAAATGCCAATTCAGACTTATAAACTACTAATTCACACATAAAACATTCAATCTCGTATGTACCATATATAATTAGATATTACCTAAATAGCTACTTGATCCGACAAATTTACTAACTAGGACTGATTTTTCACACCCGATTAAAGTCAACATAAACAATGCAATCATGACATAAGCATATACAAAGTCGAATAGGGTCGTGGGGTAAAAATAAGACTAAGTTTTTAACACTCAAAAACGTATTCTACTTCATTCCTATTCCATTTAAAAAGAAGCCTTGTGTGTAGACTTCTTTTTAAATTGAATATATGTAAATGAAATATAATACATTATTAGAAGGGCGGCCAGGGGGCCTCCAACACTAATCGATGTGACTGGACAGTATACTACTGACAAGTGGTATGGTTGTGTTCGGTAGAGTGTACTGAGTACGAAATAAGGACTTGTCACTTTCTAAGACTGTGGGGGGGTTAACTGTGACGTCACAAAGATGGCGGTCCCGGGTTTCAAATTTTAGATAATTACTCGGCAAGTTGTTATTCGATTTTGAAAAATGAGGTGTCCTATGAAAGCTGATGAAATATAGAATAAAACATGCTATGTAACTAAAAGTGTAATTTCATTAATTATTTTTTTATTTACAAAAATCCGAAAACATAACATTTGTCTTTTTTTTGTAGCCCAAAAAACACAATGACAGCGGCCACTTAGATGAAAATTGTGTCATGTAAATCATTTAGGTACATTAATAAGCTATATGTTACTTCTTGTTTTTTGTGAATCGGATAATAAATAAGCAAACTACGATGATTTTACCGTGGGCGCGGCCTATCTCGCGGCGCGCGTTCGCGTACTTATAGGCGCGGGCGCGACTGAGGACGCTGTACTGTATAGTGTAGGTAGATCAAAAACTACTTAACATTTTTAAACAAATGATATATCATATGAAATATATTTAAATAACCAATAAAACGTGGTTATAAACTAGTGATTGTTATCTAGTGTTTTTGTCATAATAATCTTACTTTTTATTATTACTTGGCTAAAATGACTTGTATACAGTTCTAAAAAGTCCACACTACATTGGTAATACGTAAAAAACCTATCTACTTACCTATTCCCAAAATGTCGGTAAGTATAACCACAACTGAATACCTAATGTTTGCGTTTGTTTTATATCGTATTATTCCTAAATTTGAGGATTTTTATGTGGCATAATGATGTTTGAGACTGTTTAAAAGTTTATTTTTACGAATGAGTGTCGATTGATTTCGTTGTATTATTTGCCAAGCAAGAAAAGGTAGTTAATCTAAGTAATGTGACGAAACAGTTTAGGTACGGCGTTTTGACGCAAAAAGTGACTTGATTTGTCATCACGGGATTTATTTGAGCGACTAGATGGTAAGTGAATATTAAGCGTTGTACATAACTATAAGTAAGTCTTCCGGCCGAGTCTAATATAGTGCTTATCTCAAAAATGGTGCAAGAAATATTCTTAATAAAGGTCTCTGCCCACTGCACCGTATCATACCATGACCACAGTAGGATCGTGTTAGGCAAAAAATATTCTTTGTATTTAAAAGTATGAGACTTTGCCGACTAGCCCGTTCCGTCACCGACCAGCGTCAAAAATTGTCGGCGAGGATATTTTGCCGGTGCTGAAACGCTACGTGCATGGCACGCAACGTTGCCAGAACGGTGCTCGCTCTTTCTGACGACTCTGGCTCTCGCGAATAAAACGCGCGGGATGAAACGCGGATGCTACGGCGATTATAGACGGATGCTATGGGGATGATACGCAGTTACTACGGGCACTAAACCCGTTATGTACGGATATGAAAAAATGTGACACGGTGTAGTGGGCATAGTAGTCCGTATCACGTTACATTCCGTGCCTGATACGTTCACAGCACGGTCATGGTATGATACGGTGTAGTGGGCAGAGGCCTTGAATATAAGTAATAAAAATATTCTACAGAAGAAACGTTCTTACATAAGTAGGTATATGTCGCAGTCAAATTGTAAGATTCGGCATTTTACAAACGTGAAACGTTATGCAAATTGGCGAAGGCAAATTATTAATGTGCTCAAAAGTGTCAACGTAAACGTGATGGTCGTCTGAGGGTGACCATGGTTTGTTGTTTTATCAATTTATATTTACTTTTATACCAAACCACCATCACGTCCACCAAAATCACAAGGTCACCCAAAACCGAATTAGAGCACCCCACTGTCCACGTAGTCTTGTCTGCCTTTTCTCCAGAGAGCAATTGCGAAATCGAAAGCGTGAAGGAAAACCAGCCCTCGCCCCCTGTGACGGAGCGCGGGAACGAGCGAGGCGAACAACTGAAGCTGGTCGCCATAATAAGGCGACCAGCAAGCCGAAGCCACCCAGATCCAAAAGCCTCCCCACCCCGCGCTCCGCGAATAAGTTCGACGAACTCCAGATTTAATGGACACCCTGGGCAGCGTTTTTCATAATTTTGATGTGAAGCACCACGCGTGGTAAATTAAAGAACTAATTCGACCAAAAGGCCGCGGTAAATTGCAAACGGTGCTGTTCATGTCCTAAGATATTTTACAAAATGTTGATTTCGGCAATTTGTATAACGTTTCCCGTTTGTAAAATGACGACGCCATTTGTAAAATGCCGTATCTTACAATTTGATTGCGACATATATATACGTAAGAACGTTGCTTCTGTAGAATATTTCTAATACTTATATTTATAGAGGTAGGTAAGTATATTTCTTGCACCATTTTTGTGAAAAGCAGTATATATGACTCGACCGGACGGCTACTTCCGAGCCTCAACAATAATGTACTATTAAATAATAGCTAAAATACTTATGTATGTTATTTGGGAAAAACACAAAAAAAAACAAACGCAAACATTATTCAGTTGTGGTATGGTTGTGGTTAATAAATAGATAGGTTTTTTTAAGTATTACCATTGTAGTGTGGACTTTTAATGACATGTATACAAGTAGTTGTACTAATTTTAGCCAAGTAGGTAATAATAAAAACAAACATTATTATGATTTTTGCTAGTGCATAACAGAAACATTTGCTAGTGCGTAAAAACTTATCAAACAGTAGGTATTCTAAGTCATAGAGATGTCGCTTGCCTGGCTATTTATGCTTAAATAATAACATTTATTTGGTTCGTATATTATTTTCGATAACAGATTACTGTTACTAATTATAGTGAAGTGACTACTTTTTGTATTTTTATTGTTTGTTTAATTCTATATAGATACTTCTTTTTTAAATGACAGTCACCAGTTTATAACCACGTTTTATTGGTTATTTAAATATCTTTCATATGATATTTCATTTGTTTAAAAATGTTAAGTAGGTAGTTTTTGATCTACCTACACTATACAGTACAGCGTCGTCAGCGTCCTCAGTCGCGCCCGCGCCTATAAGTACGCGAACGCGCGCCGCGAGATAGGCCGCGCCCACGGTAAAATCATCGTAGTTTGCTTATTTATTATCCGATTCACAAAAATCAAGAAGTAACATATAGCTTATAAATGTACCTAAATGATTTACATGACACAATTTTCACCTAAGTGGCCGTTGTCATTGTGTTTTTTGGGCTACAACAAAAACACAAATGTTATGTTTTCGGATTTTTGTAAATAAAAAAATAATTAATGATATTATACTTTTAGTTACATAGCATGTTTTATTCTACATTTCATCAGCTTTCATAGGACACCTCATTTTTCAAATTCGGATAATAACTTGCCGAGTAATTATCTAAAATTTGAAACCCGGGACCGCCATCTTTGTGACGTCACAGTTAACCCCCCCACAGTCTTAGAAAGTGACAAGTCCCTATTTCGTACTCAGTACACTCTACCGAACACAACCATACCACTTGTCAGTAGTATACTGTCCAGTCACATCGATTAGTGTTGGAGGCCCCCTGGCCGCCCTTCTATTATTGAGTGTTAAATACTTAGTATTATTTTTACCCGTGTCTTATATTCACCTCACCTGACCATACTGTTTCTCACAGTACATATTTGTAAGTTTTTTGATCCTTGTACTTTTATTATTTTCTGTTCTCACTCTCTTTTGTACTTGCTTAGCTTTTCTACGTAACATATCAGAGAGCTATTTAAATCTATAGAAACTAGCCGAATACAAAATGGTTATAAATATTAGTGTAGAAAGAATTTAAAACTATACTGGACAACTTGTTCTTAGTACTAATTAATCCGTGGTCTAATTTATTTTTCTAGAAATTAAAAAACTGTAAAAAAAATGTAACTTAAGTTGTACTTAATATCATTTCAACATGGATCACATTTTAACTCCGAAGCCTCATAAGAGTCGAAAGATTGTACGGTCAGCAGCATTAGTCTCGACAGGGGTCAGGCCGCGTAGCCAACATGCCAATCGCTTACGCTCCGTAGCGATCGAAACGCAATTGTCACTGTCGCACTAATATGAAAGAGTGATAGAGAGACACAAAGCGTTTCATTGTCGAAGCGATAGCGATTGTAACCTTGGCTAGGCCGGCAGGTCTACAAAAAGGATTTACAAACACAAGATTGTGTTTAGGTCATTTTGAACGGATCTATATCTGAATCTTTGCATTCCCTAATATTGTTTGTCATAATGATCAGGGATGTTGCGGATGCCGATTTTTTGACATCCGCGGATGCGGATGCGGATGCGGATTTTTAAAGGCTCACATCCGCGGATGCGGATGCGGATGCGGATGTCAAGATACTACCATAAAAAACGTCAAATATTACATTTTAGTAATTTTTATTTCAAAAAACCGGCCAAGTGCGAGTCGGACTCGCATTCCAAGGGCTCCGTACAATAAGTCCCACTCACGCTTGACTGCTCATTTCTAATAGGTTTTTTGGTTAATGACTAAATTACCTAACAGTCTAGCACTTACGCCGATGCTAAGACGTTCCTGTACCGACCTGTTCCACATCCGCATCCGCATTACATCCGCATCGGTTTTATGCGGATGCGGATGCGGATGTTGAAAATAATGCGGAAGTTCCGCGGTTGCGGATGCGGATGCGGATATTCGCAACATCCCTGATAATGATCAGTTGTCCTAACACTAAAACCCCTAATTTTGGTTTCCCTAATTATTGATTGCTTATCCTAATGTTATTAAGCATATTTCCTTTTTTGCGAGGGTCGCAGTTCCAACCCTAACCTAACCCACTTTTGTGGCAGCATGTTCTAAAAACCTAACCATTTTTCAGAACCTTACATTATGGAAAATAATCGTTATGACAATTGATCGTTAGGTCATGTGCCCATTAGGACAAACCAGTTAGGGCAAGTGACTTTAGGACAAACGTTGTTAGGGATTCAGAATGACAGCCATTTTGAACACCTCGAGCCCTTAAATACTTCTACCGTTGACTGTACATTTTGAATTAAAAATTCAACGCTACCAAATAATTATTAATAGTTTCCGGTGAATCTACTTTTAGACCCAGATTATTTATAAAAACCATTTATTGAATAGTTATTGACACGAGTTGAGAATTACCTATTCGCACGTGTATCGTACAACGTTTTACAGTGCATATGGCCCTTTAAATTTTCGACATAGTTACGGTATAGCACCGGTGTCGTAATGTAGCACGATGTACTGTAAAAGTATGAATATCAAATAAAAGGAACCAACCACACCAGTTGTACCTAATGCTATCAGAAATTATGTCTTCAATAAAAAAACCGGCCAAGTGCGAGTCGGACTCGCGCACGGAGGGTTTCGCACCATCAACAATAAATAGAGCAAAAAAATCGTGTTTGTTGTATGGGAGCCCCCCTTAAATATTTATTTTATTTTATTTTTAGTATTTGTTGTTATAGCGGCAACAGAGATGAAAATTTGAAAATTTCAACTGTCTAGCTATCGCGGTTCATGAGATACAGCCTAGTGACAAACGGACGGACGGACGGACAGCGAAGTCTTAGTAATAGGGTCCCGTTTTTTTACCCTTTGGGTACGGAACCCTAGAAAACATCAATAAATCTTATAGGTACCTTTAAACGAGCAATTCGTATATATTCAGGGATCTCGGAAACGGCTCTAACAATTTCCATGAAATTTGCTACATGGGGGTTTTCGGGGGCGAAAAATCGATCTAGCTAGGTTATATATGTTTTTATATGTTTTCCAAGCACATCTCGGTCTCCCAGACATTTAACTTTATTAAATTGAACTGTATGACTTAGTCACAAATTTAATATTGTTCAGTTGCCATCAGATACATCCGAGCGGCTAAGGCACTCACAAATATCTGAACACGCCTCTATCGTCATAGCGTTAGATTGCCTGTTCAGATATTGTGAACACCTTGGCCGCTCCAATATATCTGATGGCGACTGAACTTAAGAGTTTTCGATTTGATTGTTCGTTTAGTTTTTATTTATATTAGTGTCTTTGTTTACATAAATCGTGTAGTTTTTCATACATTTGGAATGTTAGGTCTCAAAAGGATTCACTAATTCATTGTACATGTCATTTCTCCTTTTTGAGAAATCTTAAAAGTAATCGCACCTACTGAATACATTCTATTTCGTACTATTTTTCATATTTAAACTTAGAGTTAACTTAAAAAAACATGACACAATTTAAACTGTACAATAAATTAACAACATAGCTGCAAGTTGAGCCTTATCTAAGAAAACCTATAAATACAATGTGGCGAAGACCGTCTGTCGGGTAAGACCGCATTAGGGAATACAATAACAGGCCAAACTTCATAACCGGTATCGGTTACGGTTATGCCCGAAAATTAACCGATAATCGGACACGGTTATTTTCGACAAAAAATGATAAATTTAACAATCAAGTAATTTAAAAAGAAATTAAGAAAATAAAGGTACAGTATTAGAGAATGTGACTATGTCTTAGTTTTTTAATAAAACACACAAAATACAGTAAAAGTGAAAATATGACCTTGGACGTGAACGTGATACAATATTCAATCAGAATATTTCATAAATAAGGTATATTTTCATTATTAAAGTACTCGAATGAAAAAAACGAAATATTTCGTAGTCATTAGAAGATTAATTCATAGAATTTAAATCATAAATAAATTACCGAAAAGAACTGTAACCGGTTATTCTAGTTTCCAATGATCGGTTATGAAATGTTGTCAATATAATCGGTTATAACATATGCATTCCCTAGATAAGCTCTTTCATCACTTCTAACTGTTGCGTTTGTACCAGGGATGTTGCGAACATCCGCATCCGCATCCGCAACCGCAGAACTTCCGCATTATTTTCAACATCCGCACCTGCATCCGCATCCGCATAAAATCGATGCGGAGCTTATGCGGATTCGGATTTCCAACAAGTCGGTACAGGAACAACTTAGCGGCGGCGTAAGTGCTAGGTAATTTCGTCATTACACTCATTAACTATAACAATATCGTCTAGATCCAGAAAAGTAGGCCAAGTTACTGTTTATTAAATATAACGCACCTATATTCTTGCTCAAATACTAAACGTTTCGTTTTTTTTTAAATAAAAAAATACTAAAAATGTAATTGTTGACGTTTCCTTAGTACCTAATCTTGACATCCGCATCCGCATCCGCGGATGTGAGCCTTTAAATATCCGCATCCGCGGATGTCAAGAAATCTGCATCCGCAACATCCTTGGTTTGTACACATATTCCACTCACAGAAGGTCGTGTAGAGCTGACGGAACGAGTCTTCGACTGTCTGAGCGAAGTATTTATACAAATAAGAGATTTCTAACTAGTGACGGTCTTTCCAAGCAAAGTTTTTACGATCTTTACCACATTGACGTTAGATTCCTTGATTTCTAGTCATCGCAAGATTTCAAGGGGCAAAAAAAGAAAACTTGAACAACCAGCAGTTTGAGTTCTGATTGAATGTTAAGGCTTTTCTTAATTTTCTTCTTTTAATTAAGCCAAACTTTTTTTTTATCACGTTGCTGGCAAATAAGCATACGGTCCGCCTGATGGTAAGCACGCCGTAGCCTAATGGACGCCTGCAACTCCAGAGGTGTGCAAACTGTTGGCAATTCGCTAAAAACATATAACTACTACATTACATGTAAAACCATATAATTCGATGTCATAAGACAAATAGTCAATTTTAAACGGTCCGGTCAAGTCGTCTAAATATAACAACAAAAACTGGGATAAGATAGCGATTATATAGGCCTATTATTATTTAGTTGTCGATTTTATTTTCGTTAAATATGGATACAATGCTGGTTTGAAATGCTGCAATCTGTAATCTCAATTCGGGACAAAAAAAAAGTTTCCGTTGCAAATGTCAGATCATATGAAGTTGCGCTTATTATGCACAGAATAAGGAAAACTATATCTATCCACCAAATTTTACCGAAGTCTGATGAAAAAAAATCTACAACATAATAAATATTTGTCCACATATAAACAGAAGTCAAGCTTACACTTTCATTAATGTCAAAAAAATAATCAGAATTCATTGGACAAACTAGTAAACTCCCTTGTTCATCTTTGGCCATTTCGATATCCACGTCGTACGGTCTAATTTGCACATTAAACTTTGGATTCCTCCGAAAACGGTGCCGTCATATGACGGCCGTCATATAGCGGCAGCAAAAGACGGCCGTCTTTACGGTGGCGACATGTGGAAAGTACCACGGCGTCATAACACACCGTCATCCACCAAGGTCAAAGCGGCAAATTTGAAAAATGTAGGCGCGATGGGATAACGTCCCATAGAAAATTTGAATTTCGCGCCTTTTCCTACTGACAAGATTTGCTTGATCATCTATAATTTACTTGGAGGATGAAATATCATCAGAAGAGGAAAATAATCGTAGTACGGAATCATTTATTTAAATCTCGTGTCATTTATTCAAAATGGCGTCACCGCTATCTAATAAAACGTTCACGAAACTATCGACACCGTCATGACGGCCGTCATCTTACGTTACGTTGACAGTCAACGTAACGTAACGCCGTCTAGGAAACCGCGCCATCTTGTTTACATAGACAACGTTCTAGTGACGTCAGTCAACGCTATATAGCGGCCGTAATATGACGGCACCGTTTTCGGAGGAATCCAAAGCTTTACTTATAAGTATAAATCAGTACTTTCAGTCTTAGCTCAGTGATGTCCGACTGGGGCGGTCTCCGTCTTTTGGTCACGAAAAAACTTTGACAAGCGCTCCTTTTGGACGTCGTTGTACCTTTTGTTGGACAACCGGACTTGTTCTAACAGTTTGAGCACCGCCCTGTTGTTGGGGCATATTTCGTCGGCAGTTTTGAGGTCGCTGAGCGCCGCCTCGTAGTTTTTGAGGGCGAAGTTTGACTGGCCGCGCCGGTAGAGGGCCTTCTCGTTGCGGGGGTCTAGGGAGAGCACCTGGTGGACAAGGTTTACAATCAAATAATAGTTATTTGTTTTACAAGGGCACAGAATAAATAATAGTACTAGGTACAGAAGACTTACTCTCTAACAAAACGCGTCTGTTACGATCAGAACAGATATGGCCGCTAGGTGGCGACAGCGCCACGCGCGGCTTATGGCTAGCCACCAAAATTGGTGTGGAACGGATGTACTTTTAGCTACCTGTAGCAAAGCGACGAAATCGCGGAGTGAGCCACGCCTGACAAGGGGGCAAAGTTATTGTTTAACCGCTCGTGCTAATATTGATACCCGAGCAAGCGTAAGATTCCAAAATTGAACCATGAGCGTAGCGAGTGGTTCGAAAAATGAAATCTTGAGCGTTGCGAGGGTTTCAAAGTACGAGGGTTAAACTAAATTTGCCCCCGAGTGAAACACAAAATTTCTCACCACTCCAACGCAAGGAAAATACTAACTGTACCTAAGATAACAAACAAAATAGGAACGCCTCAAAATTGCTATTCACATTTTTGGCAACAGTATTATTATCTATAAAAGCGCTACGATTTTTCAAAAACTCCGTTGGCTAAACCCACGGCACCTTAAAAATTAAAATAAGCTTGATATTTAGAATTACCTCTGTACAGCATTTGAGGCAGGCCTGGAAGTGTTCTAGCTTGACGTGGCACGCCGCTAGGTTCAAGTTGCACTGCTGGGTGTACATCACTGCCTTGTTGAACGCTGGAACATTATGTTATTGCATATTATTATTTGTTGCAAAGGAATAAGGCGCATTATTGCAGTACAGTTTTTATTTATAAGTAACTGTCATCTGAAAAAAAATCTATCGGGAAGTCTTGACTATTTTATGACGCGTTTGGGTAGCTACCTTTCCTCAACTCACCAATGGAGCGGCAGCTGACGTTCACAAGGTTTCACTAGACCTGGGTTTTTAAAATAAATTGACCACCGCGGTCCGTTTCTACTTGAGTTTATTAAATACTAGCGACCCGCCCCGGCTTTGCACGGGTTAACAACTTATACATAAACCTTCCTCTTGAATCTATCTATTAAAAAAACCGCATCAAAATCCGTTGCGTAGTATTAAAGATCTAAGCATACATACAGTCAGACAGACAGACAGCGGGAAGCGACTTTGTTTTATACTATGTAGTGAAGTAACAAAACAATATAGGTCGGCGCGGCGGTCCGAATCCGGACCGCGCTCCGCCATTTGGTGACCCCTGCACTAGACGCATTGGTTGATTGGTCATTGAAATATGTTCCTGACTCACGATATCTAAAGCTCAGGTGGGTACGCTCGTTGAAATTACTACATACGATGAGCGATCTACCGTAAACTTTTGTCATCATATGGCATGATGGTTGTAATGTATAGAAACATATGAAGGGGTACTCACACGGCACTAGGGGTTCTGGATGTGGTGCCCGCTGGAACAGCTCCATAAGATGCGCGATGTATCATAAACTTTTGTCACATGATGGTTGAGATGGTTGTAATGTATAGAAACATATGGAGGTGTACTCACAAGGCACCAGGGGTTCAGGGTGAGGTGCCCGCTGGAACAGCTCCATAACATGCGCGATGTATCGTAAGCTTTTGTCACATGATGGTTCAGATGGTTGTAATGTATAGAAACATATGGAGGTGTACTCACAAGGCACCAGGGGTTCAGGGTGAGGTGCCCGCTGGAAGAGCTCCATAAGATGCGCGATGTATCGTAAGCTTTTGTCACATGATGGTTCAGATGGTTGTAATGTATAGAAACATACGGAGGTGTACTCACACGGCACGAGGGGTTCAGGGTGAGGTGCCCGCTGGAAGAGCTCTATAAGATGCGCGATGTATCATAAACTTTTGTCACATGATGGTTGAGATGGTTGTAATGTATAGAAACATATGGAGGTGTACTCACAAGGCACCAGGGGTTCAGGGTGAGGTGCCCGCTGGAACAGCTCCATAACATGCGCGATGTATCGTAAGCTTTTGTCACATGATGGTTCAGATGGTTGTAATGTATAGAAACATATGGAGGTGTACTCACAAGGCACCAGGGGTTCAGGGTGAGGTGCCCGCTGGAAGAGCTCCATAAGATGCGCGATGTATCGTAAGCTTTTGTCACATGATGGTTCAGATGGTTGTAATGTATAGAAACATACGGAGGTGTACTCACACGGCACGAGGGGTTCAGGGTGAGGTGCCCGCTGGAAGAGCTCTATAAGATGCGCGATGTATCATAAACTTTTGTCACATGATGGTTGAGATGGTTGTAATGTATAGAAACATATGGAGGTGTACTCACAAGGCACCAGGGGTTCAGGGTGAGGTGCCCGCTGGAACAGCTCCATAACATGCGCGATGTATCGTAAGCTTTTGTCACATGATGGTTCAGATGGTTGTAATGTATAGAAACATACGGAGGTGTACTCACACGGCACGAGGGGTTCAGGGTGAGGTGCCCGCTGGAAGAGCTCCATAAGATGCGCGATGTATCGTAAGCTTTTGTCACATGATGGTTCAGATGGTTGTAATGTATAGAAACATATGGAGGTGTACTCACAAGGCACCAGGGGTCCAGGGTGAGGTGCCTGCTGAAATAGCTCCATAAGATGCGCGATGTATCGTAAGCTTTTGTCACATGATGGTTCAGATGGTTGTAATGTATAGAAACATATGGAGGTGTACTCACAAGGCACCAGGGGTTCAGGGTGAGGTGCCCGCTGGAACAGCTCCATAACATGCGCGATGTATCGTAAGCTTTTGTCACATGATGGTTCAGATGGTTGTAATGTATAGAAACATATGGAGGTGTACTCACAAGGCACCAGGGGTCCAGGGTGAGGTGCCTGCTGAAATAGCTCCATAAGATGCGCGATGTATCGTAAGCTTTTTTCATATTTCCGTACGGCCCGTTTGTATCTGCCCTCGGCGAAGTACGCGTTACCGAAGGTTTTTATTGTGCTTACGTAGTGTAGTAGTGTTTCTATCTGTAAATAAAATTATTTCGATTAAATACAGCTGCAAGGTGATTTCGTTATGTGAACAACTTTAACTTTGAGGCCAACACCGAAATAAAATATCACTGTTTCATTTTGGCGATTTTTTTTTTATATACATGATTCAAGCATCATCGCCCCCATAAAGATGTCGTTATAGGGGTGGTCATTTTTGCCATAATAATATCTAAGTGTGGCCTACAAAGAGTGTTAAAACGATTCAACTTAATATTTTGAATTGGAACGAGGTCATTTACCGAATATAAATGAAATGTACAGTGTTATGAATAACGCTTATTTTTAGGCTTAAAGACTCGAGCCCTCAAGACTCGACTATATTTGAGAATTGTATTTTTTTTACGAGTATGAGGATGTAAGAAATCGTCTTTGCCGCCTTTGAGGCGTTAAGCCTCGAGAGTCTTAAGGGTTCGAGTCTTTAAGCCTCAAAATGAGCGTTATTCACAACACTAAATGTACAGCGAAACGTACTTTACGACCAAAAGTATGACCGAAAGCGAAATTAAAGTACAGAATTGCAGCCCGTTTTGATTTCGTATTTAAACGACGTCATTTGACTAAATGTCGACGTCACAATATGTCTATAGGGTAACCTGAGCAACCGAGGCACAGGTCACAGGTGTCATGCTCGTTTTCGAGCTGCTTTCATCGCCCATGTTGCTCGGTAATAAAGTTCAATTTTAATTGGCAAAAGAAGTAACTGTATTACAGTTCTTGGGTTTGACGTTCTCTCTCCAACTGCTTTTTCGTCTCCTATGATGACCCATGTTGCTTGGTGATAAAGTTCAATTTTGATTGGCAAAAAAGTAATGGTATTTCTCTATGGTTTACCGATAGTTCTTCTAATTGCGGATGGTCCTCCGGATAGTCTGTTATTTTGTCCTCTTCGTCCCAGATCCAGTCTCGCCAATTTCCTGTCACCTCTCCGCAGTCTTCTATAACACACTCCTGAAATAAAGTGAAACATTAGGGTATTTTCTTACTAGTCAAGTCAGTTTCTTTTTTAGAACTGTCAAAACGATTTGCTAATATGGAATTTATATGAAATCACGGTCGACTCACCTACTTTTTATATTTCTATCCGATTTATTAAATATAACTTGTGTTTAAAAAATAAAGATCTATAGGGACATGAACTGTAGAGATCAGTATAGGTGTCCTCATTATTGACGATAAATATAAAAGCAAGTTTAAGTTTTATTTAACACATTCATTGCCACCCAGCCAAACAAGACATCTGCGCCAGGCCACAAACATTTCTTCATATAAAGCTGTAGTACCACGATCCCGACTATCGGGTTGTCCGGCCTGGGAACGAAATCATAAAATACCCGATAGTCGGGTTTTCGGCACTGAATGTGTTAAACTACTGCATGGCAGACCCAGATGATAGAAGATGTAACCAGAGACAGAGATGGTAGAGGGCAGCACCCGCTTCGCTTAGGTTACAGACCAACCTACAGATGTAGTGCATAATTATTTTCCATCATATTTCACGTAAACGTACTAACGTGTCTTCCTATTTCAGTAAATCTCGCTACTTTCTTTACAAAAAGTACTGAGATTGACTGAATTAGCATGACAAAACCGAACGATTCCGAGGAAGTACGATGGGAAACAATTATGCACTACATCTCTAGGTTAGGACATAAGAAAAGCCACAAATGAAAGATAGAAATACTCCAATCTACAAATTCTACAATAGAGGTGTTCGCAAAACCTACTCTAAAAAAGTCTCAACTAGGGTTTGCTCCCGGGAAATACCGGTACCGAAAGTACCGGGAATTCCCGGGATTTAGAGCCAAGCAAAGAACCGGGATTTCAAAATTAAAATCCCGGTACTCCCGGGATTTTCGGGACTAAAATTTCCGGTACAATATTTGACTGCTTTCTGATACTTAGCATGAAATATTATGTTTTATAAAGAAAATAAATATATTTTATCAATCTAAGGCTGATGGTAATACTTTTACGGCTGATCACTACATTAAAATAAATTTAAAAAATAAGTCAATTGGTTTGACAATCCCGACAACATAAAATTGCGTAATTTGATACTTTAAGGGCATAAATAAATAATTTTATACGAACAATTAGTTATTTCATATTTGTATACTAACTAGAAGCAAAAATAGAGACAATTTTGTAATTAATAAAATACTACTTTTAATTCAAATTCAAACACGGTATAAGAAACTCACATATGATAATGATATTTTAAAAAAATTAAATGAATAAAAATTCTGGCTGAATAATTTCTTGATTTGTTGTATTGATAGTTCTGTTATTATATGTTCGAAGGTCCACAGCGCATTTTGAACGCATGCGAAAATTATCTTTTTTTTTTCCTTTTTCACAAAAAGTCTTACATATTAAAAAAAAATGATGATATTACTGAGCCACAATTCAGTTTTTACCAATCAACAAAGATAGTAAAAATATCATGTAGTTTAGGAAAAAAAAAACTATATTAATGATTGTGTGACTTAAAGACACGTATTATGGTACAAAAGAAGTGTGTACCTTCACTGTGCTACTTTTTTATTGTTTTAAGAAAGATTCGTGGTCGTTTTACGCTTTTTTTTACTGAAAATTGATGTGAAAACTGATTTTTGAAGGCAGTCCCGAAAGTACCGAAAATACCGGGAAATCCCGGTTCCAATTTTGGCCGGTACCGAAAATCCCGGTTCTTTTAAAAAGTACCGGTTCTGCAATCCCTAGTCTCAACGTACCAGTCTAAGTTTCCCGTCCTGCTCTCCGTATTGCTGCATCTCTGTCACGAGCCCGAGCCCGCTAAGGACCCGCCCGAACACGACGTTCGTGCCGTCCAAGTGTAGACACTGTTGCGACGTGATGCAGAATTGTGAGCCGTTCGTGTGCGGCCGCCCTTTGTTCGCCATGCTGAGCACTCCGGGTTCGTGCTGGAAAAAGCCGCAGAGTTAACAGATTGGACAAAACTGATTAATAGGGATGATGACACATGTTGAATTTTATAACAAAATCTAGTAAAATAGATAGCAAACGAGCAATTTATCACAATAATGTGGATATTAAAATAAAATATTGAAAAATTACAAAATTACAAGACCTGAAAGTTTCAAAATTTAAGTTTTTTTTATGTTCCAAAAACGATAAAAGTAAGGGTACCATTCGATTCCTTACATTTCATCCAAAAAAATATTGTATAGCAACTATATACATAAACGCAATATTTCACCGACAAAACGCAATTTTCTTGTTTTGTCCATACTACAAAATGGGCGATGACGTCATGGCCTCTGGCCGTTTTGTATAGGGCGTTTCGCGAGTGAAGTGCGACTGTCGGACTTTGACTACAATTTTTGACTTTTGTGTTACTTTAATGCAATGGGTCCCATATAGACATTTGATCCTAAAAACAAACCCGATCGATTGATACCATAAAAAAAATTAGTCATGTAGCCTATTCTTAACCTTTTGGACACCAATGACCGATATATCCGCACCGTAGGTTCAACGCCAAAGACCGATTAATCGGTCACAGACCACAGAGCAACATAGACCTACGTGCATATGCATAAAGTTCAATTTCAGTTTTGACATTTCGGTGACGTGGCGTCAGCGTGACAGCTTTTGTGTTTGACACGGCGTCGAAAAGGTTAACAAACACATTTTTTTTTTGTTATGGACTTGAGGGCTGTGTTGCCCGTAGCCAACGTCATTGTAAAAGGGAAGGAAATTAAACGCGGAACAAAGATTAAAGGTAATTCGGAATGTAAAGTGTAGTGGTAGCTTTGCTACTAATTCTCGCACATCTCTGATGGAAACGCAAAGCTTAACCCCTCAAACGCCCTTGTCAAAAATTTGCTCATCATTATCATCATCATAACATAAGAGCTTTGCTCTTGTCGGTAGAGTAATCGCCAATCATTTCTCTCTTGTGCCAGTCTTTTAATTTCCTCATATGACGCATTAGTTTTTATTTGGCTGAGATAAGTTATTCTAGGTTTCCCTTCTACTCTTGTCTTTTCAATCCTGCCTTCCAAGATATTTAGGAAAAAGTTGTGTGTTGGAAAATTTGCTACTGAATTAATAACCTTTCAACTGTTAATTGGGTCAATCAACTACATATTTCTTGTTGTTATTCTGTCCTATCAGCGAGGAGACAATAGTAGCATAGATTGTTAGAAGAACTGCTGTACCATGTTCTACTAACATGCTCAGTAGATGTCCCATTATGGAAAGGTCTTATAACTACCATAAAATGCAAGTTTGGTTCATTTAAATACGAAAAACCTAGAATATTAAGAGTGACTCAAGAGACCGTAACCATAGCAACGTGTGACAAGAAAAAATTGATTAACCCAATTACAGTCCAAATGGGGTTGGCCGGTCGAAGTATTTAGCAGCCATCATAGCTTGCCCTGTTCATTCCCTAGAATTGTGTAATTTTTTTGTGTTTTTAATGCCCTGGATGCCAGCCATTTAAGCCAAATCTCATAGAAAAAGGGGCAAGCTACGATGGCGCCATCTATGCAAACCTTTGACAGTTGCCAACCCCATTGTCTGGGACGTATACGGGACAAGGCAGTTGAGGGGTTAAGTGGCCACTCATGAAGACAGTTACCTACCGGCAGTTTAAAATTCTCGTCTTCAAACGTGGGACCGTATATGCTCTCGCCGCTGGTACCATCGTTCTTCACCGTGTCTCCGCCCTGCACCATGAACTGCGACAACCCTGGAATCCATACTAATATTATACATGCGAAAGTGTGTCTGACTGTCTGTCTGTCTGTTACCTCTTCACGCTTAAACCGCTGAACCAATTTAGTTGAAATTTGGCAAAGAGGTTGTTTGTGACGAAGTCGCGGGCAAAAGCTAGTAAATAATAAATGTTTTGTGCTTTGTACCATAAAGATTTTGTATGTATGTAATATACATAGGTATGCATTATTTTCGGCTAAGTTCACAGTTCAGTGCGAACTATTACGTACTAACTACTAATAATATAATAGTGACAATATTTTTGCAGCATCGTCATAAAAAACCTGGTTTACCTTCAGCCGTGGTAGTTATACGGGTTAGCTGGAGGTCACCGCGCACATCATCCTCATCCTAGCTTTGTCTAGGCATTTTGCCACGACTCAATAGGGATGATGACACATGTTGAATTTTATAACAAAATCTAGTAAAATAGATAGCAAACGAGCAATTTATCACGATAATGTGGATATTAAAATAAAATATTGAAAAATTACAAAAATACAGGACCCCAAAGTTTCAATTTTTTTTTAACTTCCAAAAACGATAAAAGTAAGAGTACCATTCGATTCCTTACATTTCATCAAAAAAAATATTGTATAGCAACTATATATATAAACGCAATATTTCACCGACAAAAACGCAATTTTCTTGTTTTGTCCGTACTACAAGATGGGCTCCCAGAGACCTTGACGTCACGTTCCCTTATCGTTTTGTTTAGAGCGTTTCGCGAGTGAAGTGCGACTGTCGGCCTTTGACTACAATTTATGACTTTTGTGTTACTTTAATGCAATGGGTCCCATATAGACATTTGATCCTAAAAACAAACCCGATCGATTGATACCATAAATGAAAATTAGTCATGTAGTCTATTGCGGAGCCTGGGGTCCGATCAGCAACCCAAGAATCGCCATTTTTATTTAGTTTGTGCCCAGCGCCTACTATCGGCATGGCATGGCAAGGGATCCCTTGGCATATTACCGAGGCGTCCTCAGGTATGCCGAGGCATCCGCAGGCATGTCGATCCCTCATCCCTCAGGCGTTATCGGGCACACCAATGTGTCTTAGAGATAGCGAGGCGTTCTTAGCAATTCAGGCGGCCTAGCCAAGGTGACGATCGCTTGCGCTTCGCCATCGAATCGCTTTGTGTCTCTCTATCACTCTTGCATATTAGTGTGACAGCGACAGTTGCGTGTCGTTCGCTACGGAGTGTTAGCGATTGGCATGTTGTCTACGGGGCCTGAATAGTGGGCATCGAACCTTAGTCCATTGCTAAGCAAAGTCCTCCTCTCGCTTCCTAATCAGTGGCATAGCTAGACCTGGGCAAAGTGGGCCTACGCCCACGGCGTATTGAAAGAAAAGGGCATCGCAGATGCCACTTCGCCCACGGCTAGATTAGTACGCTACGTCACCGGCTTCCTTCACTCAACCCTGTCGTTTATATTTTACCATTCTGTGGATAATGCGTCAAAGGACCCGCGCTTGAAGATCGCTCCATTGTTACGAATTTTTCAATGACAAATATCCTGTTATGCTAAACCAACAGTACCTAACCTACTTACTGTCTAGTTGCTTACGGCATTCATAAGGAAACGAGAAACGAAGTTGTTTGCGAAAATAGGCGCCTCTGTAGGGGGCTTTCGTAAGGGTTTCCCACTGGCGCCAACGATTTTTTCACCAGTGCAAGTCGCTGGAAAGTTCTATGCCTTCCAAGAACTATGTCCTAATTGTTCTTTAGCTCTATCGCTATTTTTTTAACTTGGGCTTTGCGAGCCCCCACGACCCTTTTTTACCCCTTATACCCCTCGATTCGTGTGAAGAAACCAAAGACATATAAGATGTATAAAGTCTAAGGAAAAAACGTGCCTCGAAAATCAAGAAAAAGTCATTCTCGGATAGATGGCGCACAAACCTTTGACCTATGCTCGGCTAGATGGACTTGACGACACCATTTCATATTTAACAATTTTAACACATAGGTATCAGTGAAATAACATGGGTCAAAATGATATAAAAATAATAAAATCATTTATACATATAAATAAAAAATAAATAAATAAATATTATAGGACTTTCTTACACAAATTGACTAAGCCCCACAGTAAGCTCAAGAAGGCTTGTGTTGAGGGTACTCAGACAACGATATATATGTCGGAGCGAGACACCAGAAGGACGTATTGCAGTATTACAGTTCATAGCTTTAAACGCCTGTATAAAATCGATTAGCAATGTTTGGCTACATATTATTTGCTTGTAACGGAATCATAAAGTTGCGTAGAGAGTAACGCCACCATCTATTGGCGTATTGATGAACTGAGATGACAGGTAGAAGGCTTTGGAACGTCAAGAGGGGTATCTTGAGTGAACGTAGGCACGAGCAGGCATTTTTGTCGTTATGTTGGTAGACTGGTCAGGCAGGTTTACCAACTTGAATTGGAGGCGGGAGCGGTTGGCTCCGCCGCTGGAACTGGCTTCCTTCTTCTTGATCGGACCGCGCTAGAGATCGGACGTTAGCCAAGCTCGTGCCTAATTCGCTACGTTCCTGAAGGCTTACACCTGAAGGATTATTCTGAAAGCTTATAGATTCTCACGTTGTTTAACCGTTTAGCTAAGTGTTTTATTCCAAGTGTTATTTTGATTTCTTATGTGCCATTAGAAGCTTACTTTTGTAAAACAAAGATTTGAACGGTTTCATGTGATCTTTTTATTTTGATTTAAATAATTTTGGAATAGTGATTGGTCGTTGTGATTATTTAGTACTAAAATATAGTAGGCACTAGTATGGGTAACGAGTCTGAATGTTTATTTCATGCGTTGGTAGCATACCTACTATTTTGGCTGTGAAGTAATACATCTAGGTACTACCCCCACGTGCCCACCGCCATTAGGACCATCCGTCGCCGACATCAGCAAGTGGGATAGATGCGGAGTTTCATGTATTGCTTACACAGCCACCTGGGAGCGTGGTGTATTTCTGGTGACCTACATTCCATAATCTGGACACGTGGTAAGGTAAGCTCACGTGTCTAACCTTCATTGAAAGGTGAGTGCAATTCATTGTTATTTGGTGAGAATTATTGTGAAATTGTGAATTATGATTGGGGCTGTCGAACGGACTGGTCGTGACGTGACGTTATCTCTGGTATCGCCACGTTTCTTTATAATTAATTTTTGTAATCCATTTAAATCGAAGCGATCTTGAGTTATTTTGATTTGAAATCCATACTGTTAATTAAAACCAAGTATTAGCTGTCGCGACGTGATATTATTTCATCGCTCACTTGTGAATCTACCCTCAATAATTGATTTGAAAATACAATTAATTTCTAAAATCCATTTAAATCTAAGTGATCTTAAGTTATTTTGATGTGAAATCCATATTGTTAATTAATATCAAATATTGGCTGTCGCGACGTGATATTATTTCATCGCTCACTTGTGCATCTACCCTCAAAAAATATTTTTTTCATGATTATACAATGCACCGTTAGAAATTGATCCTGCTGATTTGCCAATGCAAGGATTATGTAATCTTTACCCTGTAACGTTTAGTAATTAATAAAATTGCGACAAATTATTGCTCGTAATGCCGTGATAGATCACAAATCGTTCATGCTATGGAAACATGAGCTACGCATATGAAAATTAATGTTACAGTGTCCTGCAGCCAGAGCCGAGCGAACTTGCAGACACCATTACGCCCGTGACACAGAAGCAGCTGTGCATTATCTTCTGTACTGGAGATTTGGAAATAAAAGGACAGGTTTCGTTCTAATTGTTTATTAGTGAATATTATTTTGAGTGTAATGGCGAAGCATAACAGTCGAACGTAACTAATAAGCTGTCACTTTTCGAATTGGCCCATTTTACCGTGTTACTTATTTTTGGAACACGTGTTTGTTTGTTCATAGAATGAAATAAAACACACTCATTGAAGTTTAAATTTTATTCTGAGGTTTTTGAATTCCCGTATACATTGGAAACATGTTTTTTGTGTCTGCTACCTTGCATTTCATAAACCTTTTGAGTTTAGCCTGCATACATGATAAACCTGATACCGTGCAAATGATGATTTCAGTAACAGCCAGCTATGTTGAACCACATCGTGTCTCTCGCAATCTGCCGCAGCAACGGCAACGGCAAGCGGAAAGGATCAGCCTCCGTGCTTGGGTTGGACCTCACCACCACCACCTTTGACTTGGTCGCGTGCATCATACTTTGTTAAGCTGGTGAGCAGTTCCCATTTTGTTGGGATTATTTTGAGATGTTTTACTTCTGCATAGAAGTCTTGAGCGAGTTTCTGTTGTTAAAGCTAAAGAAGAAAGCTATCTTTAGTGATTTTGATCAGTAATGTTCAGTTTCAGTTGATCAGTTGACGCTGATAGTACCAATGGTTCTGAGTAACATGATTTAAAGACCTGTTTTTATTTTCTTTTTTTTGGAATTCACTGTTAACATTGTTTTGCTTTCGACGGACTGAAAGCTTGTACTTTCGTATGGGCTGAAATCACGCCCGATGGACTGGACAATACTGTCATGCTTTCGATGGACTGAAGGCATGCCCGATGGACTGGGCAATACTGTTTTGCTTTCGATGGACTGAAAGTACGCCCGATGGACTGGGCACTAGTGTTTTGCTTTCGATGGACTGGGTATTGTTTAGTGACCGCATCAGAAGTGCCGGAGCATGTAAGAGGTGCACGTGGTCTGCTTTTTATGTGCAGAATACTCTTTGCGAGGAGTAGCACTTACGCAGCTGAGATGGTTACTTCTGACGAGGGTCTGGTATCTGCCGAAGGACTGGCAGTGCACCGAAGGACTGGTGTTGTTTTGTTAAAAATGAATTCCCGTTTATGTACTGTGTTCATATGAGTAAAATTGGAACTATCAATTCAGAATCTTATTTATTTTAAGATGTCTTACAAAAATTTCGATCACATATGACCATTTTTTTTTTTTTTAATGCCAGATTACTTCCCCGTAAATTGATATTGATGACAATAGTAGTGATACTGTCGAGCAATGAATTAGAGCTGTTGTGATTTGTGTTTTTGATGTTTGGGATTGTTCTGTTTTCACATAAATTTGAGAGTATCCGCCAGATGGAAGCGATGATTATTGGAGTGTATCCGTTAGATAGCGGCGATGATTACTGATGATTATTTTTATTTAGTCGTTGCTCGATGGACTATTTTTGACTAGAGAATTGAGGATTGTTAAAGTAATTTTGAACAATTATTTTTTCTGGTTTGATTGATAACAAAGTTTGATTTTAATAGTAATTTGAGTGAGACCCAATTTGTTGGTCAGGAATGACCGAGCGATGAGATACTGTGCTGTATGTTTTGTTTCAGTATCAAATGCATACACCCACACACGAGGACGTGTGTAACGCAGGACGGCCGTGTCGGAGCGAGACACCAGAAGGACGTATTGCAGTATTACAGTTCATAGCTTTAAACGCCTGTATAAAATCGATTAGCAATGTTTGGCTACATATTATTTGCTTGTAACGGAATCATAAAGTTGCGTAGAGAGTAACGCCACCATCTATTGGCGTATTGATGAACTGAGATGACAGGTAGAAGGCTTTGGAACGTCAAGAGGGGTATCTTGAGTGAACGTAGGCACGAGCAGGCATTTTTGTCGTTATGTTGGTAGACTGGTCAGGCAGGTTTACCAACTTGAATTGGAGGCGGGAGCGGTTGGCTCCGCCGCTGGAACTGGCTTCCTTCTTCTTGATCGGACCGCGCTAGAGATCGGACGTTAGCCAAGCTCGTGCCTAATTCGCTACGTTCCTGAAGGCTTACACCTGAAGGATTATTCTGAAAGCTTATAGATTCTCACGTTGTTTAACCGTTTAGCTAAGTGTTTTATTCCAAGTGTTATTTTGATTTCTTATGTGCCATTAGAAGCTTACTTTTGTAAAACAAAGATTTGAACGGTTTCATGTGATCTTTTTATTTTGATTTAAATAATTTTGGAATAGTGATTGGTCGTTGTGATTATTTAGTACTAAAATATAGTAGGCACTAGTATGGGTAACGAGTCTGAATGTTTATTTCATGCGTTGGTAGCATACCTACTATTTTGGCTGTGAAGTAATACATCTAGGTACTACCCCCACGTGCCCACCGCCATTAGGACCATCCGTCGCCGACATATATAATATACAAATACTTAAATACATAGAAAACAACCATGACTCAGGAACAGATATCTGTGCTCATCACACAAATAAATGCCCTTACTGGGATTCGAACCCAGGACCGCGGCTTCACAGGCAGGGTCACTACCCACTAGACCAGACCGGTCCGGACCGGTCGTCGGTGTATATATACATTTTTTTGATAGGTACATTTTAATTTTGTTTTTTAATCGTGTGTCGATAGATGGCAGTAAATTTACTGTGCTTACAAAATTTACTATGACAGGACCCCTCTATACTATCTAATCTCTTTGGAAGAAACGAAGAAGAAAACTATACCTTTGTGAAATTTGGTGCCCTTGTAATGTAGGGCCTTCCCGCTGGCCCCGACGCCCTTCTCTCCAGTACAGAGGGCGCGGAAGTTCTCTGCCGTTCGAGGAACTACGTCGTTCCGGAGCTCTATCACTATGCGGCTGGCTGAAATAAACATACTGTTAGTATAGTTGTGAATTAAAAAAAAAACCATTACCATTACCACCGTGCCATTACCATACATCGGGGTTTTCGGTGCGGAAATGTTTTACACTAGCCAAGTAACAGGTAAAAACTGTAAAAAACGATACTAATTTTCGTAATTTAACATTTCTAAGCTCATTTGGACCTTACTATACCTACGTTTAATTCATAGTTTGGTAATTATCTTACAATAAACAAAGTTATAAATCATTCCCGCGACGAAAACCCCGATGTATAACCATTACGCAAAAAACGACAAAAAAATCACATTTGTTGTATGGGAGCCCCACTTAAATATTTATTTTATTCTGTTTTTAGGGTTCCGTACCCAAAGGGTAAAAACGGGACCCTATTACTAAGACTCCGCTGTCCGTCCGTCTGTCACCAGGCTGTATCTCACGAACCGTGATAGCTAGACAGTTGAAATTTTCACAGATGATGTATTTCTGTTGCCCCTATAACAACAAATACTAAAAACAGAATAAAATAAAGATTTAAGTGGGGCTCCCATACAACAAACGTGATTTTTGACTGAAGTTAAGCAACGTCGGGCGGGGTCAGTACTTGGATGGGTGACCGTTTTTTTTTGCTTGTTTTGCTCTATTTTTTGTTGATGGTGCGGAACCCTTCGTGCGCGAGTCCGACTCGCACTTGGCCGGTTTTTAGTATTTGTTGTTATAGCGGCAACAAAAATGTATACATCATCTGTGTAATTTTCAACTGTCTAGCTATCACGGTTCATGAGATACAGCCTGGTGACAGACAGACAGACGGACGTACAGTGGAGTCTTAGTAATAGGGTCCCGTTTTTACCCTTTGGTACAGAACCCTATAAAGAGCGTGTACTCGATTGAGGGACTGGACGTTCGGGGAATTGGACGTACAGGGATTGGACATTCGGGGAAGTGGACATTCGAGACCAGAATCAATTGGTTCTTTATTACTTCAGAGATAAGTCCTTTAACCCTTTAACCGCCAAAGACGTCAACTGACGGGCGCCCCAATATCAACCTTCGTGCATTCCGACAAGGTTCACTATGACGCGCGGCGCACGACAGGCGTGACGGAAAAAGATAATGAAACAAAAGAAGAATATTATCATTGCTGGTATGCTAATGCGTTACATGTGCGTACAGTCACCTGAAATAATATGTTACACAATGAAGGCCTCAAAAATATCTTACGCAATCTCATTTGTATAAGAGCTATAAGAGCGTGTCACATATTTCGAAGGCCTTCGAAGAGTAACATATTATTGCTGTACACTCTTAAATGTCTATCAGTGAACCTTATTTATGTCTTTTTAACTGACTAAATGATGCGCACTATAATATATTACTTAGTCTTTCTAGCCTTCATTTAGTCTTTGTTTACTTACAAGGAAGGGTACCCAACTGTCCGGCTCCGATTTGATTTATTTTTATATATGTTATAGAGTAGTAGATATTAGACACGTAATTTTTTTAGCTGCCCATACTCAACTTACTGGGAGAAATTGGCCTCCAAAGTACTGGAAAGTGGCAAAACGCTCTAACTTCTATAGAGAGTTTTGTTCAAGCAAATTGCTAGTTAATTACTGGTTTCAATATATGTTGGAGAACATGAAAAAAAACGAATAAAATAACCCACGTGAAGTTCAAGTGAAACAATGAGAAGTATGCAACTTAAAAGTGTGTTTTTTTGTTGTAAAATATAAGTTTGAGCCAAAATAACAAAACACGTGCCCATTATTTTCTCATGTTTTCCAACATATATTGAAAGCAGTAATTAAATAGCAATTTGCTTGAACAAAACTCTCTATAGAAGTTAGAGCGTTTTGTCACTCTTCGGTACTTTGGAGGCCAATTTGTCCCAGTAGGTTGAGTATGGGCAGCTAAAAAAATAATGTGTCTGTATTTTAGACTACTCTGTAACATACAATAAAAATACATTAAATCGGAGCCAAACAGTTGGGTACCCTTCCTTGTTAGTCTAAATTTCTAAAAGGATGAAGGTGATATTTAACAGCCCTTGTAATCATAATCAATTACAATTTATGATAATAATATTTGTGACGTTCCACGGAAAAAGGTACCTTATGGCAGTTGGCGCTTACGTCGCATAGCGCCGCAATAATAATAGCGCGCGGCGGCGGAGCGACATTAATAATAGCGTAAGCGCCAACGGCCATAAGGTACCTTTACCCGTGGGACGTCACATTTATGCAGGAATCTTGATAAGAAATACAAGAATATATATCAATATATTTCAAGAAGTTTATTTAATAATAATATAATAAAATGCATTCCAGCAAAGGCATACTTTGTTGTAATTTTATTTCCAAATTCAACCTTAAGTTCTAAATGGCATGGTTGATTTTCTAAATTCTATTGGGACTGAGATAAGCAGAACCTTGAAATTGTACTTGCCTGACTCATAATTACGTTTACAAAATGTGGGAAGAGATAAGGAAAACAGAATTAGGCTTAGCTGGATTAGTGAATTATTGAAATTTTACCAGGGATCTTACATTCAAAGTGGACAACGATGGATGTGTTGGAAATTGGAACATAAATAAATAAATAGGGTAATTCGCCAGTAACTAGCCACTTTTTTTCAAGGTTTAAATGTTAAAATAGTTTCATAAAAATGTTGGGGCACTTTTTATTTACTTTTGGTGTAAATCTAGCGATTACTCACAATTATTCATGTAATAAAAAAGTTTTTTAGAAACTTAGTTATATTTAATTACAAGCTAACCACATGCCATTACCGTTTCACAAGTAATAAAATTCCGCTAGCAAGTATATTGCACTGTCATCATGCATATACATATTTGCATTCCAAATTTGAAGTTAATTGCCTGAATAATACATTGTGCAAGTCACCATTATAATGTGCCAAGTAGTAAGACATTCATAAAATACATATAAAGTAGAAATAAAGTTGTGGGTATTTTGAAAAAATTATCAATTAAGAAAAATATATGTATACATAGTTTAAAAAAAACTTTTTTTTAAATGTCATTAGAGCCTAAGGTAAAATAGCTAACACAAAACTCATATTAATCAAGGGTCCCTTATAACATACAATTACCAACATACGTTATGGCGGTGCAATTATATCTATTTTTAGAACAAAGTAGGAAATAATGACACCACATGTAGGTATTTATATCTTTATAAAAAAATCAGAATTACTTTTTTTTTCAAGTAAAGGCGCATAGAAACGTACCATAAATACATTCTAATACATAAACATCGTGAACATAAATAAACTTGAAATATACAATAAATAATGCAGTAACGAGTCGCGCGTCCTTGTCCTACAGAATCGATTGACCTAGAAACGCGTTGCACATGCACTTTAAAAATACACTTGTTAACTTAAAACTTATCCAACACTGACCTTTCTCGCCATCAATTGATACATCTAGGAACACAATAGAATTATTTTCATTCGCTTCTGGTCCCACCATTGCTTTGTTTCGAAATCTAACAAATATAACAATGGTACAAAACTCTCTTTCTAACGAGAGATGTTAGGGAAACATCCCTATTTTAATTGACCATTGTTACGAAAGTTATTTAGTTATTTACAAACAATTTATGTGTTTATTCAGCATTCATGAACATTGACAACAACACAACACAACGCGAATACAACACTACTAAAAAATTATCCGCCAGTATTGAAGCCATTCGAGCCCTGAAATCTCAGTCTGACAGCCGAAAAGTCAAAGTCAAACTGATAAGGTTCAAAATTTTATTCGGATGATTTTACACATGACTCAAACATTGCCAGCTCCTACTATTCGACATTTAATTAAAAACGCTTGGATTATCTAACCAAGACCAAAAATGTCACAGCTGTCGCTGTCAGCCTGTCAGTTGTGTCGTCCCAACTTGCGTCATCCCACGTACTTATTTCGGAAATAATGAGATTTATTTAAGAAAATAGTGTATATTTCTGTAAGTAAATAAATGTATTTTAATTTTGTCCCCTTATTTTAATGTCAGCACTTTAGACAAAGCGTGTTTTCGATCTGTATGCCACTTAGTCACCATATCATAAGCGGATTAAGATTGTGCCCATTTCGTTACAGCCCCAAGATGTCTTCGTCTGCGATATACATTTTGGACGTCAAAGGTAAAGTCCTCATATCGAGGAACTACCGTGGCGATGTGGACATGGGCGTCATCGACAAGTTCATGCCTTTACTTATGGAGAAAGAAGAAGAAGGGATGTTGACACCTTTGCTGCAGACTAGCGAGTGCACGTTCTCCTACATCAAGACCAACAACCTCTATATCGTGTCAACTACGAAGAAAAACGCTAACATAGCGCTTGTTTTCGTATTTCTCTACAAGATTGTTGAAGTCATGACTGAGTATTTCAAGGAGCTTGAAGAGGAGAGTATTCGCGACAATTTCGTCGTTATTTATGAGCTGCTAGATGAACTTATCGACTTTGGGTACCCTCAGACGACGGACAGCAAGATCCTGCAGGAGTACATCACCCAAGAAGGTCATAAACTGGAGATGCAGCCAAGAATACCCATGGCGGTCACGAATGCGGTATCATGGAGGTCAGAAGGCATAAAGTACAGAAAGAATGAAGTATTCCTAGATGTGATTGAATCAGTCAATTTGCTTGCCAATGCTAACGGCAATGTGTTACGGAGTGAGATTGTTGGTGCCATAAAAATGAGAGTTTATCTGTCGGGCATGCCAGAGCTACGGTTGGGTTTGAACGATAAGGTGCTCTTTGAGAGCACAGGTCGAGGCAAGTCCAAGTCTGTTGAGCTTGAAGATGTAAAATTCCATCAATGTGTTAGACTGTCAAGATTTGAGAATGACAGAACCATCTCCTTCATTCCTCCAGATGGTGAATTTGAGCTCATGTCCTACAGGTTAAACACTCATGTGAAACCGTTGATTTGGATTGAGTCTGTTATCGAGCGCCATGCCCACTCCAGGGTCGAATACATGATCAAAGCCAAATCACAGTTCAAAAGACGTTCCACAGCCAACAATGTGGAGATTATCATTCCGGTGCCTGCAGATGCTGATTCCCCTAAATTCAAGACCACCATTGGCAGCGTGAAATACACACCGGAACAGAGTGCTATAACTTGGTCTATTAAATCCTTCCCAGGAGGTAAAGAGTACCTAATGAGAGCTCATTTCGGTTTACCATCCGTTGAATGTGAAGAGCTTGACGGCAAGCCACCAATTCAGGTGAAATTTGAGATACCCTACTTTACTACATCGGGCATCCAAGTCAGATACCTGAAGATCATAGAGAAGAGTGGCTACCAAGCTCTGCCTTGGGTGCGGTATATTACCCAGAACGGAGACTATCAGCTTAGAACAAACTGAGCAATATAAGTTGTTATGATTACATTCCTTTTATTATAAGTTGCACTTATCATGTTATCAATATTGTTTGCTGAGTTAACACTGTCATTATAGGTATGAAATAATGGAAATAGTATTATGTATTGACACTGTAATAAAATAAAATATTCTTACAAGATAACTTAATTATTTTTTTGATATTTACTGGACACATTCCAATGTTGTTCATTTGATAACCTACACATAAATAATTTTATTACTTATACACGAAAATTTTTGGATAACCAACCAACCAACAATAAACAAATTCTATTTTATTCTATTCTATTTAAGACTGCCAATGAGACGGATGTATGCACTAAACCAATTGCATTGCAGTCGGATACTCATCCTTTTCTTTTGGGTGCTAGTCAATAAATACTACTCTTTGGTGCTAGTACTAGTGTAAGACAAAGATAGTATGACTCTCTCTGTCTTTGTTTGAAATAAGACAGTCCTTTGACACACTATATAGTTGTAAAGTTGTAAACTTTACATGAATGGATCCTTTTTTTTTTCATATCAGCAGCTGTCAAAATGGGTACGTTCGGTGACTAAAAGCATTTTATTTTTAGGTTGTAATTAAATTATTGTTGCCACTTACTGCAAATTTAAACAAAAATCGTTGAACAGTTCACTAGAATTTACTTAAATTAATACAACTATGTCAACTATATCTAAATTGCTACTATAAACTGTACATGACACTTAGAATAAATGTTATATAAAAACTTCTTGGTTAAAAATTTATTGTAATGATGGTTTCAGAACGCAGCTTGATCGCGGCAAAGTTTGTTTGTAAATATTTTTGTTAAAAAATAAAAATGCAGCAAATAAACGTCTCAACGTGCATAAAAAACTTTGTAAAACTATCTCGAATTCGTACACGATGTTACTGTGATATAATTCCCAAAAGCCAAGTGATTATTGTAAGAAAAAATAATGCCGAATCAAATAACCTCAAAACAGAAAGTGTTCAAAAAGAAAATCTTAAAGAAAACATTTCCAATGAAAGTTTCCAAGAAGCTAATCCTAAAGAAAACGTTTCCAAAGACTTTAGAGTTAATGAATATAATATACAGATGATTTCTAAGAACATATACGACCAGTTATTCAAGGATACTAGTCCTAAAGTAGATTCAAATATCATTAAAAGGTATTATGTTTATCATGGACCTAGAATAGGTTCATGATGTTTATCTTGATTTTTGACCAAATTTCACTACAATTTAGTCATTAAAAGGAGCTTATTAATAAAACAGGTCACTTTGTTTTACATTACGTACAACTTTACTATCTAAGATAGTAATTTACCGAGTTTTTCTTGCTTTTCTAGTTGTCAAGAAAGTCTTATAAGACATGGTATAGATTACAAGCAGAACCCCTACGTGCCTGACGTAGAGCTGAAATTGCCTGAGCTGCAGGGCAAGGATGTTGAAGAGCATTTTTACAACATCGGTGAGCAGCAGTCTGGGTCTTACAGAGAGCTGTTGAAGACTCTGGCCAGCGCCAACATACCACAGCCACCTAAGGTAACGCTTTTTTTTTTAATCTTTTAATAGTTATTTGTTTTACAAGGTGGCAAAGTTGTTGTTTAACCGCTCATGCTAATATTGATACCCGAGCAAGCGAAAGATTCCAAAATTGGAAGGTTGAGCGTTGCGAGGGTTTCAAAGCACGAGGGTTAAACAAAATTTGCCCCCGAGTGAAACACTAAATTTTTCACCACACCAACCCGAAGCAAATATTAAATGTAAAATATCAAACAAAATCAAACCAAATCAAATTCAAATTAATGTTATTAAATATTTATCATATCAAAGTGCAACTTTGCTATCCGTTTTTGAAGTGCAAAGTAAGCCTTTCCGAGCTGGTGTGGTGAAAAAAGGATTTACTTTACCCCTGTTGATAAGCTTAAATTTTTCTAATCTACAGTGTTTTATTATTATTATTCCTTTATTTTTCCTCTTACTTTAGGTTATTTATAATATGAATATAAAAGTAAAATATAAAAACACTTACAAAACAATAAAAAAATACATATAAACACATTATAAAAAACCTAACCTAGGATGCCGCCGGCAGCGGGGCAGGGCCCAAGCTGCCGGTGGTCAGGGCCGCAGAGAGAGGAACCGGCAGACTATCCGCGCCGTGTCCAAGATCACCGCCTTCTGCATCTGGCCCTTGATCCAACCACCTAGCGAGAGTCTCTCAAGATGTTGGTCGAGACTCTTCGCTATTAGACCGTTCGCTGAAACGACTATCGGGACAATGATCGTCGAATCAACATCCCACATGGCGGTTATCTCATGAGTCAAGTCTAGGTACTTACTGGACTTGTCCTTCTCGGCTTTCACGAGATTCTCATCATGGGGGATGGTGATGTCAACGAGCACGGCCCGGCGATGCGATCGATCTATTATCACAATGTCAGGCTTATTGGCTACAATAGTCCTGTCAGTGATGATAGATCGATCCCAATAGAGTGTGGCACGACCATTCTCGAAAACTGGCGCAGGTGAATACTTGTAGTACGGTACTTCGCGGTCCACAAGGCCGTATAGAAGAGCAAGCTGCTGGTGAATAATCCTGGCTACGAGATTATGTCTGTGCAAGTACTCGCCGTTAGCAAGATGAGAGCAACCGGAAATAATATGCCTGAGTGAAATAATATGACTTTTTTTGACGGCGGCATGCCCGACAAATAATGTCGACCGTACCGTCCTTCCGTCCTTATTATTATTATTATTATTCCGTTTTAGACAGGCTGCTGATGCTGGTGCGTCTAAATCATAGTTCACTTAGCACGATTTCCTACCTTTTCCTTTCCCTACCTTTCTTTTGACCTTTTCCTACCTAACTTACCTACATATTGTTTTAGGTTGGGGTCGCGACTAGGGGCTGTCATCTGTCTGGATTTGGTCTTGTTTAGAGGGCGTCTGGGCGGGGTTTGATCTATAATTTGGGTTTAAATGGCACAAAATTATGGCACAATCCGACAAAAATTGACCTAGTCCCACAGTCAGCTCAATAAGGCTTGTATTGTGGATTGTGGGTGGGTACAGACGGCCTACCGTGAATATATAACATATGGATACCTTACAAAATTCAAGGTTACAGTGTCCATGGGCGACAGACAGGGACAGGGCTATTCGCAAATTGCGGGCATTTTTCTCTGTCACTCTTATTACGCCTTCATTGGAGTAAAAGAGAAAGATCCCCGCAATTTGCGAATTTCGGTTTTCCCGGTAGCCCCTCAGGTCAGTGTCTCTTGTGTGACAAGTGTCCATGGGAGACGGCAATTGCCTATCATCGGGCAATTTGCCTCCTAAATCATAAACCAAAAAAGCCCTACAGGTTTTTTCAAGGCAAAATAACCGGAATTAACTCCATTTACAAATGTTTTACAGGAATGGTCGAAAACCTACGGGTGGTGCAGGTACACCAGCGACGGCGTGAAGCAAGTGCCTTGCCCGCCTGACGACGCGCTTATATTTGACGTGGAGGTTCTGATGTCTGCCGGGAAGAGGCCTACTTTGGCCTGTGCAGTGTCACCTGACGCTTGGTAAGATATATGTATTAACCTGGTTACTGTCAGGCGGTCTGTATTGTTTGTTTGCCACCAACATGGTATGCATGATGAAAGATATATCAGTAATTACTAATTAGGTATCTTATAAGGTCAACCGAGGTAAATGCGTCTCTTGTGGTAAATCCGTCATTTGAAGATATCTTCGAAACCCAACATATAACTATTATAGCCGTCTGCATTCAAAGTTCAGTCACTTCAAACAGAGAGGGTTGCAATAGTTCTAAATGTTCCGTTGTTTACTCTAAAAGCTCGGTCGCCCAGATATTTATGGTAATACATACAGTCGGCATCAAATAGATAATGTGTCTCTGGTTAAACCATGTTCAATGTTTTTGAGACTCGTGGCTTATGACTTAATTCAGATGATCATTCCTAACTAATGGCGTTATTCATAAACGTCTGCTAAGTTAATCAGCTGATGATCATCGTTTGTCCCTCTCTATGGCATAACGACCGATAGGGACAAACGACCATGATCAACTGAGTAGGTAAGCAGCCATTTATGAATAACGCCATACTACTACAAATAGTCAAATTATAAGTCCACTAGCTTCTGCCTGCGACTTCGTTTGCTTGGAATGATGATGACGATGATTGATAAAAACTATCCCGTGTCATTTCTCGGGCCTCAAACTTTATCTGTACCAAATTTCATCTAAATTGGTTCAGCGGTTTAAGCGTGAAGAGTTAACAAACCGACAGACAGACAGAATTATTTTCCACAGGTACGGATGGGTAAGCCGTCCCGTAGCCAACGGCGCGCCCCACCAATCCTTCGACCACGTGAACTACGAAGACCTCATACCATTGGAGACCGACGGAGACCAACCTTTTGGAGACCTCGAGAGACCTAGGCTAGTTGTTGGACATAACGTGTCATATGATCGGAGTAAAATAAAGGAGCAATACTGGCTAGAACAGACTGGTAATATAATATAGTATGTTTTCTTATAGCCATCGGAAACCGTATTGGAATGCGTGAAGGTCTATAGTATGTATTACCCAGTTCATGTTGATGACATATTGGTTTGCTACACTAAAAAAACCGGCCAAGTGTGAGTCGGACTCGCGCACGAAGGGTTCCGTGCCATAGTCGCGCTAGATGTATGGTAAATGAGATGATACCATCAATAAAAGCACCCTAAATCATCGGCCGCCATTTTAAATTTCTTCGTTTTTAGGGTTCCGTAGTTCCGTACCCAAAGTGTAAAAAACGGGACCCTATTACCCCTATTAGGGACTTCGCTGTCCGTCCGTCCGTCCGTCCGTCCGTCCGTCCGTCTGTCACCAGGCTGTATCTCATGAACCGCGATAGCTAGAAAGTTGAAATTTTCACAAATGATGTATCTCTGTTGCCGCTATAACAACAAATACTAAAAATAAAATAAATATTAAAGGGGGCTCCAATACAACAAACACGATTTTTTTGCTCTATTTTTTGTTGATGGTGCGGAACCCTCCGTGTGCGAGTCCGACTCGCACTTGGCCGGTTTTTTGTCTAGCCGTCTGTAGTAGATGTCTGAAACTTTGAAAGGCCTCTTAATCCGTAGTCAAAATTCCAAGAAACGATCGCCATCTTGAATCGCTGATTGAATTGAAAATAAAGTTGAGTTTTGTTTTTTATTGGTAAAAAATATTTTACAGGTCACACAGGTACATTTGAAAGGTAGTTAGATAGAGAGGTATTAGAGATTGAAAGGTATTAGGTAGTTAAATACAATTTTAGATAAAGAATACATAAGTAAATGTTTCTTAAATAAAGATCGTGCATTAGTAATTAATCCATTTTTTTTATAATTTCTTTCATAAAGTACCCCATTTAAATGGCTATTCAAGTTGATATTTCTTTATCCGTTACAGGAGTGCGATTCATGGACACCATGTCGATGCACACATGCGTCAGTGGGGTGACCAGCTATCAGCGGACAGTCCTGAAATCCAAAACCAAGGAACCGGACCCTACCGATGACTATTGGATGGAAATGAGCTCTCTCAATAGTCTGACAGATGTAAGTAATAACAATAATCAGTTTCATCACTTTTACAATTAAAATTGGTCTAAAATTAATTGAAAAGATCTCTTATTTCCTTTTAGGTTATATTGATATTTTATGTTAAACATCTAAATATGATTTAAAAAAATTACTAAAACTATTCCTAAAATGAATTAAAAAAAGCTATAACGCCACCTATAAATATGAATGCAATTTTTTCTTACAAAAAGTGGGCCCCTCCGGGATTTGAACCCGGGACCTCCTGCACCCAAAGCAAGAATCATACCCCTAGACCAAGAGGCCACATGTTCAGCTGATCGAAATTTCCTATTACGTTTGGACGCGAGGGTGACGCGACACGAACAATGTGGTTAACCGACTTCAAATAAAGAAGATGGTTCTCAATTTAATTGCAGTTTTTTTTAGAACTTCGTATTGCTTTGTAGAGTGATTTGAATATTTTTTTACTGGAAGGACCGGTAATACGTAGCTTTAGGATGAGCTAACTATACACCAACATGGCAAGCCATAAAACGTGGAAGTGTCGCCATTACGCTAACAATAAAGTCGCATCAAGATCATTTTGAACAACTCGCCCGCTTAGTGTACTTACTTATTACTGCTGACTGTATATGTCTATGTTATATGTATTTTGTTTATCCTCGTGCCGCCCAATGTACATTAGGATGTAAGTACACTCAGTTTCGATGGAATGTCAACCTTAATTAAAAAAACAAAGTAGGTAGCATTTCATTTGTCTCGTAAAATTTTAGAACAAATGAAATTCAACCTAATTGAAAATACAACAAGATTTTAACTTCCTTGGCTATAATTTTGTATGGTGGGCGGCACGAGGTTATTGTTGTTGAAGTGAAAACTTCTTTAGCGGCGCTGTGCACTTTTTGAGGTGGGGAAAAAATGTTAAACTCGCGACAGGTCACGTGACCGTAAGACGGACACGTAACCTGATCGAAAAACTGTTACAATGTCATTGAGTTTTTCTTTATTGATTTAAATGCCATCTAGTGAGTTTCCGTCTAACTGGTACTAATATAACTCGAGTACTAACAGTGATGTGCTTAGGGGTTTCAAGTAATGCGACGAAATAACGCTAGCTGGCGTTAACCTCGATTATACATAGTGCTGCAGACATTTTGCACTAGACGAGTTTTCACTTCTGCCGGCAC
The DNA here is from genome assembly GCF_948474715.1 of Cydia amplana. NCBI lineage: Eukaryota > Metazoa > Arthropoda > Insecta > Lepidoptera > Tortricidae > Cydia > Cydia amplana. Next base: position 3,121,262 of record NC_086083.1, on the reverse strand, counting down.
TCCCGGAGTGCAACCGGTTTTTTCTCCATCAGGTACACAAACTGTACTGCGGCGTGCCAGTCGACAAGGCGACACGCGACACATTCGTGGACGGCGTTATGCAAGACGTGCTCAACAACTTCCAGAAGCTAATGTCCTATTGCGCACACGACGTGATCGCGACGCACAACGTGCTGGGCAAACTGCTGCCGCTGTTCCTGGAAAGGTTTCCGCACCCTGTTACTATGGCCGGCATGCTCGAGTTAGGTGAGTCTTGCACTCTAATCCCACCGGCTTGCCTATTTCTCAAAGTCCAGTCTGCAAATGAAAACCAAAATATAAATTATCTCCTGGATACCTGCCCTCTACCGGCAATACTAACTGAGCTACTAGAACTTACCCGTCTGCGGTTAATATTTAAAGCAATGTTATATTTGTTACTTATTTAAGCCTTACGGGAGCACCTAGCTACATTTTCCCAAAGTTTTTTCAGTTTTTATTCAATAGTAAATTATAAAAAAATATTTGTATTTATTTGTTCTACAGGTTCAGCGTATCTACCAGTCAACTCTAACTGGCTCCAATACATAGACTCGTCAGAAACCATATTCGAAGACTTAAAACTGGAATCCAAACAAATATTATCCCAAAAAGCCGACGAAGCGTGCAAATTAATGGAAAACGACGCCTACAAAAAAGACCTTTGGATGTGGGACCAGGATTGGTCTACTCAAACTTTGAAGTTAAAGAAAACCATACCTAAAAAGAAAAACGAACCAGAAACACTGGCCATCAAATTTGAAAATCGAACGTCGCAAAAAGAATTCGATGTTTTATGCGACGAATACATCGAAGCTATTGCTTCGAATTATTACCGGCCAGATACTTTTGAAGGGGTTGAAGAGTTGAGTAAAAAGTTTGCTTATCTGTTTGATTTGAAGCGAGCTTTGCCGGTAAAAAGGCCGTATTTGGCGGGATATCCGGCGTGGTACAGGAAGTTATGTACGAAGCCGGGTAAAGAGGATGACTGGGAGCCTGGAGCTAATAATATTACCACTAGTATGCAGGTGTAGTGCCTAATCTTTTATATCTTAAAATACCTAAAAATATGTATATTATGTATATTATATAGCCTGGCAAAGTAATGTAATTGTAGAAAAAAGCGTGAAATTAATTGACCGAGCGTAAGCGAAGGTCTCCGCTTCAACTTTGGCAAAAATGCTTTCGTAAGTTCAGATATGTTCTCTGCAGGTCGCATTTCTCAACCGATTCTCTTTAAATTTTGTGAGCTGGTTCAGTAAGGGTGGTATTCCACCTGTCCAATTTCTTTGTCCAATGTCATTGCGTCTCACTCTCTCATTAAGCAAAATGTGAGACGCAACACACACCACCCTTGGATAGAAATTTTCTGTCGGTTCGAAAAGTTCAAAATCGTCGAAATGGGCATGGAATTAAGTGCCAGTAGGGTCTGTGAGTGACCATTGTGAATTCGCTGTGATAATTAGACAACATACCTAAGTATTTCTTATTTCTTTAAGCTTATCGCGAAGTCTACAGCTCACAGAGCCACTAAGTTTTTTTTTCCGTATGGCTTTTTGTGTGGCTACTTCAGAGATTTAGAGTTTTTAAGTACTGTATCGCTTCTATGGTTAAGGTGGTAAAATCTTCATCTTAAAAGTATTTGGATAGACTAAGGCCCACTTGCAGCATTCCACTAACCCGGGGTTAAACGGTTGAACCTGGAGTTGCCATGGTTACCAGTACAATTTGAAACTGGATTAACGGTTTAACTGCTTAACCCCGGGTTAGTGGAATGGTGCAAGTGTGCCTTAAAGTCTATTTTTTATTCGGTAGACTAAAATGACATTTCATAGTATGAATGACACATGATGTTCATACTATGAAATGTCATTTTAGTCTACGGAATAAAAAAATAGACTTTAGTAACATTGTTTCTATATCTCACTCACTAAATATACCCACTCCTTAAATATTAATTACACTTACGCATGTCTCTTCTGTATGTTTTCTTATTGATTTTTGATTGTATTGTTTGTCTGTATTCTTTTTAATTTTTTTTTTGCATGCACTTTTTTGAACTTCAATTAATTTTATATTTGAGATTTCTCATTCAAAAAACGGCCATCATATTCAGATTAGTTAAAATCTTTTAGTAAAATCTATTTTCCCGGTTCCCGAGATACAGGCTGCGCCTAGTTTGGGGCCGACGGATATTAGCTTAGTTGTAAAATCTAATTTATGATAAGTTCAATCATCAACAAAAATCAAACATTTCAATGCGACATAGCAATGTCGATTTGTAAAAATGTTTGGTAAATAAACGATTTGTATTTGTATCTTTCAGATAACCCCCAAACTTCTTCGCCTATCCTGGGAAGGTTACCCCCTCCACTACATAATGGGGGAAGGGTGGGGGTTTCTGGTCCCCTTCAGGAGACAGAACAGCAGCGAAGATCAGCCGAGACTGCCCCTGGAGGAGTTGCTAGAGAAATGTCCTGTGGCCGAGTGTAAGGAGAGCCCTGAGGAGGATTGTTATGTATTGCCGAAGACTGTGGAGGTTAAAAGCCTTTTTCACCTCAGCAGCTCGAAAAAGGGTACTTTGCTACTTAAAAACAGTGAGCAAAATCGCATTTTGCTCACTGAGTGAGACCATGTGAGACAAAATGAGCAAAATGCGATTTTGCTCACTCAGTGAGAATGAGCAAAATGCGATTTTGCTCACTGTTTTTAAGTAGCAAAGTACCCTTGTTCGAGATGCTGAGGTGAAAATTTAATTGTTGGTATATCTTAAGAAAACATGAGTGAATAGGTAAGTGATGAAGAAGGAATACATTTTTCGGGTTCTCTAATATGTTCTCACTGCTGAGGTGAAAAGTTTTGTGAACTACACGAGATCAAAGTTATTTACATCTCGTGCGCTTTTGAGTCCTTTACTACGCTCAAGATTCTAAATTTATAATAAAATAAAATAATTATAGAATCTTTCGCTTGCACGGGACTCAAAATAAGCACTCGAAGAAATATCAAACTTTGATCTCTTGTTGTACAAATAACTATTTTTACCGAAGGGAAGGTCTTCCTTTAGCTTCTTTCTTTGTGTTACTGTTGAAACCCGTTTTTAGTTGGAAGGTTATCTTAAATGCTTCCGCTCGCTTCAATCGTCGATGGTTGGAAGTTAACCGATCGTTTCATTTATTAAATAATATAATAATAGGGGGTAGGTATTACTGCAATGTTCTGCCGCCAGAGTGCAGCACTATTATCACATCGTAAACGATAGAGTAACTTTTATACATACTGTGCCTCAAACTGTTTTTGATACGTTTTCACAGACAATAATAAATGACATCAAGGCGGTTTGTTTACAAAGGGCCTACCGGGAAACGCTAAAATCGAAACTTAGCTATCTGCCTCTTTATCGCTCGAATATGCAAGAGTGATGAAGAAGTTAGATAACAGAATTTCGACTCTTTCGTTTGCGGTAGACCCTCAGATCGTGAGTAATAGGCTACATGACTAATTTTTTTTTTATGGTATCAATCGATCGGGTTTGTTTTTAGGATCAAATGTCTATATGGGACCCATTGCATTAAAGTAACACAAAAGTCAGAAATTGTAGTCAAAGGCCGACAGTCGCACTTCAATCGCGAAACGCCCTATACAAAACGGCCAGAGGCCGTGACGTCATCGCCCATCTTGTAGTATGGACAAAACAAGAAAATTGCGTTTTTGTCGGTGAAATATTGCGTTTATGTATATATATATATTTATGTATATAGTTGCTATACAATATTTTATTGCATGAAATGTAAGGAATCGAATGGTACCCTTACTTTTATCGTTTTTGGAAGTTAAAAAAAACTTAAATTTTGAAACTTTCAGGGCCTGTATTTTTGTAATTTTTCAATATTTTATTTTAATATCCATATTATTGTGATAAATTGCTCGTTTGCTATCTATTTTACTAGATTTTGTTATAAAATTCAACATGTTTCATCATCCCTATTGTTATAGTGGCGCCCCCTACGCAGAGTTTCGCGTAATGTTTCCTTTTGTCGTAGGAGGACCTGGGCAGACGAGCGTACTACGCCAGGAAGAAATTGGACGAGCAGGCGGCCGCTAACCAGTACCACGGGTTAGGCGTGTGGTGCGGGATACAACTACAAGGTAAAAGTACCACGGGTTAGGCGTGTGGTGCGGGATACAACTACAAGGTAAAAGTACCACGGGTTAGGCGTGTGGTGCGGGATAAAACTACAAGGTAAAAGTACCACGGGTTAGGCGTGTGGTGCGGGATACAACTACAAGGTAAAAGTACCACGGGTTAGGCGTGTGGTGCGGGATACAACTACAAGGTAAAAGTACCACGGGTTAGGCGTGTGGTGCGGCATACAACTACAAGGTAAAAGTACCACGGGTTAGGCGTGTGGTGCGGCATACAACTACAAGGTAAAAGTACCACGGGTTAGGCGTGTGGTGCGGCATACAACTACAAGGTAAAAGTACCACGGGTTAGGCGTGTGGTGCGGGATACAACTACAAGGTAAAAGTACCACGGGTTAGGCGTGTGGTGCGGGATACAACTACAAGGTAAAAGTACCACGGGTTAGGCGTGTGGTGCGGCATACAACTACAAGGTAAAAGTGTACGAGCAAATGGGTGAATCGACTATTTCTTGTCGTCTCTAAAACCCTTCAATTCAATTCAATTCAATTTTACTAACCCGGGGTTAACCGCTTAAACCTGGAGTTACCATGGTTACCAGCACAATTTGACGCTGGATTAACAAGTTAACCCCGGGTTAGTGGGATGGTGCAAGTGGCTCTTATTGTTATTCTGTCAAGTCAGTCATACAGTCATACATTTCAGTTTCGTGTGCGCTTAACTACGCGATTCACTAACCGCGAATACTTATAAGGAAAATATTTATCATCGTACATTAAAAATACTGTTATCATGAAATGTAAAACTTGTAGTGAAACAGTGATTGATGGTATGGACTGTGGCAGCTGCCGTGGTCAATTTCATTTTGGGTGCATCGGTATAGTGGAAACCGCATACCGAAAAATGAACATGGATCGAAGAGCTGGAATACGATGCCAGAAATGTCGTGCTGGCCCCGATAATTCACAGGACATATCCACCATTCTCGAGGAGCTGAGAGGTTTTAGGGCAGAGTTCGGCGCCGCTAGGTCAGACATTGAGCGAATCTCCAATTCTGTTGACTCACTAAACGCAAAATGGAACGAGATGGAGTCCCGGTTTTCCAGTTTAGAAGACAGAGTGATTGCTCTGGAAAGCAGTGCGAAAGTCGTTTCGAAATTACAATCGGAACTTGCCACCTCAAGTCAGACAATACATAACCTACAAAATGAATTGCATGTGCGCGATCAAAATGCACGAATAAATAACGTCGAAATATCTGGAATACCGTATAAAAAGGGTGAAAATCTTTTAATGATACTGGACACTATTTACAAAAAAGTTGGTGTACATCTGGAGGCTAACGAGGTGGATTCCATACATCGTGTCCGCCGTTTCGTTAGCAGAAATACTGGTCAAGTTGACACCAACTCGGAAGGCGACGCGGCAGGCGAGAGGAGGGTAGGTAGCAATGCGACGGAACCACGTCCCCCCGCGATCATAGTCAAGTTCACCAGGCGGCTGTGCAAGGACCAGCTGCTGGCGGCGGTGCGCGCGCGCCGCGGCCTCACCACCACGGACATCGGCAAGGAGGGACCGGCTCGCGCCATATTCATAAGTGATCACCTCACGCCGGCAAATAAACTGCTATTAAAACGCGCCAGGGAAAGGAAAGCTGAGCTCCAGTATGCATACCTTTGGACTCGCGATTGCAAGATCCTCATGCGTAAGACCGACACGTCTAAAATTGTCGCGATAAATAATGATTCGGATCTATTAAAGTTAAAGTGACTATTATTATTGTGTCATATCAGTATGTACATGTATGCATGTGAATATGATTATTATATACTCTGTTGTTGCCCTTTGCCTTTACAAATGACTGCCAAAGTATTTCTCGTCTATTTAGCCCAAATCACATTACTCTTTAACTATTTGCTTACGGCTATTGTGGACAGACCTGCATGCGCGTCACATTATTATGAATGCTGTCGTTATCTCAGCGCTTTTTATGTACCTACATACGCCCGCCGCCATGTCGCAAACATTTTTCCTGTTAATAAACAATACATACAATACTGTATTGTATTATTTTGTAATACCTCAACTGCTTTGAACTATATTAATAATACCTTCATAATACTACTGCTGTTAATAGCTACACACAGTATATATATACGCCTCTGCTATGTTCTTATATTTAAAATAATGCAAATAAATATATTATTTTTCTACAGTGATTGATAAGCTATTTAACGGTTATTATCAAAACGTACGGGGACTACGAACTAAATCGCATAGTTTCTTTTCACAAGTTGCCCTGGCCGATTACGATTTTATCTGTATTACTGAATCCTGGCTGACCTCGAATTTTTATGACAGAGAATATGTTGACGAAAGATACATAGTATATAGGTGCGACCGGTCGGAGGTCGACAGCGGCGCCGCGCGCGGCGGCGGCGTGCTGGTGGCGGCGCGCCGCGAGCTGCTGCCGCTGCGCCGCGCCTGGCCCTGCCCCTCCCCCGCGCACGCAGAGTGTGTTTGGATATCGTTGCCTATTTCTATTGATCACAATAATTCTCAGCGTAGATACTTGAATATAGCATGTGTATACATTCCGCACGGATCTAACCACAAAGATGCTGTCGAATCATTTTTTGACATAACTTCTCGACTTATTCTCGATCACCCTGATGATGTATTCCTTATTACCGGGGATTTTAACATCTCACATGCTGAATGGTTGGGTGGAGGCTCCGGAGTACTATCCTTAAATAATTCTACTAATGTTTTAGTCCAATTTGTGCATGATTTTATGGCGCTCAGTAATTTAAATCAATTTAACAATATTGTTAATGTCAATAATCGTGTCCTTGACCTCATATTTAGTAACGAGCTTTGTTCAGTTACCAGGTGTAACATTCCTTTGACTCAAGAGGATGTACACCATGCGGCATTATTTTTAAATTTAAAACTTAATTATACTGCGCCAATTAAACCCGCCAAAACTCTCATATATAAATTCTATTCAGCAAATTATGACGACATTAACAGCGACCTATTAAATACGGATTGGAACACATTTTTCAATAATTTAAATATTGTAACGTAACCAAGTTTTATAATCTGTTATATACCTTAATAGATAAACATGTACCTTGCCGTTATTCTAGAAACTCGCGTGCAAATTATCCTGTATGGCATAGTAGGTCTTTAAGAAAGATTTTGAAAGAAAAAAGAAAATATCATAAATTATGGAAATGTTATGGTAACCCGTTAGATTATGAAAGTTTTAAAATTTTAAGAAAAAGAGCCGAAAAAATTGAAAATGAGTGTTATAAAAATTATATAGAAAGCTCCGAGGATAAAATAAATTCACATGTAAAGCATTTTTGGAAATTTGTTAAGTCTTCAATGTCCAATAAAGGTTTACCACAAACAATGAGTTACAGGGGTGTTTTAGTATCAGACGGTGAAAATATTTGTAATATGTTCAGTGATCACTTCCAATCAGTCTTTGAAAATTCCACCTTGCCACCTCTGGACATCGACTGCCTGGAACCACCGCCTAAGCCAGTTTTAAATTTCAGTTCAATTATGTTGACAAATGAAATGGTCCTCAAATATTTGAAATCTGTTGATATAAATAAAGGCGCAGGACCTGATCGTATACATCCTTTACTAATTAGTAAATGTGCTGGTACTTTGGTGGTTCCTGTCACCAAATTATATCAGCAGTCTATCAAGGAGGGAAAGGTTCCGCAAATCTGGAAAACGGCATGGATTACACCTATACCTAAGGGTTCTATGAGTCAGGACGTCGAAAAGTATAGGCCTATCTCTAAGTTGTGCCAATTCGGTAAAATATTGGAAAAAATCGTTACTGACCAATTATCACACGCTGTACGGCGTCATATCAATCCGAGTCAGCACGGGTTCTTCAAGGGTCGAAGTGTGGAGAGTAATCTTTTGTCCTTTAGTGAAGTAATACGAGATGCAATGGATAATAAGTATCAAGTCGACGCAGTTTACACAGACTTCGCCAAAGCGTTCGACAAAATTTCTTACAATACGCTTCTGGTGAAACTTTGGAACCTTGGCATCCATGGTGATCTTTTCCGATGGGTGAAATCTTATATAGAAAATAGGTCCCAAAGTGTTGTAATCGGAGGATATTCATCGGCTTTTAAATTAACCACTTCAGGGGTCCCTCAAGGGTCCCATTTGGGCCCTTTATTATTTATTTTATATATAAATGATATCACGGAGTGTCTAATAAATTCGAAAGCTCTTTTATACGCCGATGATACTAAAATATTTCGAGTAATTAAAACAGACGCTGACTGTGCTCTATTGCAGGACGATTTAACTAGCTTTGGAACATATTGTGTGCAAAATAATCTGTTTTTAAATAGTGACAAATGTTCAGTTATTACTTTCACTCGGAAAAGGGATCCTATTGTATTCAATTACCGGCTGTGCGGCAGTACTCTAACACGACAAAATAGTATACGTGACCTAGGGGTGTTAATGGATTCAAAACTAACGTTTAACCCACATATAGGTAGATCATATTTTAAACAAAGCATACAAACAACTGGGCTTCGTTCTTCGCATAGCAAAACCTTTTCGTAGACCTCTCACTTATAAACTTCTTTATAATAGTTACGTTCGTAGTAGATTGGAATTTGCTTCTGTAGTTTGGAATCCTTTCTTTAATGTCCATAAGACCCGAATTGAAAGACTCCAGAAAAAGTTCATTAAAGCACTGGAATTTCGAGTGGGTCGTAACTATGTAAATTACGCTTCCTCGGCTACGCATCATAATATCCAGCCGCTTTCACTTAGACGGTCTTGTACAGATTTAGTATTTTTATTCAAAATTATTAATAATGTTGTAGATGCCCCTGACTTACTACATAAAATTGGCTTCCGAGTCCCCCGTAAGAACGAACGTAGTTGTCGCAGTAAGGCATTATTTAGCATTCCTAACAGCAGAACGAAACACGCACAGCATTCGTATATTGGGCGCGCATGTAAACAGTACAATGAAAAATGTATGGACGCAGAATTGTTTGGCAGTTCATTAAATCTCTTTAAGAGGACTGTATATACTCTATTAAAATAAGGGTGTAATGTTGTAAGTATAGTAGGCACTGGTTTTTTGAGTATCTTCTCTTGTTCACTCATTTGTTATGTACAACTATAAGGTTACACTTTTTTATTATTTTTTTAATTGTACCTCGATACAATTTGTAGATAATTTATTTACAAACAAGATATATACAGTGTATTACTAAAATAATTTAAAAACTAGCTTAAATCTAAAATAGGGAACTATTGACGAAAGATTGACGTTGACGTTGACATGTGTAACATATTTTTCTTCTTTGCTCAAAATTTTAATTAGATAAATTATTCTAAATTACTACGTATTTTATCAAAAACTATCAGAAAGTATGCCGCTGCCTACAAGTTCTAAACCGCAATGTGCGGGTTGTGAGGAAGACTTACCGGATGACCTCTTAAGTACCATTAAGTGCAAAACGGCAAGATGCCACAAATTGTTCCACATTACGTGTATTAGCGCAGTAAATTTAACTCATGTGCAAATAAATTCCTGGATATGCCCATTTTGCAAAGCCTCGGCCAAAAAAGGGGGTGACAATTCTCAAACACCAGTACGAGGAAACATACTATAATCCGGCCCCAGGAACTCCGACGAATATCTCTTCAAATGAAAAGCACCTTTCCTTGTCAAAACTGTTTATTACACTTTTTCTTGTGAAATAATCGCTAGACACAAAAACTCTGCCCGCACGCATCTTTTTCCTTTTATGTTTCCTAAACCCGCCACAGGTGGCGCTGCGTTGATCGTCGCTAAAACGTCCGATCAAGCAAACTACTTAAAAATTTAATATTGCAACTAAATCTTGTAATTAAATTAACAATTATGTTTTAAACATTAAATTAAAATAAATAAATTATATAAATTAATATTTCACACTTATTGTTTAGAATTGAAATTAAAAGTAAACAGTTAGGTACTTTAATGAACGAGATGGACCGACATGAATATTCGGAAAAGTACTATTTAAATGGAATACACTTTTAAGCCACGTCGGAACGAGATATCTGAATTAAAATTATAATTGAAATTAATAATTAAGGTCTTGGTTCGTCAAGCGTTGTAATACTCGGCCATCCTGGGTCATCGGTCGCGGCCCGCGCCGATCGAATGAAGTGTTCTTGTCGCCATAACTCTGAAATAAAATAATATTTACACAGTAACTTGTTTTAATAACATAAATTAAAAATCTTACCTAATTATCATCATAACTACCAAAATCTACAAATGTAATCCAGTTATCATTGACCCTATAGTCCGGGAGTCAACTACTAAATTAGGAAGGTGATATTTAATAGAACACGTAGTATCTAAAAAAAAAATGATGTTCCTGGCAGCACTCTTGTCTCCTCTTGTAGCCTTTGTTATGCTGTTATTAGAAAGTATATCATCACACAGTTTGTTACTTCAGCGAGTTTTTCACACAGTTTAAGTATTTCACACAGATTGAAATGTTACTTCTGATGGTTATATGCACACAGTTCGTGTTAATATTTCATATAGTAATCATGTAATAATAGTTCACACAGATAGATACAATCTGATTTAACACACAGTTTTTTTCACAGGTTATTAATATAGTATGTTTCACACAGATTATTAGGGCATTTCACACAGATTCCAATATCTATCACACAGATGATTCACACAGACTGGGATATATATAAATATACACACAGAACTTGCTATTAGCAAATATAGCTCTATATTTGCTTATTTATGTTATTGTAGCTTATACAGAATTTGACATACATATTTTGGATTTACTGGTAAACTATTGGTATTTGAAGAGACGAGCAGGCAAAAAGAAAAAGAACTCTGACAGTTAGTACAGTAACACATATAATTGTATTATGACACAATAATAAAACATTACAGTTGTTGTCATTAATTTAGAGAAATCACATAACCATATGAAACATTTTTGGAAACGGCAGAAAGAAAATATTATAACGTAACGATAAATCAACTCTCTAATAAATCTATAAGGTCGTCACGATCTACTTCGTGATCCGAATCTGAGCTATCTGATACAGCCGGCTTATATGGGCGAAGAGAATCTCCGGCGACAACTGTACTGAATTTTCTATACCCTTTAACCCCTTGTATACTATTAATCGTATATCTATCAATTAATGGGTCAGCCTTTGAAATTTTATACGGACCGGTATATACGCTACCTAATTTCTTTGTGACACCCGTTGCGTGGTCACGAGAAATACCGCCCTTCCACAAAACCATTTGTCCAACTTGATATTTAGTGCACTTTTTATGTTTTCTATCGTACCGGTCTTTCATGACAGTCATATTTTTATCGATGTTTAATGCCGCAGATTTCCTTCTTTCATTAAGCTGTGTTTTTAGATCAGTATTCTCGCTGTCAATGTTGGGATAAGCCGGTAGGAGAGTATTTTTATGGCTGAACATTAGGTTAAACGGAGTTTCACCTGTAACCGCATGTGGAGTATTATTGATGCCCCAGATAACATCGCCTAGTTTCTCATCCCAGGTGCACTCGCTCTCTGCTGTGGTGTTAAGGCCGTTTACTATGGTCCTGTTTACTCTCTCGACTTGACCGTTAGCGCGAGGACACGCTACTGCATTCAAAACGTGCTTGAACTGCTTTTCACCTGCAAACGCTTTAAAATATCTACTAGTGAAAGCCACACCACGATCTGTAATAATTCGCGTGGGATACCCAAACACAGATATTATATCGTTTATATTTTTTATAGTTTCAACTGAACTAGTGCCTTTCACTGCCTTTGCGAAAACAAATTTCGTAAAAGAATCAATGGCTACCAATATATAGGATTTTCCGTTTCGTGTCTTTAGAAAAGGTCCCAAATGATCAGCGTGGAGTGTATGCATCGGTACATTAATTTTAGGAATGGGATGCAGTTCACCTTCACTTTTACCATAATTTCCTTTCGCATATGCACATGTTAGGCACGAGTTAACATATTTTCGTATGAACCTCGTCATGCCAGGAAACCAAAACTGGGACTTTATGGTTTTTTCACATTTGTCAAAGCCTAAATGCCCTATTTGATCATGGTACTTTTGTAACAAGCCCCATTTTGCAAGTTTTGGTATGACAAATCGACTACCATAAAAAGTCTTGCGGTATAAACACCCATTCTCTATCTTATAGTTGTTTACAATATCTGGGTTATTAGTATTTTCTTTAAGCTGTTTCATGATACTCTGTATGTGATCATCCTGAAGCTGTAAAGTCATGCGCCAATCTAGTTCTTCTATGCGCAGTACTGGGACGGTATCGACGGGGTTCCTACTCAGGGCGTCTACATGTTGCATCCGAATGCCAGGTCGATATTCAACTTCCACATCAAAGTCTTGAATGGCGAGCCACCAACGCGCGATACGTGGGATCAGATCTTTTTTTAAAAGAGTAGTCCTAAGAGCCGCGCAGTCTGTGACAACTTTAACTGGGATACCGGTCAGGTAAATGCGAAATCTCTTTAAGGATTCTACTACAGCCAGAGTTTCCAATTCGTAACTATGATAAATTTGTTCTTCGCGACTGGTTACTCGACTGAAATAGGCTACAGGCTTAAGATGTCCGTCGCGTTGATATTGAAGCAAAATTCCACCTAATCCCATCTTGCTCGCGTCTGTGTGGAGTTCAGTTTTGGCATGTACATCATAAATAGCTAGTACAGGCCTTTGTGTCAAAATTGTTTTTAAATTTTTGAACGCAGACTCCTGTTCAGACGACCATTTCCATTCCACATCTTTCTTTGTCAAGTAAGTGAGGGGTCGTGCAATTTCAGCAAATCCTTTGACGTATCTTCGGAAATATGATGCTAGACCTACAAATTGACGCACTTCATGTACATTCCGAGGTCGCTTAAAGTTTGCTACGCTATCGATTTTTGCTTTTCCTGGTCTTACAGTGCCTTCCGTTATTTCATGACCTAAATAATGAACATGTGTTTTTAAGAATGCACATTTTTTAATATTTAATTTTAGGTTTGCTTGTGCAAGTAATTGTAAAACCTGCTCTAGAAGACCTAAACCCTCTTCGATTGTGAGAGACGGAATCATGACATCATCAAGATATATAGCAAGTCTATTTTCTAATGAGCCTAACGCACGACGGATAAGGCGCGAAAAGACAGCAGGCCCGTTTGCTAGCCCAAATGGCATTTTAATAAATTCATATTGACCATTGGCAAATACAAAGCTAGTTTTGCTTATAGAGTCCTCGTCCATTTTAACCTGGTAATAACCCTGAGCCAGATCTAACGTCGTAAAATATACTTTTCCTACAAGTCTGTTAATTTGGTCGTCAATATTTGGTAATGGATATCGATCCTTTACTGTTTGAGAATTTAATGCACGATAGTCGACACATAATCTGTAATCTCCATCTTTTTTTTTACAAGGATGACAGGACTCGCATAATCTGAGGTCGACTCTCGGACTATGCCGGCCGAAACGAGTTCATCGACTTTTTGCTGGACGATTTGATTTTGTTTGTATGACATTCGATACGGTTTAAAATATACAGGCTGGTCAGTAGTAGTTTTTATTTTCATTTGCACTAAGTCACTACAACCAAGGTCATCTGTACACTCTGCAAAACAATGTGCGTAATCGTTTAAAATCCGTAATAGATGTGAGGCATCATGTTCGCTTATTTGACCGACGTTTATCATAGACGGATCCATGTTTACATTTTCACCTGAGGATGAATTTACTTGCGGCATGTCTGTTACAGTTAAAACATCGCTTTGTACATACATTTCCGCGCGACTAATGAGCTTATTTGCAGGCCATTTTATACATTTCTCACCGAGATTTATTATGCGTAAAGTGTAAGGAGTCTTTTCCAGAAACGTTTGAGGAATGAAATACGAATATGGCCCAAGTGAAAATACCACTGGATTTGTAATCAAAATGTTTTGAGATTCAGATTCTAATTCATGTTTAATATAAACAGAAATGTCGCTGCTCCTGCCGGGGGGAAGTTCTAAATCATGCTCTAGGTACAGTGGAACTTTATTCACAAAGTCAGAGTTGTTTAACTTTATATCGCTCAAATAATTATCGTCGTATGTTGTGGCACACAAGATGACACTTGATGACGTTGTAACAAGGCTCACATTAGCACAATTTATTAATGGTTGTCCCACTATCAAATCTATATCACTTAGCGGTTCATTCGTTATTTCTGCATTACTTGTGAGATGCAAATCATCGATGAACAATTTGAATTGTATTCTACCTAGTGACGCCGTAAGCAATCCTCCGAAACCCTTAAAAATGACGTTCGATGGCACAACCTTTGTGCACAAAGCCTGAGCCATTTTAGCCGTCATAATATTTACTTTACTGCCTGTATCAATATATCCGACTGCTGGTACATCATCAATGGTAATACGTTTTATATACAAATCATTTATAACTTCGTACGTAGTGAAATATACTGTCAGTACCTGTTGTTTTGTTTGCGGACGCTGAGGAACGGCGGGCGACGCTCGCGAGGAGCCTGCGGCGAACCAGCAGGCGGCAGCATCGTGTCCGGTGCGCTGGCAGACCTGGCAGCGGGTGGCGCGGCAGTCCCGAGCTTCATGTCCCGGCTTGCGACAGTTGTAACAAAGTTTTGGTAGTAGTCCGGTGGCGACGCTTCCCCGACGCCAACCAGCCTTTTGTTCCGCCGCTCTAACTTCAACCTTCTTGTAATTTTCTAGTGATGAAAGAAACCCATAATAGAGCTGATCAGGTGACTCGCAGTTAAAAGCCTTGGCATTGGCCTGCAATTCTGCCGGCAATCCACGTATTAAACAGGAGGCAGCGTCTTCTCCTTCAATCTTGCACTTTTTTATTAATGACATTTTATCGTGGTAATAATTCGTCATTGTTTCACGCTCAGTCTTCTTTCTCGCTAACATTTCTTCAAGACGTTCCACAAATTCTGTTGAGCGTGGAAATGCGTTTATTAGCTTTTCATTCCACAATTTCCATGATGCAGCGTAGTCATCTAGTTCGTCATACCATTCTCTAGCTGCACCTCGTAGTCGTATTTGCATAACAAATATTTTGTCGCGATCGTCCCATTCGTATAGATCGCCGAGTTGTTCAATTTTATGCAGCCAACCTTTTACATTGGTACTTCTTTTGGCAGGGTCAAATTTAGGAATTAATTCCGCATCTGCATGTGAAATATGACGTTTCTTCTTCGCAGCAGGTTGAGCAGGTGTATTTTCCTTCCCTGTATACTGGGTAACCCTTTCTTCTTTTCCGTCATCTTCACTTCCATCTTCGTCGTACTTTCTCTTCCCTAAACCTCGAAAATATGGTCCAAGCATTAGGGCGCGTTAAACGACCACTTCTGAAATATAATCCGGCCCCAGGAACTCCGACGAATATCTCTTCAAATGAAAAGCACCTTTCCTTGTCAAAACTGTTTATTACACTTTTTCTTGTGAAATAATCGCTAGACACAAAAACTCTGCCCGCACGCATCTTTTTCCTTTTATGTTTCCTAAACCCGCCACAGGTGGCGCTGCGTTGATCGTCGCTAAAACGTCCGATCAAGCAAACTACTTAAAAATTTAATATTGCAACTAAATCTTGTAATTAAATTAACAATTATGTTTTAAACATTAAATTAAAATAAATAAATTATATAAATTAATATTTCACACTTATTGTTTAGAATTGAAATTAAAAGTAAACAGTTAGGTACTTTAATGAACGAGATGGACCGACATGAATATTCGGAAAAGTACTATTTAAATGGAATACACTTTTAAGCCACGTCGGAACGAGATATCTGAATTAAAATTATAATTGAAATTAATAATTAAGGTCTTGGTTCGTCAAGCGTTGTAATAATACTTCCAGACGTGAGTCGCTCGCAGCTGCAATCTGACAACGTTACGGTACGTAATAAAAAAAACCAGTCTGCCTCTGGACCACACACTATGAACTCCAAACCTACAGATACGGAGAGGCCACAAGCGCAGTTGGATAATCTACTCTGTCTAAAAAAGCTCCACTTCTTCCACCGGGGCCTTTAAACAATAACAAGGAAATCTCCGAGTTAACTGCGGAAATCAGAGGCCTACGTTCTGAAGTGTCCACGATTCAGTCCCAGATTAAAGAGGTTCTAGACAAGCTTTCATTTCATACCGAACGCCTGGAAAATATTTCCAACAGAATATCAGACAATGAATCTAGAATCAAATCTCTTGAAGACAAACAAGTTCAGACTGCTGAACTCCAAGAGACAGTGTCTAGGCTTCAGGACCAGTTGAACAAACAGGAACAAGTTGCATTGAGAAATGAAATCGAGATAGTTGGTTGCCCTGAAAGCCCTAATGAAAATCCCATCCATATTGTATTAACTACTGCAGCGAAAATTGGTGTGACTCTCACCCACTGTGACGTAGATGCTGCTTGGAGGGCGGGACCCCGTCTGCGCTCAGCCAGATCATCAGGCATGGAAGGAGTTAACCACCGCATCCACCCTCGACCAATAGCCATCCGCTTTATCCGTCGTGCAACGCGTGACGAGTTCCTTAAAGCTGCGAAGACTCGGCGCAATGTAACAACAGAAGATCTCGTTTTGAATGACAAAAATCCCCAAAAGATTTTTGTAAACGAGCGATTGACCAGAGAAAATCGACAGCTTTTTCGTGCCGCTAGACAACGGGCCACGGTTGCTAAATTTAAATACTGCTGGACATCTTCAGGTTCTGTGTATGTCAGGAAGCACGACGCTGCTGCTGCTATTCACATCCGCAATCCTCTGGACTTGGATCGTATTGCCGGGGATTCTAACAAAGAATCTGAGAATCCCTATGCTGCTCCTGGTATCAGTGCTGCGGACCCTATTGAATCGTGAGCGAGGACGGCTGCTGACCATACAGATCTTTCAGAAGAGAAGCATGTGTGATTGCCCCAAATTCCCAAACTTTAGCACTTTCTTAGGAGACAGTACCCCAATATGTTCGCTTATTCTGCCATATTCATTTATTTTACGCTTAATATGCATATTAATTATACTAAAATATATACAACTATACCAATACACACTTACATACTCTCACACACCAATTATCGTATACACACTCAATATCATAGGCTACAATTATATTTATCAAGTGCATCCGCCGCCGCAATACTACTCCAACCATGCACTTAACCGCCGCTTTATCAAGCCATGGCCGGACTAGACATGGGAAACGAACTTGATAACTCATTCCCTGTAAACTGTCATGTTGCAGAATCTGCGGAGCACTGCTTGAATATCATAAAACCTCATTTTTCAATCAAAGTTCTTACATTTAATATTAGAAGCCTTCAACACAATTTTGATCAGTTCCTTGTAATATTCAACCGACTAAAGATAGTTTTTGACGTTGTTGTCTTGACAGAATGTTGGCTCAAGGAGGGCTCGGTCATAGGTCAGCTCGATGGTTACTCCTCTTACCGCACTATAAGATCTCACAATCAAGCTAGCGGAGTAGTCGCTTATGTAAGGAAAAATCTAAATGCCACAGTTACCGAACCAATTATACAGGATACAGATAGTCTTTTTATACATGTACCGGAACGCTTCTCTTTGCTGGGTTTATACCGTTCCCCCTCTTTTGTAAATCCTATCCCATTTATACACTCATTAGATTCTTTCATTAATAATAACTCTCTTAATCAAAACTGCTTTATAGTTACGGGTGATATTAACATTAACATCAACTCTCCCTGTTCTGACCCCCATGCATCCGAGTACTTATGTGTGTTGGCTAGTCTGGGGTTTATGTCTGCAATTGATAAACCTACGAGGAACATCGCCTGCCTGGATCACTTCTTCGTAAGGTCAGCAAGGAATTATGCGTCCATGGTCTGCGCCTGCGACATTACAGACCATGATCTAGTCATGATCGGTGTTACAGCCTCCAATAAGGTTAATATCGCCAAACGATCCAGAAACGTGATCAACCAAGATTTTGAAGCCATCGGAGCGGAGCTTAAAGAAGAAAACTGGCAGACGGTCACTAGTAAAACATCAGCTACTGAAGCCGCAGAAGCCTTTTACTCCATATTGACTAACCTAATCTCAAAACATTCTTCATGCAGATCAATAAGTAATTCAAAATTAATTTTAAAACCTTGGATGACTCCAGGCTTGATTAAATGCTCTAGAGTCAAAGACAAACTACATGTCAATTACAGGAAACACCCCCATAACGAAATAGCTAAAATAACTTATACTAGATATAGAAATTTTTATATAAGCATTTTACGAAAAACCAAGGATGATTTTGACCGGAAACATCTTTTGGATAATAAAAAATACCCGAGGAAACTTTGGAAAATTATTAGAGACATATCTCACCTCAATCGGGATAGGCATACACCCCATGAACTAGCCACCATCAAGCCTAATGTTTCTGATTCCCTAAATTACACCAATGACTTCTTCTCTTCAGTGGGCAAAAACCTAGCAGATGTTATACTCTCTGATAATAACACGAGTGAGACCACGCTTGCGACTGAAGTAGCTTTAACCAACTCCCCTCTTAGATCTATTTTTTTAAATCCTACCGACGATGCTGAAGTAGAGAAATTAATCATGTCTTTAAATCTTGACTGCGCGTCCGGCATTGACAAAATAAACACTCGTATTTTAAAAAATCTAAAAAATTATATCGTCAAGCCACTCGTACATATTTTTAACCTCAGCATTTCATCGGGTTCTTTTCCGGAATGCTGGAAAGTTGCTGCAGTGGTTCCCGTTCATAAAGGAGGTGACAAGAGCTGCCCCGGGAATTATCGCCCTATTTCTCTTCTCAGTAGTCTGTCTAAAATGCTGGAAAAGATTATTAATATTCAACTAGTCAATTTCCTTGAATCAGAACACCTACTCTCCCAAAGTCAATATGGCTTTCGGAAAAAGAGATCTTCTGAGCAAGCCGCCACCTTACTGGTTAACCTTGTCTCTTCCTATCTTGACAGAGGAGAATCCTGCGTGGGAATCTTCCTAGACTTGGCCAAGGCATTTGACACTGTCTCAATCCCGATATTGCTTAGGAAGCTTGAACTGTTAGGTATTCGCGGTATCGCATGGAACTGGTTTAAAAGCTACCTTACAAACCGGAAGCAATGTGTAAGACTTGGCACTTTAGTCAGTGACTCAGCCCCGATAACTTTCGGTGTACCGCAGGGAAGCATCCTCGGTCCCACCCTATTTCTGATCTACCTCAATGACTTAATCTCTCTTCCCATCAGTCAGGCAGAAATTATCTGCTATGCAGACGACACTGCTCTGCTGTTTCACGATGTCTCATGGGCACGTTGCTTTGCAGTAGCGGAGTCAGGTTTGACTGTGATTACAAAGTGGCTCGCTGACAACCTGCTCTCACTTAATATTTCAAAAACAAAATACTTATGCTTTCATAAAACGGCCTCTTCTGCCCCCAGCTCACGGCCAGATCTCAAGCTTTCTTGTGGCAGTGCGGAGGACGACCCAGCTATTCACTCATGTAGAGTTTTCGATGTGATTAGTAATTGTACCACCATAAAGTACCTGGGTATTACGCTTGATGAAAATCTTAATTTCAAAAAGCACATCGAAGTGCTGTCTGCTAGAGTCAGAAAGGTAGTATTCATTATGAAACTACTACGAAATTCTGCTACGAGGGAGTTGCTTAAGCTTGTATACACTTCAATATGCGAATCCGTCCTATCATACTGCATTGGCGTGTGGGGTGGTTCCACTAGCTCTGCACTACTGCTTCTCGAAAGGGCCCAAAGGTTTGTGCTCAAGGTCATGCTTGGAAAGCCTCGATGGTTTCCGACGATTACCCTTTATAAAGACGCGGATGTTCTTAGTGTGAGGCAATTATTGATCTTACGAGTTGCAACTCACATGCATCAAAAAACTATAAATTCGGCAGAATATCTTACCCTAATCCGTAATCGAATCTTTAAAATTCCTACTCCCATCATAAAAACCGCTTTCGCGAGGCGTCTTCCTAACTTCCTGCATCCGTTTATTTACAATACAGTGGCAAAGTCCTGCAACATATCTGAAAAGTCCCCTCTTGAAGCAAAATTCGTAATTAAGCACTGGTTAAAAAGTCTTAACTACAATCAAACTGAGATGCTGTTGAAGGTCATCACCTAACTTACATGCTAACTATCTTTGTAGCCTTACACGCACACACACACACACACACACACACACACACACACACACACACACACACGCGCACACAGACACAATTTTTTCTTTCCTTTTTTTTTCCTTATTCTTTGAATTGCTTAATTTCTGTAACTATTACTTTCATTACCTTCTATTAGATTAGTCCTTGGTTCTTTACCTTCACTTTACGAATTTCGATTCCGGCCACCACGTGACAGGCATAGCCTAGTGTGGGGGCCACTGGACATTATGTATTATTAATAAGGTTTTTCTTTTAATAAATATTATTCTTATTCTTATTCTTATTCTTATTCTTATAGGTCTATAAATAAATCAATTTGTAGCTATTAGCTAAGTTGCTCTTATGTTTATTATAAGACTGTTTGTTTCTCAATTAAAAAAAAAAAAAATAGTAGTGCAGTTACATTAGACTTATATAGACGGATATGAACCGTGATTACCTTTTCGACACAGTTATATGCATCTTTTTCACGGGTAACAGTTACCCCTAGAAAAAATGTCGTAAAAATCAGTTAATTTTCTGATTTTTTTTTCTAGGATGTTGCCACTTCCTAAGGCTGCCTCACAAAGATGGTCCCAAGTATAAAGTCGGGAATCCCCTAGCGCGCGACTTTCTGGACATGTTCAGTCAAAACGTTCTTTCGGCGCAGGGGAATGACGCTGAAAAAGTGAGTACTAGTTTAACAACTACAATTTATAGTATTTTATGCAACCGTTGTTTAAGAGGGGTCAAAAAAGGCGAGTGGCGTGAGTAACAATTTGAGGCGAAGCCGAAAATTGTTAATAAAGACGCCACGAGTACTTTTTGACTCAGTTAAACAACGTTGTATACAATACTTTTTCTAAGACCAAGCACTTACTTTGAAAAAAAAAATTGTAAATGTTAACAAATATTATTCATTCAACAAAAATAATACTTTAAACAAGTGGAATCATATAGGTAATATATATGTAGGTAAACAAACCAAACCCGGCCACCGCGCCCCGCGCCCCACGGGCGGTTGGTCAGCGACACCTTGTAGTTGTAACTCATGAGGCCCTGGTACTTGCTCTTAGTTAAATTACAATTTTGGATAGTTTTTTTTCTCGATTTTGGCCACAGTAGCCTATGGAGACTAACAAGCAACGCTAAGCGGTGTTCGTAGTCTATGGATCTTGCTATATTACGGGTGTCACATGCGCGTTTCTGACTTCTGAAGCAATGTTATTGTTTCTACTATAGAACCTAATGAATATTTTGTAAATTGGCAGCAATGCACTTAGTACTCATCTGTCAGAGATGACAATTAAAATTAGGTTGGCAACAATTTATTTCGTACAATATTTTTTTAAGTGGTGATTACACGAAGTATCGTAAAAGTACCAAAAAGATACTGCGTGTATGCACAAATACTTTTTTGGGGAATAGACTAAAGACTTGTCTTGACAACTATAACATAGGGGTTTAAAGGTGTGTGCACGACCTTTTAAATGACAAATAAAGGTACGGGAGTAGAAAAAATTGGTTAAAAACGTTCCCCCGTGTCAAGTCATTTATATATTATAAACTGTAATAGATGATGACATCTAACCATGTAGATGTATTCATCATAGTGTATGAACACTAAAGAATAAAACCGGCCAAGTGCGAGTCGGACTCGCGCACCATCAACAAAAAATAGAGCAAAACAAGCAAAAAACGGTCACCCATCCAAGTACTGACCCCGCCCGACGTTGCTTAACTTCGGTCAAAAATCGCGTTTGTTGTATGGGAGCCCCACTTAAATCTTTATTTTATTCTGTTTTTAGTATTTGTTGTTATAGCGGCAACAGAAATACATCATCTGTGAAAATTTCAACTGTCTAGCTATCACGGTTCGTGAGATACAGCCTGGTGATAGACGGACGGACGGACGGACGGACAGCGGAGTCTTAGTAATAGGGTCCCGTTTTTACCCTTTGGGTACGGAACCCTAAAAAGTGGCCAAAGTCCACCGGTGGCCGAGGCTTACGTAACGTCCTGACCACTATAGACCACCCGGCCACGGCGGTAATCGTCCCAAATTATCTGGTGTATGCTATATTTGAAAGGCTAGGCGCCTTTTGATCAACTCCAAAGGCGAGAAGTACGTGCTTTGCACCCCCTAGCGTAGAATATTGGCGTTTTCTAAGGTTGCCCTCAATTATTGACTGCTCAGTGTGTGATTATGGTCGTTATTGCGGTCGATGTGGCAGTAATGTGAACTTCGATGGACCCTAATTTGCTATACCTACCTGACTATAAGATCAATTTTTTATTTTACGAACTCTATTTTGACTTCCTAGGTACTCTCTTTCGGCCGTATGATGTCCTATTGGCGTAACAACCGCGAGCGGATCATGGGGCAGCAAGTAGTGTGGCTGCCTGCTACAGCGCTGCCGCAACATCTGCGCGGCGTGCGGCAGCACGGCGCCATCTTGCCGCAGGTGGTCGCATGCGGCACGCTCACTAGGAGGTAACTACTACTGGGACATGTCCTACTGACGCAACCGCGAGCCAATCAACAAATATCCATACACACAGACATACACACACACAGCGCGCGCTGTTTTTTACATTTATTTTTTCTCACTTTTATTAATTGATCGATCCATAAGTTTTTGTTACTTAATTTTGGACTACTTAAAGCTGTGATTATTCATTATGTTGCTATGTTTTCTTGGTTATTTGTGCCACCTAGTTAGTTTTAGTTCACTGAAAATCAGCGTTACGTAGTGTGTCTTACGATTCACTTTCGGGACATCAAGCTGAGTGAGGACCTTTTAGCACAATTCTGTTCGTCTAAATGAATTTATGTTTCATGTTCCTTTTGTGCTAATAAATATTTCTAATTCTTATTCTTGAAACAGTTGATACCTCCACAAGGATAAACACAAAAACAACTTTATAATTTAACACTTGACTTTATTCCAACTTCAAATAATACAATTTATTCTAACTTCAAATTCACTTTAGGTATTTACAGTTTCAATCGACGGTCACGACTGACTACTCCGGGTAGAAGGGCCGCGTTTTATACCTGATACTGGCAATGTTGCTGTACCTGCAATATTTAATAAAATTTGGCTTTTCTAGCCGGAAATTTTTTTTTGGCTCCATACAAGCTTTTGATCCTTAATAGGAATGGGATCGATTGGCATCAAAAAAAAAGTTTGTCAAAAATGACCTTTTTCTCGCACCCTGTATGTTTTTTCCAAAATCTGTAAAAGCCAATCTTCATTAATTTGAAATCGAGGGAAGGTCTTCTTAGACCGTTTTCTCGTAGCAGCACGGGATCTGGTAGCTGCCCTCACTGACCCAAAAAGAAAATCCACCCTGTATACTAAATGATGGCCTTTGTATGTGACAGGGCCAGCGAGCCGACCTGGATGACAGCCAGCAACGCGCAGAAGGACCGAATCGGCTCAGAACTGCGGGCCATGGTCCAAGCGCCTCCTGGATATAATTTCGTAGGCGCCGATGTCGATTCCCAGGTAAATTAAACATGTAAAGGCCCCAGTACACAGTGGTCAAGTATGGTCCATGACAAGCCATCGCCATTGTGTACAGGGGGCAATGGTATATACATACAGACGACTGATCATTAGTTGTCTATCGTGGTGCGCAATTGGGAAGTTGTCAGTTTTTTTGACACGTCAAAGGAATCGTGTGGAATCGTGGCGTAGCGTGGCCCGTGGTGTCATACAGTCTCCCATGACAGTGGCTTGGCATGGCCCATCGTTAGCCACTGTGTACTGGTGCCTTTACGCAGGGGAACGTAACCATGGCAACAAGTAAAAAGAAAAAGTCGAATAATCTAAATCTATATCCTCTTCCTCGCGTTATCCCGGCATTTTGCACGGCTCATGGGAGCCTGGGGTCCGCTTGGCAACTAATCCCAAGAATTGACGTAGGTACTAGTTTTTACGAAAGCGACTGCCATCTGACCTTCCAACCCAGAGGGAAAACTAGACCTTATTGGGATTAGTCCGGTTTCCTCACGATGTTTTCCTTCACCGAAAAGCGACTGGTAAATATCAAATGATATTTCGTACATAAGTTCCAAAGAACTCATTGGTACGAGCCGGGGTTTGAAGTTTTGAACCCACGACATCCGGACTGAATGTCGCACGCTCTTACCGCTAGGCCATCAGCGCTTCGATAATCTAAATATATATACTTATATAACTGTCTGTATCTACGTACGGTCAGCAGAAGTTGCTAAGCGGGTGAGGTGTTAAAAATTAGCTTGACGCGCTCTTATTCTCTTAACAATAGAGTCGCGTCAAGATAATTTTGAACACCTCGCCCGCTTAGCAACTATTGCTGCTGGCTGTATCATAATACGTCTCTATATCCTAGTATGTATTTTAGGAGCTGTGGATAGCAGCGTTGCTTGGTGACTCGACGTTTGCATCCTGTGGAGGAACGGCGTTAGGATGGGCTGTTCTAGCTGGTGACAAGGTACTTTTTCTCCCGAAAACACATTCAACCTTGATTTTTTAGGGTTCCGTACCTCAAAAGGAAAAACGGAACCCTTATAGGATCACTCGTGTTTCTGTCTGTCTGTCTGTCCGTCCGTCTGTCACAGCCTCCAGTTTCTCCGAAACTACTGGACCAATTAAGTTGTTTGGCACACATATGTAAGTTTGTGACCTAAAGATGGACGTGTAACGTAAATAAATGAATTTTAAATTTGGAGGCCATTTTTGGGGCGTAAATGAGAAAATTTAAAAATAAAGTTTTTTAAACTATATCGTGTTACATATCAAATGAAAGAACTCATGGTAAGAATCTCAAATATTTTATTTTTTTAGGATAAATAGTTTAGCAGTTATTCAAGAAAATAGGCAAAAAATGACCCCCCCCCCCCCCACCCCCCTTATCTCCGAAACTACTGGGTCTATAATTTTGAAAAAGATACACGAAATAGTTCTTTACCTATATATGACAGGAAAACCTATTAGAAATGTGCAGTCAAGCGTGAGTCGGACTTAATGTACGGAACCCTTGGAACGCGAGTCTGACTCGCACTTGGCCGGTTTTTTTTATTTCTTTTTTATGCAATTAGGGAGTTTTGGCTGTCACCTGACGAAATACTGTATACTGTCGACAAGTCAGGAGTGGCATTAAGACGTCTTGCGTATCAAATCGTATCCTAGTAAGACTCTTTTGGTAAAGCTTCCCAAAACGTCGGTCATGAATATCCGTTATATTACGGTACACGGCAGGAAGAAGTTGATAACTCGAGATATTTTATTGAAGAAATTTGAACTTAAAATTAAATTGCATAAGGTTCAAATTTTTTCCCGCGAGTTATCAACTACTCCCCGCCGTGTACTTAAAAAGGGCTGATTTAGACGGCGAACTCGTATACGATTTTAGTTACATTGCGGACCATTGAGGTTAAGTCAATTCAGCCGACCGATCAAATGACGCAATGTAATGAAACTCGCATGCGAGTTCTCACATCATTTAAATTAGCCCTTAGGAATGTGATCGACGTTAGGGCACGTTACCACTTCAAAGTTAAATATAGCTAGAATTCGTTATCGTGAGCTATAGAGATATAATATGTGTTTATATAATTCTTAGGCCCGGAAGACAGATGTGCACTCGCTTACCGCTCGCGCGGCCGACATATCTCGCTCACACGCTAAAGTTATTAACTACGCTAGGATATACGGTAAGTAGGTTACCATATCTTTTTTTTTTCTTAGCCCGTTATATTGTGCGTTTGCCTAACTAGACATAGACAAATCTTGCTTTACCGATGTTAAAAGTAGCAAAAATAGTACTTGAAATTAAGTATTTGAATGAAAGATTCATTGAAAACTAGGTCTTATTGGGATTAGTCAGATTTCCTCACCATGTTTTCCTTTACCGACAAGCAACGAGCAACAGGTAAATATCAAATCTCGTACAAAAGTTCCAAAAACTCAATAAAAGGCACCAGTCCGGGTTCGAACTCACGACCTCCAGCTTGGACCCTTATTATCGTTAGACCACCAGTGTATTTGATTTTTTAGAGTTCCGTAGCGAATATGGCAAAAACGGAACCCTTATAGTTCTGTCACGTCTGTCAGTCCGTATGTCACAGCCATTTTTGTCTTAGGGGCGGGCCAAACTTTCGCCGAGCGACTACTAAAGCAGTTCAACCCTACCATGACGATGTCCGAAGCGAAAAGCAAGGCCGCCAAAATGTACGCCACCACCAAGGGCAGAAGGGTGTATGTGCTGAAGAAGAAATACATGGAGGGGATGATCGATGAGGATTTAGAAGGACAGGTACATTTTCGCCTTCGCGTATTTATATTATTATTCCATTGTTTAAAAAACCGGCCAAGTGCGAGTCGGACTCGCGCACGGAGGGTTCCGCACCATCAACAAAAATAGCAAAAGCAAAAAAAAAACAAGCAAAAAACGGTCACCCATCCAAGTACTGACCCCGCCCGACGTTGCTTAACTTCGGTCAAAAATCACGTTTGTTGTATGGGAGCCCCACTTAAATCTTTATTTTATTCTGTTTTTAGTATTTGTTGTTATAGCGGCAACAGAAATACATCATCTGTGAAAATTTCAACTGTCTAGCTATCACGGTTCGTGAGATACAGCCTGGTGACAGACGGACGGACGGACGGACAGCGGAGTCTTAGTAATAGGGTCCCGTTTTTACCCTTTGGGTACGGAACCCTAAAAATTGTCCATTTAATTGAGAAAATATTGATTATAGATACAGTAAGAATATATACATATTTTAAATTTGAACACATTGTTTAGGTGTGGACCCCTCGGCGGGTAAAGGCCTTTATGATATATAAGGGTGTCAGAAATTATGCAAAATTGAGCCCTATCACTTTAAAACAAAGTTCAAAATCATGTGGGAAATATATTCCCCCTGCCTTATAAAGGCTTAAAACGGGTCACTTACGTATTTTAAGTTGAAAATCGCTCGACATGTTTCACTCCGTACCGAGTAGATCATCGGGAGCTTGCGTTACGTATTTTAAGTTGAAAATTACATTACATTTTTACAGTTGTTATACTCAGAAAGCATTTCATAGTATTAAATTTATTTATTACAAAATATGTTTTGCATATAGGAAACTATAGGTCTACATTATAAGAAATTCTAGCTGTTAGCCTACTTACTTACAATGACCTACATGTTGTATAAGACTGTTTGTTTCTAAATAAATAAATAAAAAAATCGCTCGACATGTTTCACTCCGTACTACCTACTCGCAATGGCGTTCCTTGCCCGTTGCATTTTGTCATTCATTTTGCTTCGTAAATAGGGACACATGTTGAATTTTATAACAAAATCTAGTAAAATAGATAGCAAACGAGCAATTTATCACAATAATGTGGATATTAAAATAAAATATCGAAAAATTACAGGACCTGAAAGTTTCAAAATTTATGTTTTTTTTAACTTCCAAAAACGATAAAAGTAAGGGTACCATTCGATTCCTTACATTTCACAAAAAAAAAAAATTGTATAGCAACTATATACATAAACGCAATATTTCACCGACAAAAACGCAATTTTCTTGTTTTGTCCATACTACAAGATGGGCGATGACGTCACGGCCTCTGGCCGTTTTGTATAGGGCGATTCGCGAGTGAAGTGCGACTGTCGGACTTTGACTACAATTTCTGACTTTTGTGTTACTTTAATGCAATGGGTCCCATATAGACATTTGATCCTAAAAACAAACCCGATCGATTGATACCATAAAAAAAAATTAGTCATGTAGCCTGTTGTGTGCATGTGGCCGATACTTTAACACTTTCAGTGCCAAGCGCCCCATTTTTAACCCCCTACGCAAAGAGAGGGGTGTTATAAGTTTAACGTGTCTGTCTGTGGTATCGTAGCTCCCAAACGGATGAACCGATTTTCGTTTAGTTTTTTTTGTGTCAGATAGTTTTATCCCGAGTATTCCCGAGTGTTCTTAGCCATGTTTCATGAAATTCTGTCCATCAATACAAAATGAACACACATATGTGTTCTTGGCAGTGAATGTGTTATACCTACTGTTTTGTGAAATCTTTTTTTTTGCGTTTTAATTTTTAGTTTTTTGTTTATTTTTTTTCTGTTCTAGTTATGTTTTTCAACTTTTTCAAGTTCCGTATACGTATTTTGTACAGGTTGTAGAAATGTCCGGATACCAGGCGATAAGGCTGGCCAAAATGAGTGGCAAGAAAGTTGAAGAAATGTTCGAGCGACCGCGCTGGGTCGGCGGCACCGAGTCGGAAATGTTTAACAAACTGGAAGAGATCGCTGGTAAGTTAAGTCCAATTTTTCCACTGTCTATTTTACATACCTTTACATAACAGCTATTTCATTTAAGGAAATCGCAGGTCAGTTAAACTTTTTATTGATTTTTATTACCGCTATGTGTATCAATAGGTAATGATATTTAATTTTACTTTGTTATCGGCACATGAATGATTTTACCAGGGATGTTGCGGATGCCGATTTTTTGACATCCGCGGATGCGGATGCGGATTTTTTAAGGCTCACATCCGCGGATGCGGATGCGGAAGTCAAGATAGATACATAAAAAACGTCAAATATTACATTTTAGTAATTTTTATTTCAAAAAACCGGCCAAGTGGGAGTCGGACTCGCGTTCCAAAGGTTCCGTACATTAAGTCCCACTCACGCTTGACTGCTCATTTCTAATAGGGTTTTTTGGCTAATGACTAAATTATACCCAGTCTAGCACTTACGCCGATGCTAAGACGTTCCTGTACCGACCTGTTCCACATCCGCATCCGCATTAAATCCGCATCGATTTTATGCGGATGCGGATGCAGATGCGGATGTTGAAAATAATGCGGAAGTTCCGCGGTTGCGGATGCGGATGCGGATATTCGCAACATCCCTGGATTTTACACACAGCGACATGGAGTACTAATCACAAAAACTGTAGTAAATGAATGAATGAGATAATGTTAAGTCCATGATTACATAACCTTGATTTTGGGTCAGTCTAGCCAGACTAGCAGTTGGTGATTTACTTGCTATCGGTGCAAAAAATAACATTTATTTCAAAATCTCGCTGTTATAACATGTTGTTGTGTGCTGTATAACATGTTTAGGATATACTCGTATATCAACATGCTGAGATGAGGCCATTTCGTGGCATTTTAATCTTATTTTATGTTTTCTTTTATACTATGTATTATCTCGTTTGTTTGTGCTTACGAATAAATTATTTTCTATTCTATTCTATACAGGGTGATTCATGAGACGTGAGCAGGACTAAGCCCACACAATCAGCAAATGTAAAAGAATTGTTCACCACAATATCTGAGTAAAACAATCACGCTTTTTTTCTGTTGTTATACTTTTTGGTAAGGACATAATTATTTAATTATCTACAATCATGGATACCCTACAACATTAAATTAACAAAGATAAAACCTTTTTAACCGTTATGACAGCACTTTGAATATGAAGAAAATAAAATGTCACACTTGAGTGAGATACGATTTTTCAAAAGTAACCAGATTCCGATGACATTCAATTTGACACTTGTTATGGATAAAACAAAGAGGGTGACCATAAATGTCGTAAATAAATTAAAACTTTTTTTTAAGCAGTATAAAATAAATTAAAGTTAATCTCACAAACACTGGTACGAAACAGTTGTTTATAACTCACTGTATGCGTGGGCTTGATCCTGCTCACGTCTCCTGAATCACCCTGTATAGGGTACATGTTAGAGATTGTGTGCGTGTACGATATATTTCAGACTCGGAAGCGCCGTCAACCGCGTTCCTGTCCGGGCGGCTGTCCCGCGCGCTGGAGCACGCGCTCGGGCGCTGGGCCGGCACGCGGCTCAACTGGGCCGTGCAGTCCGCCGCCGCGGACTACCTGCACCTCATGCTGGCTAGCATGCGCCGCCAGGCATCCAAGGCCAGGTAGTGTACATAATACCAGACACCTTACACCTACAGCGTTCCTGTCCGGGCGGCTGTCCCGCGCGCTGGAGCACGCGCTCGGGCGCTGGGCCGGCACGCGGCTCAACTGGGCCGTGCAGTCCGCCGCCGCGGACTACCTGCACCTCATGCTGGCTAGCATGCGCCGCCAGGCACCCAAGGCCAGGTAGTGTACATAATACCAGACACCTTACACCTACAGCGTTCCTGTCCGGGCGGCTGTCCCGCGCGCTGGAGCACGCGCTCGGGCGCTGGGCCGGCACGCGGCTCAACTGGGCCGTGCAGTCCGCCGCCGCGGACTACCTGCACCTCATGCTGGCTAGCATGCGCCGCCAGGCACCCAAGGCCAGGTAGTGTACATAATACCAGACACCTTACACCTACAGCGTTCCTGTCCGGGCGGCTGTCCCGCGCGCTGGAGCACGCGCTCGGGCGCTGGGCCGGCACGCGGCTCAACTGGGCCGTGCAGTCCGCCGCCGCGGACTACCTGCACCTCATGCTGGCTAGCATGCGCCGCCAGGCACCCAAGGCCAGGTAGTGTACATAATACCAGACACCTTACACCTACAGCGTTCCTGTCCGGGCGGCTGTCCCGCGCGCTGGAGCACGCGCTCGGGCGCTGGGCCGGCACGCGGCTCAACTGGGCCGTGCAGTCCGCCGCCGCGGACTACCTGCACCTCATGCTGGCTAGCATGCGCCACCCGGCACCCAAGGCCTGGTAGTGTACATAATACCAGACACCTTACACCTACAGCGTTCCTGTCCGGGCGGCTGTCCCGCGCGCTGGAGCACGCGCTCGGGCGCTGGGCCGGCACGCGGCTCAACTGGGCCGTGCAGTCCGCCGCCGCGGACTACCTGCACCTCATGCTGGCTAGCATGCGCCGCCAGACACCCAAGGCCAGGTAGTGTACATAATACCAGACACCTTACACCTACAGCGTTCCTGTCCGGGCGGCTGTCCCGCGCGCTGGAGCACGCGCTCGGGCGCTGGGCCGGCACGCGGCTCAACTGGGCCGTGCAGTCCGCCGCCGCGGACTACCTGCACCTCATGCTGGCTAGCATGCGCCACCAGGCACCCAAGGCCAGGTAGTGTACATAATACCAGACACCTTACACCTACAGCGTTCCTGTCCGGGCGGCTGTCCCGCGCGCTGGAGCACGCGCTCGGGCGCTGGGCCGGCACGCGGCTCAACTGGGCCGTGCAGTCCGCCGCCGCGGACTACCTGCACCTCATGCTGGCTAGCATGCGCCACCAGGCACCCAAGGCCAGGTAGTGTACATAATACCAGACACCTTACACCTACAGCGTTCCTGTCCGGGCGGCTGTCCCGCGCGCTGGAGCACGCGCTCGGGCGCTGGGCCGGCACGCGGCTCAACTGGGCCGTGCAGTCCGCCGCCGCGGACTACCTGCACCTCATGCTGGCTAGCATGCGCCGCCAGGCACCCAAGGCCAGGTAGTGTACATAATACCAGACACCTTACACCTACAGTATTCCTCTCCGGCCGCCTTACCCGCGCCGTGAAATTATGCTTTATAACCGTTAATACATTGTAATATTATTATTAAAACTAGTCGACCTTGTAAAATCATTGCAAGTTAATACATTGTAATATTATTATTAAAACTAGTCGACCTTGTAAAATCATTGGAATTACTAGTTCTGTATTTGAAAGAATTGAACATACAAATCATGGTTTATTACTATTTTAATATACATGTGAAGTGGCATTCATACATTTGTTAATTTGTTTTGGTAGGTATATAAGTTAAATGAGCTTCAATGTTTTCTACGTTCACATTCGCCTCTCTTTGGGACTCGTTATATCGTCTACGGTCGTGCGTGTGAAAATTTAAAACTATATTATAACTCTACTGCCGATTCAGCCACGGCGAGTGCTATCTAAATCGAAAAATATTAAAATTACATACAATATGTGTGTTAATTAAGTGTAGGTGATTGTGCTTATTTACTTCAAAATTTCAAATATATCACAGCAGACTCCCGAAAAGTTTATGTGAAAGTTTAAATCGAATTAAAGGCAATTCATAAACATGTTAATTACTAATATACTGTTGCTTCTCATAGCGACCAGTGTACCAACAAATTCATTAATACCTAAAGATGCGCGTCTTAATTTTACCGAACTGAGTATGAAATACGGTCGCAGCGCAGAAGAGCATAGAGTGACCACAGAAGATGGTTACATACTCACTCTATTCCGTATACCAGGGAAAAAACCACCAGTATTATTACTGCACGGATTAAACGACTGTTCAGACACATTTATTATAAGAGGCAATATCTCTTTAGCTATTACATTAGCTAATAAAGGCTATGACACATGGGCTGGGAATACAAGAGGCAATAAATACGCACGGCAACATACCAAACTAAATCCAGACACAGACCTAACTTTCTGGGATCACAGTTTTCACGAACATGGATATTACGATTTACCTGCTATTATTGATTATATTTTAAACGTGACAGGACATAAGACTCTTAAAAGCATCGGAAATTCTGAGGGCACAACAGATCACTTCGTATTAGGATCCCTTAGACCTGAATACAACGACAAAATCCAAATCCTGATAGCGATGGGACCGTCGGCGTTTTTCAAACATTTGACGCCGCCGCTATCTTTACTTATGGAAATAGGTCCTTTATTAGATCATGTTTTACGCCCTTTTAAAATTGAAGAGTTATTCCGAGAAGGTAGTATTGACAAAAATATTTTTGCAGCAATCTGTAACCGTAACGCTCTTATTTGTCGTGAGATTTTATTTCAAGTTGGGGGACACGATCCTAAACGACTAGAACGGGACTTTTTGCCTGTATTATTTGGACATTTTCCTACATCAGGATCGAGAAAGGGTTTTGTTCATTATTTCCAACTGGGCCTGAGAAAGCGCTTTGCCAGATTCGACTATGGCGCTGCTGACAATTTTAAACGCTACGGACACACTGAACCACCTGATTACAATCTTACACAATTCACGATGAGAACAGCACTTTTTGCGGGAAAAAACGACCACGTGTGTGATGTGAAGGATGTAGAATATCTCCGAAGTGTTCTTCCTAACGTTGTGGTGTATCATTTAATGGAATCGGAAAGATGGAACCATTACGATTTCGTTTGGGGTAACGACATGCCCAAGACTTTGTATCCTCACATTTTAGAGTTGTTGGAGAAATTTTAAATTTTTTTCCTAATCAAAAGTGATTTTACGAGTAGAATTTTTATTTTCATGCATACTAACATATTTAATTATACTGTAACTACTTTACTATTGTTACTAACATATTTAATTATACTTTAGTTAATTTTATTTTGGTTGTAATTGTATATGGAATTCCTTGTTCTGAAATAAATTATTTGAATTTGAATTATTTATAGTCCTAGTCCTCAACTCCTCAATTCAAGAAGAGGTTTTTGTCGATGTAGAATCCCTGATGCAAAAAGGGGTGTTATTTTAGGGCCCCCCCACATCTAGCGTCTCCCGAACGTCGACGCCTCACCAACGCCCGCGCGGCGTCGACGCCGCGCTCCCGCAGCGGCGACGCGACGCTGCGGCGCCTCTCGAACGTCGACGTCGCAGTGACGTCCGCGCAGCGTCGGCGCCGCGTTAGCGCCGCGCCTCCTCGACGTCAGTGGCGGCTGTCGAGCGTCGGAGCGTCTGACTGGACGTTGGTCGCCGCTGGCGTCGCGGAGGCGCTGCGCGGGCGCGGCGTCGGCGCTGCGTGGGCGCGGCGTCGGCGCCGCGCGGACGTCACTGCGACGTCGACGTTCGAGAGGCGCCGCAGCGTCGCGTCGCCGCTGCGCGGGCGTTGGTGAGGCGTCGACGTTCGGGAGACGCTAGATGTGGGGGGGCCCTTAAGGGTAGTATTACATCTCTCCAATGTCATTGCGTCCCACTCTCTCATTAAGCAAAATGCGAGACAAAATACACATTGGACAAAGAAATTTGATAGGTGGAATATCACCTTAATAAATAAATATTATAGGACAATTTTACATAGATCGACCTAATCCCACAGCAAACTCAATAAGGCTTGTGTTGTGGGTACTAGACGACGATATATATAATATACACATATATAAATACTTATATACATAGAAAACATCCATAACTCAGGAACAAATATTTGTGAATTTTGTGATGAACACACAGATAAATAAAAAAATAAGTAAATAACTAATTCTAAATCTACTGATAGAAGATTGACGATTACTAATCGTTAATTCGAATTGATCGGTCAATCCTCAATCCTCAATCATCAATTCGGATTGACGATTACTTTGTATGTACCCAAGGACCGGAAAACCACTCTTTACGCTTAATCCTATCAATTCGGTAACAATTGTTTATTTTATTTATATTTTGTTGATTTTATTGACTTTATTTATTTACTTTATTAACTTTATTTATTTATTTTTTATATATATATTTTTTTTAATTTTTTTTATTCATTTATTTTATTTATTTCATTTACTTTATATACTTTATTTCCCTTTGGAAATCTCAGATATCGTTTTAAAGTGCCAACGATCAATGGTCAATCTAGATTGAGAATTGATTTAATCCGAATTGAGGATTGATGCGTTAATTCCAATTGATTCAATCGGATTGACGCGTCAATCAGAATTGAATCAATTCGAATTGATCAATTCGGATTGACGCGTCAATTCGATTGATCAATCCGGATTGATTTAGTTCCGATTGATGCCAACACTGGTCATTGATGATGTCAATGAGGTTTGTTTACTGTATGTGCTAGTGGTGCCACCTGCGCAGAGCTTTGCCTAATATTCCCTATTTAATCGATACCCACAGTTTGATTATGTCCTTACAGGTTCTGCCTGAGCTTCCACGATGAAGTCCGCTATTTGGTACCAGAGGAGCAGAAGTATGAGGCAGCGTTAGCGTTGCAGATCACCAATTTACTTACAAGAGCATTCTGCTCTCAACGGTAAGTGACGAACTAAAGTCTATTTTTTTTTATTCGGTAGACTAAAATGACATTTTATAGTATGAACATAAAATGTAATTTCAAACTATGAAATGTCATTTTAGTCTACCGAATAAAAAAATAGACTTTAGACTCGGGCGCAGGGCGGACACGCCATACATCAAAAATCATTTGCGTTAATATGTGTGCGCGGCACGTCTGTACTGTACACGCGTCATTGTGTGTACTGTGTGGGTAAGTCGCTGTACTGAGAGGACGCCAGAAGTCCGCCAGATTCATGTCGCGGTCGGTCGCGGGGCGAGGTAATGCGAATCGGGGCGGGGCGGTGCGTGGCCGTTCTGTATGATAATACTATTACTTATTCTGTGACCCGGGTTAAAGTATCAAGGCAAGCATGCCGACATTGGATTTCTTTTGACATTGTTGACACTGGCAACGTAATTTTGAGCGCGTGTCGTACATTGAACTTTTAGAAGGTTAGGGGTCATCCATTAATTACATCACACGTTAAGGGGCGGGGGGGGGGGGGGGGGGGTCACAAACATTGTGACGTCACTCTATCTTATTTAAATTATTTAATTCGCTGTATAGTTAAATAACAAGTTGTGGACTTAGTTATATTATATTTTACTTACTTATATTTTCAGAGTCGGTATCAGCGACCTCCCGCTCTCCGTAGCTTTCTTCACCTCAGTCGAAGTAGACCAGGTGCTCCGTAAAGAGGCGGACTTATGCTGCACAACCCCCTCCAACCCGCACGGCTTAGAGAAAGGCTACGGGATCCCTAGTGGGGAATCGTTGAACATATACCAAGTGATTGATAGGTGTAAGAAATAAAATGTTTGTGCTACCTGTGTTTTCTTTATTTTTTTAACTTGCTTGACATGGTATGACATGGTGTACAAAGTATGCACATAGCACATAGGTCGGGAATCTAGTATTAACTGGATCAGACATGACGGGTGGGGGGAAATGACCGAACGGGATAGTCTTATGTATCTTTCAGTAGGAGTAGCAGCGAAAGCGCTATTATTGTTTGTTCTTGTAAGTCTCACTTTTTAGGGTTCCGTAGCCAAATGGCAAAAAACGGAACCCTTATAGATTCGTCATGTCTGTCTGTCTGTCTGTCTGTCCGTCTGTCCGTCTGTCCGTCTGTCTGTCCGTCCGTATGTCACAGCCACTTTTCTCCGAAACTATAAGAACTATACTGTTGAAACTTGGTAAGTAGATGTATTCTGTGAACCGCATTAAGATTTTCACACAAAAATAGAAAAAAAAATACATTTTTGGGGTTCCCCATACTTTGAACTGAAAATCAAAAATTTTTTTTTCATCAAACCCATACGTGTGGGGTATCTATGGATAGGTCTTCAAAAATGATATTGAGGTTTCTAATATCATTTTTTTCTAAACTGAATAGTTTGCGCGAGAGACACTTCCAAAGTGGTAAAATGTGTGTCCCCCCCCCTGTAACTTCTAAAATAAGAAAATGATAAAACTAAAAAAAATATATGATGTACATTACCATGTAAACGTCCACCGAAAATTGGTTTGAAAGAGATCTAGTAAGTAGTTTTTTTTTATACGTCATAAATCGCCTAAATACCCTTCATGGGCGAGTCCGACTCGCACTTGGCCGCTTTTTTTTTCATTCCCATCATAAATTAGTATGGATTATGGTGGGCCAATCATAGTGTCGCATTGCGTATGTTTTGTCTCTCACGGACGCACGCATATAGCATCCTACCATCTAGTTAAAAAATACTAGATTCATGTTACATGAATCATGTATGTAGTTGAAATATTTTCAGTGATTTCTATTTCGATAATCAATAATCGATTGCACGTAGTGTTCAGTATCGATTATAAGTGTGGGTTTAGGCCAAAGAGTAGTATAATATATATATGAGGCGCCTACATATATGTCTTGAATAGTTTCACACACAAATGTCACTGTGACAGTTCTTTTCCAATAGGTTAGCTGACGTATAACTCATTGATCCT
Organism: Cydia amplana; assembly: GCF_948474715.1. Taxonomy (NCBI): domain Eukaryota; kingdom Metazoa; phylum Arthropoda; class Insecta; order Lepidoptera; family Tortricidae; genus Cydia; species Cydia amplana. The sequence continues at coordinate 3,083,865 of NC_086083.1, read as the reverse complement.
TGAAATTCTTATATCGTAACTATTCAAAATGAACCTTATTTAGCTGATAAAAGGATTAGATTAGTATGTAGGTTAATAGTCAGTAACGTTGAAATTGCTTATTTTTATTCCACGTTTCGTGTAAAATGTGTAAATTCAGTGCGTGTTTTTGAATTATCTACATATAAATTAACTTGATTTCATTTGTAAACTTACATGTTGTTTAGCCGAGAAATAGGAAGATACTATTTAAACTCAAGCTATTGTTGTAGTGATCAATTGTTTGCATCATGTCGAAAGTTACTAAAAGGAAACATGTGATGAATGAAGCTTTGTGGGACGATTTTGAACTTCCCAAGGAAAACCAGAGTATTGTCAAAGTTTTAAAAAGTATGGGAAATAATTTGCATCAGGTATTGTTTTTTTTTCGGTTACTTATTTTTGTTTACTTCCTAACATAACCTAATTTTGTAAAATGTTGACTTCCGCTGCGTTTCCACTATAAATATGCGAGGATGCGTAGGGAAGGATGTGTTTGTTAAGTACCAATGGAAAATTGTCGAAAAGTGCTGCGCTGAGCGAGGATAGACTAATGAAATGATTCTACTGGTTCTTAATAAACACATACTCGCACATCTCTGGCGGAAACGCAGCCTTATTCGTAATTTTACAAGAATTTCCTTAACGTATTCTATTTTCATTGCAATTTTAAAATGAACTTGTAATTTCTACTATCCTTTTACTTTTTTAGATAACTACACCAACCGGAGAAGAATATTTAGTGTCTATGCCATTAAAATTCAGAAAAAATATATGGGTAAAAAGAGGAGACTACATACTTGTGGAACCTATTCTCGAAGGCAATAAAGTGAAGGCAGAAATAGTGAAAATAATGAACAAGGACTCTATTAAATATTACAAAGAAAATAATATATGGCCTAAAGAGTTTGAAGACAGTAAAAGTGATGTCAAACAAAATGATGATGATTTGTTCGAAAATACAAATAGAAATAGGATACAGTATCATAGTGAATCTAGTGATAATAGTTCAGACTCGGAGAGAAGTGATGAAGAATAAAAATATGTTTATTTACTTTTGTGTTTTTATTGAGCAAACATAAATATTTAATTTCTAATTTAATACCTTTTAGGTCTCACAACATGACAATCATTCATTCAATAAATTAAAGTTTTCTTTACATCTCTAACATGTATAATTTAATATATAATAATGGTATCCTAATCCTAAGTATTGCATAACTATTTCTTTTATTCCCAGTTTTAATAATGAATATTTTATTTGATATCAGTATCAACATCATCATTCACAATATATTCATAGATTCTCTTAATCAGATCAACAGATTTCACCTTTGCCCAGCCTTCAGTCTTAATAATCAGCTTCGCTTGACCATCCTTTATGAATTCAAGAGTTAGTTGTTCTAGTGCGCTTGCAGAATGCAGTCCGGCCAACTGCAAAGTTTCTATAGCATTCTCAACAGTCAATTTCTTGTGTAAAGCTTCCTCGCACAGGCTCTTCAGCCTGCTAAGTTGGTAGTAATCCGCAGCAGCCAATAACCTTTCAGGATTTTCATCTACACTCGGAGCTTTATCAGTATAAATAAAAGTCAATACTTCTCGTAAAGCATCAGAGTCAAGCGGAGATTCTAAAACATTTGTATGACATTCTATAGTATTATGTTCAAAGTGTGCTTTTAAGACGGTGCTGCGACTCGCCAAAACAGCCTTATGCACTTTAAATTCAACCCCTTCAACTGATTTCATGATAACATCGGAGAATAGCCCATTCTCTAGCAAATTTTCAAAGTCATTGCTTAGTTGGGCTGCAGGAATATGCGTTCGGTCAACTCTTATATCATTTGTAATCATAAACTGGAATTTGAGTCTTAATGTTCCATCACTAAGAAGTATGATGTCCCGCTCGTTTATAATATCTCTTTTGTATAAAGTTGTCAAGTACTGCCATTTATTTGCCTGGACTGTGTTGTAGTCCTTCTCGATCACGGAGCGCTCTTCATATCGTTTCAAGCAAATGGTCAAGATACATTTCAGAAAAACAGGACTAGGGGACAGGTAGTAAATCTCAATCAAATTATTGTCTCTTCCCAAAAATTGCATCTTCAACTGAAATCTTGGCTCCTTCAATTCAACTTTGGAGTCTGAACTTTCAGTCCTGAATTCTCTAGTTGTCTTATCTAAGAGATTTATGAAATGAGGTATTGACCATATTATAGTATTTATTTTCCTCTGGCCTTCTGTGCGTGACGAGTAATTTATGCAAGACATATTCGACGTTTAATTGCACACTTTGAAGTTACGTCAGTTACTCAGTTACCGCAATAATTAAAGGTAATTTCCATTTGTAATTTCATAATTTTGAGAAGTGTCCGATTGATTGCACACGTTCAAATACTTGCATCTTGCATTCATATGAATGACAATCTTATTTTTGGTATTTCTTCAAAGATATTAAAGCATTAAATTCCGTTGATTTTTTATGTAATTGATACTTGTATTATATACGTTCGTAATTATTTACAGCAACTTATGAAAAATATGATAACGGTGTGCATCTGTACTAGAAATACTACCATCTATGATCTGTACCAAATCTGTACTAGATATTTTAATTTTAGTGGTTTCAGAATGTTAATGTCAACGTGACATACACGTTGTTTTTAATTAAAGCCACTATTTTTGAAGAAGATTTCATGGTAGCGTTTAAATGTATATTGATTACATTCAACATACTTATTTTAAATTAATATTATTATTCAAAACTTTGATCAGATTCTCTAATTTTTAAAACAAAAAAATAAAATATAACGTTATAAGATACATTTTACATGTTAAATACTACCATGCTTTGTAAATGCTCAAACAAGGTCTTGATTGACGTTGAATTATCGCTTTCGCATCGCAAATCAGCAAATCACACTTTATTTCCCATTGTTTTGGGAAGGTCTGTTTCGCAAGTGTAATCTTTATTACCTTATCTAATCAAATAATGGTCTTTTGATCATGAATAAATCTTGTAGATATACAAGTGTTACTAGATAATGTATTAGGTAGTCAATTCATCAAAGCGTAACGTCGCGGTTAATTTATTGTTTTAAGTTGGAATCTCGACAAATGTGATTTTGTGTCGCTATGGAGGATTATAAGTTTCTCTTTAAAGTGGTGCTAGTTGGTAATGCTGGTGTGGGGAAGACGTGCCTGGTGCGAAGGTTCACTCAAGGTCTATTTCCTCCCGGGCAAGGAGCTACGATCGGAGTGGATTTCATGATAAAAACAGTCGAAGTTGACGGCGAGAAAGTGAAGGTGAGGCTTAATTGCGATTTTGGACAATAGTTGCGTCACTTGTATTGTTTAAGTAGGTGTTTTTTTACGATTGTGTGCCATATGTTTGTTTCCAGTTTAAGGCATAACACCTGCTAATGAGTCCTTGAAGTGTTGTGTTATTACTTTGTAAATAATTATATCAAGAGAGCAAACAAAGAAGCTATACTTAGGGTGTATGTTAAGAAATTTGCTATAACTTTAATGGGTACTTGTCTTGCATTTATTTTATCAAACAGTGTTTTTTGATTTCTACGAACCTATGAACATTGTATGATAATACCTATTTTGAAGTTGATCAAAATAATCTTTTGGGTACCAGAATTATTGTTTTATAGTTTTGTGATAAAAATAAGATTGTTTACCCTTATTCTAATGCTAAAAAAGATGAGGTATAGGCAAAGTAGTTTTCGAAATGTTGTCTGCTTCTAACAAACACAAATATCAAAATGTAGAATAGGGACAAATAAATATAAGCAGTAGCCAGTGTGATGGGCAACTTTGCACCTGGTACAGCTTGCGGAGGTCTTTTTGATTAGTTTATTTGTAGTCTATTAATTAATTTAGATATTATTAAGTTATTTTTTTAAGGAATGTATTTTTAACGAAATTTGCTGAATAAATTGTCTATTAAATAAATATAAACATTTAGATTAATTGATAAGGTTTATAATCTTGTGCCGCCCACCATACAAAATTATAGGCAAGGAAGTTACAATACCAATGAAATGCTACCTACTTTGGTTTTAATTAGGGTAGATATTCCATTGAAACTGAGTGTACATCCTAATGTACACTGGGCGGCACGAGGATAAATAGCGCCATAAAAAATTCCTAACCAATGTTACAGCTACAAATATGGGACACAGCAGGGCAGGAGCGCTTCCGCTCCATCACACAGAGCTACTACCGCTCCGCGCATGCACTCATACTCGTATATGACATATCTTGCCAGCCCACCTTCGACTGTTTACCAGACTGGCTGCGGGAAATAGAAGAATATGCCAGTAATAAGGTGCTGAGGATATTAGTAGGTAAGTTAGATATGGAGCAGTTTATCTTTTCATTTATTCGTTTTGCTTTTATTATAATAAAAATAAAATAAAATAAAATAAAAATCATTTATTTCAGACCTTGAGTCCATACACAACTAACTACAAACTAAATTTAACTTAAAAACAAAGTTTTGTACGGAGTACTTATTACTGCTAACATTGATTTATCCCTTGAGACCCCTCTTAAAATGTTTTGTACATATTTCACAATCTATTTTAAACTTTTATAGAGTAAACTGAAATAAATGTCGAATTTAAACTGTTGTGAGACATACTAACATTGAATAATTTTACAGTTTACTCAAGTAAACAAGTGAGTCTAAATCATAAAATTATTCAATGAAACAGGCCATTTTATTGAGAAACTAAAAAAAAATACATATGGAACATTAAATAAAATAGATGTCATATACATATTAAAGAAAAAGTGACGAAGCCCTCTAGTGGTGAAGGCGGGATTCGAACCGGAACCCCTAGGCCACCCAGCCACAAATTCAGCAAGTTTTTCTCATTCATACTTTACAAATATGTCACTTGTGTAAATAACTTTATATTTAAGTACACAAATGTTGAACAATAACTTATAAATGTAGACTTGGAAGTTGGAAATGATTTGTTGCATTTATGCTTAGTGCAGTGCTTCAGAATGCATAAATTAACTTTTATGTGTAATAAAGTATCATTAGTGTCATATTTGTCATAGATACATTGTAAGTGTTACAAAACATGTTTTCTACGTGTCAGACACAATACCACTAGGTAGGTACCTGTTTGTAGTTTTATAACTGTTTATTTGATAGGAACTGTGTCAATGTTGACTAACTCAAGGATATTCGGAAAAACAATAGGATTGCTACAGGTATTGTTTAAACATCTAAGAAAATATACACAACAGATTAGAGTCAGGCTACGCTAACTCTACACCGTATTTGATAGCACAGACTGTGCAAATCTAATCTAATACCTTTAAACGAGCAATTCTTGTTTATATATATATATATATATATATATTTCGGGGATCTCGGAAACGGCTCTAACGATTTCGATGAAATTTGCTATATGGGGGTTTTTGGGGGCGAAAAATCGATCTAGCTAGGTCTTATCTCTGGGAAAACGCGCATTTTCGAGTTTTTTTATTTTTTCCGAGCGAAGCTCGGTCACCCAGATATTGTTATTTTAAACGTCTTCATTTCATAGGGGTGTGGCTTTTTGATTACACTGGTCTGGCGCCCCGAAATACCAGCTCCTTCCTCTTGACTCCATCCAACGGCGGGCAGTTCGTATTGTCGGCGATCCCGAACTTACTGACGGCTTAGAACCTCTTAGCCTTGGGAGAGACGTTGGCTCTCTTTGCATGTTCTACCGTCTGTACAATGGGGAATGCTCGGAAGAACTTTTTGATTTGGTGCCATCGTCTCGTTTTTATCACCGCACCTCCCGCCAAAGGAGCAAAGTTCATCCCCACTTCTTAGATACATGGCACACCAAGAATAAGCGGGCATCTCGCTCGTTTCTTCCCAGAACGCGCAGAATGTGGAATGACGCCTCCTGAGGTATTTCCTTTGCGCTACGACATGGGATTCTTCAAGAAGCGGGTGTTTAGGGTTCTCAAGGGTCGGCAACGCTTAAGTGGCTCCTGTGATGTTGCTTATGTCCATGGGCAACGATGACCGCTTACCATCAGGCGGCTCGTCTGCTCGTTTGCTGACTATTACATTTCCACACAGTCACGCTCCGTGATTGTTAGGGTTCTAGCTAAATTGGACATTCAATAGCGTAAGTATGGAACAACCAATTTAGCTAGAACCCTAAATGACGTAACAATAAATTGCATGCAAAAAATTCGCAAGTGAGTATAATGGATGAGCACTGTTCGACTAACACGTTATTATTTCACGGATTAGCAAACTAATATTTTTGTTTTTATTCATATGGATTTCCGCAATCTATTATTTACTTCTTAGGAAATAATGGCCATTACTGGAAAAAGATTGCCTGCACTTGACCCGAACATCGGCGTTTTTTGTGTCTTACTAAATCTATGCATAGTTATTTTTGCTGTTTAACCATAGAGTAGATTGACATCACGCAAAAACAGACAGGGAGTTATATTACGGATTGGAATAGAAGTACTTTCATATTTTACCCTACATTGTTTTTACTAAGTACCAGTGACAGTGTGTCAATTTCGATACAATTTTTGTTTAGGACCTAGACTGAATTGCTAAAGGACGGGGCCACATAAGTCGCATAACTCCGTCTCTTAAGCAATTCAGTTTAGATCCTAAACAGAATCGCAATAAGACATCATGGTAAGGCCCCATTAGGATAACAAAATATGCTCGGCGCTCGCATCCGTCAAATTAGACAAGCCCGTAGCTGAATGACACAATTACCGAGATCAATGTAGGACTGAACTCGTGCTGAACTGAAAGAGAAGAGTCGTGGAATGTATTGGGCCCCATACATTCCACGACTCTTCTCTTTCCGCACAGACTAAAAGATTAGCTAACTAATCCGCTTTAAAGTCGTTACGAGCATCCAGGTCGCATGTTATAGTTGCGAGTGGCAATCGGATTGACATGTAATTGTGCTACAAAACCATGAATTACATGTAGTAAAGTGACTTTTGCAGGTATTAACTTGGTAAAATACTTAGAGTTAGCTAAGTAGGTAGCGCGTTGGGAGCGACAAGTTGGCGACAAGCTTCTATGAAATTATGACGTTTAAAATAACACTCGCACAGTCTGTGCTATCAAAATCTCTTCTAACCTTGCTTAATCTAACTCCAGGGGTCCGTTTCTCAAAAGCTTGTTACTTATTGTTTTTAACAGCTTTTGTTATTTGCGTATTTTTAGTCACTCGTAAGTCACGTTCGGCAATGTTTCCTTTGGTGAACATTGGATGAGGATGCCCGGCGCTCCGGTGAGCGAGCGGAGCGGGGTCCGGATATTTTACGTTGTTTTGTTAATTGACAATGAACCTTTTGTTTTAGGTAACAAAACGGACCGCGAAGACCGCGAGATCCCGCGGCATATCGGCGAAGATTTCGCGCAGCGGCACGGAATGTACTTCCTGGAGACCTCGGCTAAGGAGGCCGACAATGTGGAGCGGCTGTTCATGGAGATAGCTGTGGAACTTATGGAGGTACGTGTAATTATAAAAGAAATAAACAAATTCTGCCCCCAATTTCATCTTGTTAGTATATAGGACTATATTGTAGTGTATAGGATAACTTACGGGAAAGTAGGATTACTAAAATTAGGGTTACTTATGTTAGGATTATAGACTCGGTCCTAGCTAAGTCTGTAGTACCTTACTTGGTAGTTGGTACTAAGTGGCACCATAAACGTCAAATTTCTATGAAATTATGACGTTCACTGTAATGTCTGTGCAGGTAGCTTATGCGGATTCTATACGTTGATCTGAGTTTTGCTTTACCTGTTATTATTCCAATTACTAAAAAAGAACCTAGGCAATGACGCGACAGAATCTCGCGGCGAGATACACTACCCGTCCCTCTTTAAGTAACATAGTTAGAAAAAGACCGACTTACATGGATGTCCGTAGTTACGAAAGAGAATAAGAATATAGACCAAACGACGACCCGGGACAGATATAACTGGAGAAAATTAATTAGGAGAGCCGACCCCAAATAAAAGTGGGATAAGGCCGGAAGAAGAAGAGTTAGAAAAAGACGGATAGTCTATCTCGCCGCGAGATACTGTCGCGCCAATCATGTGCTAGGCCTACTGAAATCGTTCCAATAGCAGGGGAATAACTCAATTGCAGTTACCAAAGGTTAATCATGATCAATCGAATCAAGCATCGATTGCCACTCGGTAATTTGATTTAATTAATGTTTCAATTGGTATGCTCCGGTTATAATATTATCACTACATAGTATAAAACAAAGTCGCTTCCCGCTGTCTGTCTGTCCCTATGTATGCTTAGATCTTTAAAACTACGCAATGGATTTTGATGCGGTTTTTTAAATTTTGAAGCGGTGGTGGCCGAGTGGATATGACGTCCGACTTTCAATCCGGAGGTCGCGGGTTTAAATCCTGGCTCGTACCAATGAATTTTTCAGAACTTATGTACGAAATATCATTTGATATTTACCACTAGCTTTTCGGTGAAGGAAAACATCGTGAGGAATCTGTGAAGAAATTCAAAGGTGTATGTAAATTGTGAAGTCGCCAATCCGCATTGGGCTAGCGTGGGGACTACAGCCCGAGCCCTCTCGCGCATGAGAGGGGGCATGTGCCCAGCAGTGGGACGTATATAGGCTTAAATTATTATTATTATTTTTTTTATCTAAATAGAGCGATTCAATTCAATTCAATTCTCTTTATTTCAGATAAAGCATCCATATCGTGTTAGTTACAAAATAAAAATAAATCTTAAGCTAAAACTTAAAGAGGAAGGTTTATGTAAAATTTGTTACCGTGCGAAGCCGGGGCGGGTGGCTAGTAATATATATGTAATAATAGCCTACATCATGTTATGATGTGTAATTTGTGAGAATGGAAATTCCTCGTTATTTTTCACTACACGCTCTGTACGTTTTTAGGGTTCCGTAGCCAAATGGCAAAAAACGGAACCCTTATAGATTCGTCATGTCTGTCTGTCTGTCTGTCTGTCCGTCTGTCCGTCTGTCCGTCTGTCCGTCTGTCCGTCTGTCTGTCCGTCCGTATGTCACAGCCACTTTTCTCCGAAACTATAAGAACTATACTGTTGAAACTTGGTAAGTAGATGTATTCTGTGAACCGCATTAAGATTTTCACACAAAAATAGAAAAAAAAACAATAAATTTTTGGGGTTCCCCATACTTCGAACTGAAACTCAAAAATTTTTTTTTCATCAAACCCATACGTGTGGGGTATCTATGGATAGGTCTTCAAAAATGATATTGAGGTTTCTAATATCATTTTTTTCTAAACTGAATAGTTTGCGCGAGAGACACGTCCAAAGTGGTAAAATGTGTGTCCCCCCCCCTGTAACTTCTAAAATAAGAGAATGATAAAACTAAAAAAAATATATGATGTACATTACCATGTAAACTTCCACCGAAAATTGGTTTGAACGAGATCTAGTAAGTAGTTTTTTTTTATACGTCATAAATCGCCTAAATACGGAACCCTTCATGGGCGAGTCCGATTCGCACTTGGCCGCTTTTTTTAAACTCACTTGTTACTCTGCCTCTTTCTCAACGATATGGTTTTTTCAGCAAGCGAAGTGCAAGGAGCTACCGAAGTACGACGGCAGCCTGGGGCCCATCAACGGTAAGACGACGTCCGTTGGCGACATCTCCTGCTGCTCGCGATCCTAAACTACACCTTATCACCTTGCAATAAGAGTTACATATGATCAGTTAGTTTTGTTGACAATTAGTGAGTCAAATATTCGCTGCACGCGAATATGTAGTGTGCTCTCTGTCACACCTACTTCCGGAGGGGGCCTTCTCTCTCTCGTTTACTTGCTACCGCGTGCAGCGAGTTTTGAAATTTGAACGCAACGCAACTATGACATCAAGTTGTACCATAACTCAATGCACTAAGGTTTAATGTCAACGAAGTATGACTGCTTAGTGGTTACAAATCGTTAGCGCTCGCAAACATTTCACGGGGTATCTGTGTATGTGTTAACTGCCGTTTCTGCAACTTTAGGGCTCATTTAGACGGTGCGAGAACTCGCATGCGAGTTTCATTACATTGCGTTGTTTGATCGGTCGGCTGAATTGATGTAACCTCAATGGCCCGCAATGTAACTAAAATCGTATACGAGTTGGCGCGCCGTCTAAATGAGCCCTAACACAACAGCGCTATCTATTGACCGGAAGTTGAGTTATTTAAGAGTCCCCAGCAAGTTCGATTCTCCATACAACGATGGTAGTTACGCCAAAGATGGTAGGATTCTATAGATGTTCTATACGCGTCAGTCAGGGATAAAACATACGCAATGCGACACTATGACTGGTCGAATTTATTTGTTGCTCGGAAAACATAATAAAACTCGAAAATGCGCGTTTTCCTAGAGATAAGACCTAGCTAGAAGCTAGATCGATTTTTAGTCCCCGAAAACCCCCATATAGCAAATTTCATTGAAATCGTTAGAGCCGTTTCCGAGATGCCCGAAATATATAATAAATATATATACAAGAAGTGCTTGTTTAGAGGTATAAAATATTTGTGCAGTCTTTCTAATTCACAGATACCCCGATTTCATAGTATGGACCTATAGACGTATCATAATTGTATTGTTAAATTGTTACTGTGCAGTGGTATTATTGTAGCAGTATTGTCTTACTTATGAAGAGATTTTCTTTTTATTATACATTAACAGTATTTCTCTTAGAAATACATTTATTTTACTTTATTTATTGTTAGAATGACTTTGAGGTTCTAGAAACGTTATATGATAATAAAACCTATTACCTATAGCGTGCAGTTTGGACGTAAAAGGTGATTTTAAAGATTATATTTTGGTTTGTATGTCTATTGGGTTTTTCGGATCATCAGCCGTTTTTTTCCTAATTCCCATTTTTAGAATTGCCCCAAAGCACCTCAAGAGTTTAAGTTAATAACGAATTATCAATTGATATTATTTTAAATTAAATGTCAATAACGATACCGCGCAGGGTAAAATTTACAAGGAATTGATAAGACTTCGTTTAATAATAAGATACTAAACCTTGTATTTATAATTTACTCGTATATATCCCAAAAACTAATTGACAGTTCTATTGCCCTTTTATCCAACCAATTTGTCATTTTGGTACAAATAAATTGGCCAATCGATTTTCCGGATGATTTCAAAATGGCGACATCATCTCGAGATTTTTTAAAAATTATTTCTCATACATGTTGTTTAAAATGCAATATTATATTATAAAGAAAAATACGGCCAATCGAACTGTTTTTTGGTACCTACTGGCAATTCCTGAACCTAATTGTAAAGATTTGGTTTAGTTCAGTTAAGGCTCAGTTTCAATGGTCGATAAACAACGTGCGGCGACTGGTGAAACTCATAATGCTATGCAAATGCTATGGGGATCTTCCGCACCCCGCATGCGGGTTCTGTCGACTAATGAAAACAGTTCCCTGCATGCGGGCCCTATGACGTACGTTGTGGTAAACTTCCGTATCCCGCATGCCCTATCGACCAATGAAACTGAGCCTTAACCTTTTCCACGCCGTGTCAAACACAAAAGCCGTCACTCAGACGCCACATCATTGAAGTGTCAAAACTGAAGTTGAACTTTATGTATATATGCACGTAGGTCTATGTTGCTCTGTGGTTTGTGACCGATTAATCGGTCTTTGGCGTTGAACCTACCGTGCGGATATATCGGTCATTGGCGCCCAAAAGGTTAATATCAGTTTAAAGTACGAGAATACCACTGCAGGTGATCGTATTTTGTGAGAAAATCATGGCGAATCAAAGCTGAACGTAATGATTCAGGAAAGTAAAACTTATTGCTCGTATTTAAAGTTCTAATTTGAGCAGCAACTTACTTGAGACTGCGAGGCAGTTTGCGCTGTAAACACATTTTGGCTTTAACTTTTACTTAGCTAAACAAAATTGAACTTTAACTATGAGATGTAAGATTTAATTTCCTAATCACTAAGTTATTCCGTTACTCATGTTACATACCGTATTCTAGTTGCCGAGGTCATTCCAATCTATTTTTAAATTAAGGCATAGTGTTGGTACAATGTCATATCATAAACAAAAATTTTTCATAAATGCTCTGCGAGCGTCTTATAGTCGCGCTTATCGCGGATGACAAGATATAATAACTCGCGGTGTCAGAAAGAGACATATGATATTTTTTGTCATGTCACGCGCGATAAACGCTGTTTATAATGCGGCTGCTTGTATAGATTTAATTGGTATGTCAATTCAGTAGTGGTAGTGTAAGTTGCATATCAAATATTGTAGATTTGACCAAAATACATAGTCTTAGCTTCTTGTGTATACATTAGTATGACTGTATGATAGCTAATAATATATGAAACTCGTTTTTGCTCAATGAGCTCTCTATAAGTTAATCTCATAGTAAAACGTCTAATAACTTCAGTGTAGGGATATTTTAAATGGTTTCATAATAGTGATGGAACTAAGGGCGCAACATTTCATCGGTCATCGCATCCCGGGCGATAGCTCGTAGAGGTGTAATGGCAATGATAAAGAACCCTCGTAGACGTCAGCTGCCGCTCCGTTGGCGGGTTGAAAAAGGCAGCGTATCCTGATTCAGACTTTGTCAGATGATATGATATTACACATCACCCTTAACCACGAGTGCAATTCTGAAATCTGTTCCTGACCCTTGAGATGTGATGTGTTATGTTGTATTTACGTGCATTCTATCAGTTTTTGTAACAAGAGAGTGTATGCAACCCGCGCGGCTTTATCCATCGTGTAAACACAACCTTATATAATGACTTTTTTTAGTCTGCGGTTAAACGGACCAATTTACACGGGCCGTTTGGAATGACACTTTTTATTTACGTTTAAAAATATCTCTGGAAATTAAATATATTAAATGAGCATTACAAAAGGTTTCAAGTGTGACTGATAAGCTAATTAATATAATGTAGACCCATTGCATAATAAATTAATCATTATAAAAATGCAGTTACTTAAATAAATATAATTCGTAGTGATGACATTGTACCTACACTGCCGACTAAAAAATGTTGCAATTTAATTTTGTTTTAATATAAATATTAATTATTGATATCTAGCGTGACCAAGCCTATTACTAGGATAAAAATCAAAGGGAACACGATTTTATCAAGGGGGCAAATAAGGTTGGGAACCCCTGAGGGTCTACCGCTAACATCGAAAACTTTAGAAAAGTTATCCACCTCTTTGTCGCTCGAATCCGCAAGAGCGATAGAGAGGGCAGATAACGATTTTCGATGTTGACAGGAGGCCCCCTGGTTTAGACATAGGGCTGAAATACTATTTTGTAGATTATGGTTATGTTTGAGGTCAAAGTGGATGTAATAGTGATTATGTAACACATAGTAAGGTAAACGTACCAGTGCTCGACATGCTAATGCCCAATAGATGGCAAGATGATAGTACTGGGACCGCGTCGAGCACCAGTACGTTTACCTTATAGTTTGCTTTACTAAAATTAATGAGTACCTACTAAAATAAGGACCCCAAGCACGAAGAATATCATACATTGAACCGCAATTTCCTATCTCTATCGCATGCGCATAATTATATTGCTGTCCTGCCCGCCCAGCGCTCAATGCAACTGTATAAAATTTTTCGTGCTTAGCGTACTTGTTTTAACAATTTCTTTGTTTTAAGCTGTGTCCAGACGAGACAATTTTTCGCCAATCTGATGAAATTGTCCGATAAAATCAGGACGTGCGGACGCAAACGCCAATTTGGCTCGCCGAATTTGACCGCCGATTATGACCGATATTACCGATAAAATGGGGTGCGGACGCAAAAATACCAATTGTTGACGCTAGTATTTTCGTTTTGGAGCATTTTTTTTAACTTAGAGGGCTCAATCGCCATAAATCTTAAATTGGTGATTAAATTGGAGATTGGCGCCAATTATTTTCCTGATCGGTCAATTTGCCCAGATCGTCTGGACTCTACTTTAGAACAAACATGGAACACAGTATAAAGTGCTTGTTTTGTTTTTGTTAGTGTCAAAGACGAGTGACCAATAAAAGACTGCTAATCTTCTGACAGATAACTTGAAAAGCTTATCTAGATGTGTAGATGGCGCTGTCTTTTCTATTGCAGCGCCATCTAGTAAAACTCACTGAGTATTCACGTGGCACTTCAGTCGTTTAAAAAAACATGACATTATTCTTAGATATGCCAAATCCAAACAAGTCACAGACTAGAGACTTTTATTTGGTTCTTAATATGTGGGTTATTTACTAATTTATAATCTGTGGGTTTTAACCTAATTTTGCATGAAGATTAGCACTCTGTAACTGGCCTTTAGTTTTAGATGTAAAGGTTGCATCTTATGGTACGGAGTTATACATAGTACTTAGTTGTATATTTACATTTACTTTGTGCATTTGACAGTGATTACTAAGCTTTATAATAAATATACATTATATGTTAGAAACCAACCGCAAGTAGGTAGTTGTTATACATATTTGTAATTTGAGCATTATTTTACTTTGGCGAATCAGTAGTATTCAAATTTGATCGAAGTCTTTTGACCAGTACACATATTGGGTTTGCGCCAATCTGGTATTAGGTTATCTTGTTGTCTGACTGTTCGTAAACCTTATTACAAAAGGCACAAGGTCCACCGAAGGACAGTTTGTACCAGTGTTGGCCCAAACGTTAATGCAATTCACTATTTTTGACCATTGACCATTATAAATTGAACCGTAAACTGTAATAATCCGTTACAATTTATGCTTCAATTTGTACTGGTTAATGGTCAATTGCAATTAACGTTCGGCCAACACTGGTTTGTACTAGGCATTATATTTAATCTTTCAGGAGTATACTTGGAATACTTTGGTGGTTTAAGTGTTTTATTGTAATTGTAATAAATACTGGGAAAATTAATATATAAGTCCCTATCACAGCTGTGTGGCAGGAACATGCCTGATGGTTATGAGATTTGAGCCCACCAAAGTTTACATTTTAAATCTTTTATTTTCTCAGTGACGTACAGTGTACAGTCACCAGCAATAATATGTTACACAACAAACGCCACATAAATATGTGACGCGCTCTTATTGCACTACAAATAAGATCGTGTCAGATATTTTTGCGGGCTTCGTTGTATAGCATATTATTGCTGGTGATTGTACACACACAGTAAAAAATTGGTTGTATTTTTTATTACTCGTTGGTGTTGCCAGATTAAAACCGCCTTAATTAAAGCAACCGTAAAAAATAAGGACGCGTTCATAGTAGGTTATAAATTACAGCATTATAATTTTAAGCCATAACTTGTTCTATTATTTCCTATGGTTGTTTGTATAAAGGAAGGGCGCTAAGCACGAATCATTTTTAGGGTTCCGTACCTCAAAAGGAAAAAACGGTGTTGAAATTTAGTAACTTTTTATGTTAATTATTTTTGTGCTCCTAATTAGAGATGCGTTAATGCAGTCATTACTTTACTGTTACAGTTTAGAAATCTGTACATAAAAACGCTCGCTTCTTTATCGAACTTCCGGTAATCTCTTTAATGTACAAAAACGGAACCCGACCCCCCCCCCCCCCCTTTATCTCCGAAACTTCTGGGTCTAAAATTTTGAAAAAAAATACACATAATAGTTCTTTACCTATAGATGACAGGAAAACCTATTAGAAATGTGCAGTCAAGCGTGAGTCGGACTTAATGTTGGCCGGTTTTTTTTCTTGCTTAGAGTCCTTCTTTTAGCTGAGAAACTTATAAGATGTATTTTATTATTTATCAATGCCACAAAGTGATTTAGACTATTTTAAAGCTTTAGGAATAGTTATGTATATTAGTTAATTACGCTACAAAATAGTGTTTTAGTGAATTGTTAACTTTAACCTAGGGTTACTGATATATTTATTATAATTGATATTATGCTTGTTTTAGGTGTCTATTTTGGGAATATATGTTTTTTTTTCATCACATAAATTTCTTACTGCACTTACATGTGAGGTTGTTTTTAAATTGTATGTTTAATTGATGTTGACTATGTGCAATACATTTTTTTATGCTGGTAATATTGTTAATGATGGTATGAATAATGTTTTATTGAGATACAGAGATGAGATATTAAATAATAACTGCTAAATATCCAACAAATAGTATGTCTAGTTGACGTGTTACATATGGCACTATACAAATGATGTGTCTGAGATTCTCATTTTACATAAACAACACATGGATGATAGCAGTCTTTATTTTATATTTATCTCTGACCATCAGTATGAACTTCGGACTGGGGTCACTGGAGTATAGTAGATGTGCTTCCTTATGAATTTTATGATTACTTCTACCTGTGACTGTGACAGCTCTTTTGTAGAAATCAAGTTAGAAAATGAAATACTTGACCGAATGAAATATTTAGCCGTTTTATTATAATTATTGGATCTGAAAATACCTATCTTGATGTTTCCTGATAATTATCATTCATTAAATTAAGTCACCAAAGAAACGGAATTATTGTAATACTCGCAATTTAATAAATAAATAATAAAAATGATCACTTTGGATACAATTTTCTTGTTTTATTTATATTTATGATCGATCGAGTGAATCGAATAAGTTGCATACTGGACATTTAGTTACGAGAGTTATCTAAAGAAAGTTTGTTGGAACATACTACCCACATGATACCCACACGAGAGGACACTACAAAGAGTAGTTTAATATATAGGAGACAGAAGGTATACTTGGTCAACCAGAGCGCCTACCGCGAACCACGTTCGACGTGTTGCCTCTCTGTCGCACTTGTAAATTCGTACGTAAGTGTGACAGGGAGGTAACACGTCGAACGTGGTTCGCGGTAGGCCCTCTGATCTTGACAGTAGAAAAAGGCGGCAAATTTGAAAAATGTAGACGCGAAGGGATATCGTCCCATAGAAAATTTGAATTTCGCGCCTTTTTTTATTGACAAGATTTGGTTGACCAGCTATAGCATCCTAATAGGAGATTAACCTATTGACATTGGAAACCGTAACAAGCGTGGAATGAAACGCAAAGTGCTCAGTGTTGTACTAACAACGATTATCGCCGATTCGATACAATCGAATATTTTTTTCTCATTAATTAATTTAAAGAAATTAATCTACACAAAACCATTTTATAAACATTTTTATAAAATTTTCTATATAATGGACTTTACTGAATGATTATGAATTAATTTATACGATGTATTTCAGTTTACAAATAATTAATATCGATTCAAATGACAACCCTTTTGTTTTGACATTGTGTGATTCGATTGTTAGTTTTGTCTTGGGTTCATTTATTGATCGATACGGCACTAACGTCGCTTGAAATGGCCGACGTCTAGGGGGAGTGTCTACTGTTTTCCGGAAATTGGATTTCTTCGTAATTTTTACTCAATAAGGTATCTTGTTTATTTTAACCAATACTCTTATAAATGAACAGAAAGGTGTAATAGTTCAGTGTGTCTGTTTTGCTGAACTTTGATGGTTTCCGGTCGTACTGCCGGGCAAGTATTTCAAAACAAAGGTGTTTATAATAGTTTTTCGTGTCTCTACCCCGTCTTTGCCTCACAGATTGTCTGGTAACAGCAAACAATCATTTGTTATTCGCTCGAGAGCCCCCTTGATCGCAATCGACAGTGTGTTGAAATTTAGTAACTTTTTATGTTAATTATTTTTGTGCTCCTAATTAGAGATGCGTTAATGCAGTCATTACTTTACTGTTACAGTTTAGAAATCTGTACATAAAAACGCTCGCTTCTTTATCGAACTTCCGGTAATCTCTTTAATGTACAGATAAGTAAAAACGATCTTGACCATTAAAGTAATATTAGGAGATGTGTTTGACTTTTTAATTTGTTCCAGCTCTTACCGCCTCTACCGAGGCCAAGAACATTCCAAACAAAAGACTGACTTTACAAAAAGTGGATTAAAATGGCGTGGCGTTTTAAAGCCTCTAAGTATAAAAATGCAGCACCTATTGTGCCTAAGCCCGAGGCATGTATTCGGGACATCTGTGTGGGGTCATATCAGACCTTTGGGAACAATATTTGCGCTTCGGCGTCGTTCATGGCGTTTAACTGGGAGCATGTGGGGTCAAGTATGGCAGTGCTGCCATTGGATGATTGCGGGAGGAAGAGCAAGACAATGCCACTGCTGCATGCACACTCGGACACAATCACTGATATGGAATTCTCGCCGTTCCATGATGGTTTGCTGCTCACTGGATCTCAGGACTCTTTAGTAAGTCAATTAGTCAAATCAACCTTTTTGTAAAACTGAGCGTAGTTTGAGGGCTGTTTAGCATCTTAAGTTATACTAAAAACTTGCTACTTATTAGTTTTTAAACATTTTTAATAAATTGGTTCACTTGACCAAGCAGAGATTCCTATTTTGTGACTTCTATTTATTTAATATGCAGAGCTTACATTTTTAACTATTATTTTATACAATTTAAGATAACTACAGATATTCATATGAAATCACTTTTGTAATTTCCAACATACTAAAATAAATACTGTGCCCTTATGGGTGCAATCCCTGATGGTTGAATATCCTAGTATAAAAGCCCCTCCGGCTTCTTCCCAGTTACCAAAGTGAATTTCCTGCTCATAGCAAGGAAAATGTCCTTATATGGAATAATACAATTATCTTATTTTCTATAATTGTGGAATTTACTATGAAACTCAAAATACTTCCTCATACTCAAAATAGTTCAACAATAATCCAAATGACAATACCATTTGTATCATTGATTGATAAGATGATAAGTCACTGATAAGATAATATCACATCTATTGATAAATTATCTCAGAATAAGATATAATATCTCAGAATATGGTAATGGTTGTTTTAAGAACTGAAATTCAATATCTTTTCATATGAGCCTTATGTAGTTCTATTGCTTCGTCATTGGTTTGACAATTTCCTGGTCTATCTACAAATGACGTGTGACATATTGTATAGCAGGCATATCCATAAACATGTAGATTTGTTGAATAATTTTACGGTTTAGACTCACTTGTTTTAAGTCACTCGCGCATGTAACATGTCGCGCGAGTGACTTAAAACAAGTGAGTCTAAACCGTAAAATTATTCAATGTTAGCATGTCTCACAACAGTTTAAATTCGATGTAGATTTGTCTATGTTTAGTGTTAAGGCAGTGTTGTGACTGCACATTTTCTATTTATTATCTTAAAGATTGCTGTCTTAACACATTCATTGCCACCTAGCCAAACAAGACATCCGCGCCAGGTCACAATAATTTCTTCATATAAAGCTGTAGTACCACGATCCCGACTATCGGGTCATCTGGCCTGGGAACGAAATCATTCGGCACTGAATGTGTTAAAAAATATATCCTCCAGACAACTTGTGTAATTCCTAATTTTATTTTCAAACACTCATCTTTCCATTCCTTTGTTACAGGTAAAAGTATGGCACATTCCTCCAGAGGGTTTGAAAGAGTCCCTCTCCAACCCGGAGTGTACGCTGTCGCAAAAGCAGCGGCGTGTGGAGAATGTTGGCTTCCATCCGGTGGCTGACGGGCTGATCCATGTGGCTTCGGGCCATGAGTTGGCTCTATGGGATTTGACTAAGCAGAAGGAAGCTTTTGGTGAGTTTATAGTTCTTTGTTTAAGGGTTGTGTATTCAGTCGAATCAGGTACCATAACTGTGGTGCAAAATTAACTTGAATACCTATCTACATTCAGAGGCTAGGGCTAGACTATTATTTGAATGTCGTAGTTCTATGGCAACATATTTTTGTAAATGGAATAACAAAATCAAAAAGAACATTTTGTATTTATCCTCTAGACGTTTTGTATTTAGACGTCAAACCTTGCCAATAAAAATTCAATTCTGATTTGTCAAAATAAAGATTCAAATTAGAATGGAACAGGAGACCTTTTATACTTAATTTCGTATTGAACTTGTGGATCAAAGTTGTAGTACTAGATTTTTGAAATAATTTAAGAGTGCCAAAACCAGTTTCATTACTCCAGGCAAAGGTGCTGTTCATAAATTACGTCATCTATTTTTTGACCTCCCGCCCTAAAATCATCCAAAAATCATGCTTCGAATGACCCCGTTTCGTAAACGAAAACGGAAACGGTCCAAAGCAGCAATTTATGATACATCCAATATTAATTTTATGACACATTCATGTGATCGATAAACTTTCGTGAGACATATTTTAAACTGTTTAGACGACAACGGTTATAGGTATTCGCGGGCTTGGTTTCCGCAACTCGACGCCATATTGTTGCGCCTATTTTGCGTGATGGGTTGGCGGCACTATTCCTGCCAACCCAGCTCTACCAGGAAGCCTAGCAGACCCTTGACGTTGCCGACGACTTCTGGGAGCGACCCCGGTGAGCCGAGGTGTTGTGCCCGGTATTCTGCCACCCCTGGGCATTCGAGAATGACGTGGGCGGCTGTCTCCTCTGCCTCCATGCACGCCCTGCAGAGGGGGCTATCTGTAACACGTAGGGTTAGTAGGTGTTTGTTAAATGAGGCGTGGCCGGTTATGGCCCTAACTACCTAACCTACGACAACGGTTTCACTCACTTGAATTTTTAGTCGCTATTGGCGACATGTTTCGGGCCCTTTGGGGGTCCTTCTTCAGGCTCGAGCGCTCGCGGCGACTACATTCATGTGACGTAACAACAAATCCACCTCCCTTAATTCCGTTAACTAATTGATTGTATTTACTTTGTAGGAGATATCTAACTGAGAAAGTCTACAGGGCCGGCAATACGCAAAATTTAAGAAATAAACATTTAATAGTTGTATAAGCGTGGTTGTTGAACTATATATGGTTGTGTCCAAATAATTATTTATTTAAATAATAGCAGTATTTAATTTGATATAGGTAACAAAATAGGAAATAGGAACACAACACACCAACACCACACATAACACAGTTACATGTCAACCAAATGTTCGATTTATGAAATCGTCGCCGGATTTAATAAGAAATGCGATATATCGTTGTTTGTATAGTCATGTGCAAAAATATGGGTGCATACAACTTACTCAAAAATATGTCCCATAGTTATATGAGTGCACCCATATTTTTACATTTGACTTACATGAACCATTTTTTTTTAAATCTTAATTTTTAAAGGGGTTTTGTCACACAGTGCATGACTATGTCACCCCTGTAGTGAGATCAAGTAACAATGTAGTAGTGTAGCATTACTTACACCACTACATTATTTTTAGGTATAGGTTGCACATCATCCTGGCCTCGTTATTCATCCTGGCATCATTATTTTGAATCATACATGGTAGGCGTCACACAAATAATCCACACATCACATCACATTGATAAGGTATTAGTCCCAAGTTCCGTAAGACGGGCATTCTCTCCGAGAACAATTGAATGTTGAAGACTTTGTCGTTGGCCGGAAGTACAGTCGTTTCCGGCGGTCTGACCCGGCCCGATAAGGAACACGACACGATACAGTCATGCTTTCACTTTTTGTATTGGCGAATTACGAGTAAATACTGATAAATACTCTACTGTCCTAATTTGAAGATATTATAAAGGTGAATACGGCTTAAAACGCTTTAATGCCGTATATACAGAGTGCTTCCTGTAACAGGAGCAATAAATTAAACTAAAGGCTGTACTCCTCAAACTGACCAACATTTGTTCAGCAACTTTTAAAAATTATGAATCCTTTAGACTTCCTCTTTTTCATACAAAATAAATATTGCCTTCAATGTACGCTGACATCAGTGTGTTTGACGTTGCTTGTCACGCTTTAAACATAACAACATTTGCAATACATTGCGTTTTAGAATAAACTTTAAAGTGTAATAAAAATCAAAACATGAGTTATTTTCAAAAGTTGCTGAACAAATGTTGGTCAGTTTGAGGAGTACAGCCTTTAGTTTAATTTATTGCTCCTGTTACAGGAAGCATCCTGTATAGTTGGCCAAACAAATTCGTCAGTCAGTAAGAACCAGGAAAACTATACTCATACTTTTCTTTTGGGTGCTAGTACAAGTGTAAGACAAAGATAGTATGATTCTATCTGTCTATGTTTGAAATGAGACAGTCCTTAGACAAACTATACCTACGCGTATCCTAAATCTCGTGACCAAGGAATTTAATTTCCGTACCATTTCGTGCGTTGTCACAGTGACAATCAATATGAACGTCGCTATACGCATACTACGAGCATTATTATATTGCTCTCCCGCTCGCACAGTAGCATGGACCGCCGGTATCATCGGCGTGCGCTAGAGATAGGAACAGCCGGCCTAGCCAAGCTGACAATCGCTATCGCTTCGACAACGAAACGCTTTGTGTCTCTCTAGAGTCTGGCTAATGAAAGTTGAGCCTGGGATTTATTTAAAACTTTTTATATGGCAACTTTTTTTCCTATCAAATAAGCTGTCAGTTTCAAGCTGTCATTTAATTTCATAGTAATTTTATTGCCAGGTGCGGTTTTTATTGAAATTCCCGCGTTATTCAGGCTCAACTTTCATTAGCCAGACTCTATCACTCTTCCATATTAGTGCGACAGTGACAGTTGCGTTTCGATCGCTACGTAGCGTAAGCGATTGTTACGTTGGCTACGCGGCCTGGCCGGTCAATGTACGGAATTCTTCGTGTTTATCGTCCTTACTTCAGTCGTGACTTTTATAAAAGAGTTTTGTTTTATTTGTATGGTTTATTATCTCAGTAAACCGAGACCACGGCGACGTGATCCAATCCACATCATGGAAGAAGGACGGGCGTCTCATGGCGACCTCGTGCAAAGACAGAAAGGTCCGCATAGTGGACCCTAGAGCGGCCTCGGCCGTGTTGGACGCGGCCTCTAGCCACCATGGCATCAAGGACAGCAGGGTCGTTTGGCTGGACCAAGACCGAATTTTGACCACTGGTAAGTATTAAGACATAGTCTTTAAGGTGATTAGGTTAAGTTAGCCATGGGACTGAAAATGAAAAAAAAAGGTGCAAATATATATAATTATATTCCATCTTGGGCGACATTTAACTGCTGTTTCTTGGGCTCCTAGGGCTTGTTCATAAATTACGTCATCTATTTTTGACGATTTTTGGCCCCAAACGCCTTGCACAAATTCGCAAATTTAAGGTAAAGTAAAGGCAATTTACTAAAAAAAAACCTTAAGCAAACATCTTAACCTTTTAACCGCCAGCAATTTTTGATCGAGCGTGCTCGTGTCGCCACCGACAGTAATTGTACCACGCAGAGTAAGGTTGGCATAGTTGCGGGAGTTATAAATGTGCTGTAAAAACCAAATCAGATCTTTGTCTTATTTATCAGACTGTGGCGAAATGAGCTGGAGATGTAATGTCTTATATATCCGACTCTGGCGGTTAAAGGGTTAAACAAATTAAAGTCATATTCGATTCTCAAAATGTGCTATTATTTCCAGGCTTCGACGCAGCCCGCCTCCGTCAGATCATGATACGCGACGTTCGAAACCTCTCTCAAACTCAGAAAACACTGGAACTGGACTGTTCCACCGGGATTCTGATGCCTCTCTTCGATCCTGACACTAACATGCTCTTCCTCGCTGGGAAGGGAGACACCACCATATTGTACATGGAGGTTACCGACAGAGACCCATTCCTCATTGAGGGATTGAGGCATTCTGGTGAGTCGATACCGAGTATATGACCATATCATCATCTTCCTCGGGTTGTCCCGGCATTTTGCCACGGCTCATGGGAGCCTGGGGTCCGCTTGGCAACTAATCCCAGTTATTGGCGTGGGCACTAGTTTTTACGAAAGCGACTGCCATCTGACCTTCCAACCCAGAGGGTAAACTAGGCCCGTATTGGGATTAGTCCGGTTTCCTCACGATGTTTTCCTTCACCGAAAAGCGACTGGTAAATATCAAATGATATTTCGTACATAAGTTCCGAAAAACTCATTGGTACGAGCCGGGGTTCGAACCCGCGACCTCCGGATTGCAAGTCACACGCTCTTACCGCTAGGCCACCAGCGGTTTCTTTTTTCCACATAGGTACTAGAATTAATTTTGTATTACGCAGAAACATCTGCGAACGATGCTATTAAGCTTCCAAATAAATTAAAAGTGGAAAATTCTTTGTCTTGGGTGGGACTTGAACCCACAACCACTGGATCACTAGTACAGTGCTCTGCCATCTGAGCTACCAAGACATACTACATAGACATAGATATACTAGAATGCCAAGTGCAAAAATTGATAGCCGTAAATTTGACACCAAGTCGAAATAACCCATAAAATGTTATTCTAGTGTTCATAATAATATTTGTCATACTACTATTCAGTCCACCTCAGTACTTTTTGTACCGAGACTGACTGAAATAGCAAGACACGTTCGTATTACGTTAATTTATATAGATTACGAAGAGTGCTAATGTCATAAAATAGTTTTTCTACTCCCGTACTTTTATTTGTCATCTAAAGGGTGCACCTTTAAACCAGGGATGTTGCGGATGCCGATTTTTATAAATCCGCGGATGCGGATGCGGATTTTTAAAGGCTCACATCCGCGGATGCGGATGCGGATGTCAAGATAGTACCATAAACGTCAAATATTACATTTTAGTAATTTTTATTTCAAAAACCGGCCAAGTGCCAGTCGGATTCGCGTTCCAAGGGTTCCGTACATTAAGTCCCACTCACGCTTGACTGCTCATTTCTAATAGGTTTTTTTGGTTAATGACTAAATTACCTAGCAGTCTAGCACTTACGCCCATGCTAAGACGTTCCTGTACCGACCTGTTTCACATCCGCATCCGCATTAAATCCGCATCGATTTTATGCGGATGCGGATGCGGATGCGGATGCGGATGTTGAAAATAATGCGGAAGTTCCGCGGTTGCGGATGCGGATGCGGATATTCGCAACATCCCTGCTTTAAACCCCTACTTTATAGTTGTCAAGACAAGTCTTTAGTCTATTCCCCAAAAAAGAATTTGTGCATGCACGCAGTATCCTTTTGGCGATTTTACGATACTTCGTGTAATGACCACTTAAAAAATATTGAATGAAATACAGTGTTGTCAACCTTATTTTAAATGTCATTTCTGACAAATAAGTGAACCATAGACATGTTTTTTTTTCATATTCATTCATTCTTTTCCCGCCCTTACCGTCCATTTTGAATTAAAAATGTTTGTTAAATTTACAATTTTATTTCAAAGTAAGAGCTTGGTCGTAGAAAAAGTATTGTATGCAACGTTGTTTAACTGAGTCAAAAAATAGTCGTGGCGTCTTTATTAACAATTTTCGGCTTCGCCTCAAATTGTTACTCACGCCACTCGCCTTTTTAGGGTTCCGGAGCCAAATGGCAAAAAACGGAACCCTTATAGATTCGTCATGCCTGTCTGTCTGTCCGTCTGTCTGTCCGTCTGTCTGTCCGTCCGTATGTCACAGCCACTTTTCTCCGAAACTATAAGAACTATACTGTTGAAACTTGGTAAGTAGATGTATTCTGTGAACCGCATTAAGATTTTCACACAAAAATAGAAAAAAAACAATAAATTTTTGGGGTTCCCCATACTTCGAACTGAAACTCAAAAATTTTTTTTTCATCAAACCCATACGTGTGGGGTATCTATGGATAGGTCTTCAAAAATGATATTGAGGTTTCTAATATCATTTTTTTCTAAACTGAATAGTTTGCGCGAGAGACACTTCCAAAGTGGTAAAATGTGTGTCCCCCCCCTGTAACTTCTAAAATAAGAGAATGATAAAACTAAAAAAAATATATGATGTACATTACCATTTAAACTTCCACCGAAAATTGGTTTGAACGAGATCTAGTAAGTAGTTTTTTTTTATACGTCATAAATCGCCTAAATACGGAACCCTTCATGGGCGAGTCCTACTCGCACTTGGCCGCTTTTTTGACCTCTCTTAAACAACGGTTGCATAAAATACTAAAATAACTATATTTTTCGACAGGCGAGCAGACGAAAGGCGCTTGCCTCGTCCCGAAGCGGGCTCTCAGGGTCATGGACGGCGAAGTCAACCGAGTGCTGCAGCTGACGGGCTCTAGTGTGGTGCCTATCATGTACCAGGTGCCAAGAAAGGTGAGATTAAAGGCTGATTTAGACGGCGCGCGAACTCGCATGCGATTTTAGTTACATTGCGGACTGTTGGTTACGTCCAGGGATGTTGCGAATATCCGCATCCGCAACCGCGGAACTTCCGCATTATTTTCAACATCCGCATCCGCATCCGCATAAAATCGATGCGGATTTAATGCGGATGCGGATGTGGAACAGGTCGGTACAGGAACGTCTTAGCATCGGCGTAAGTGCTAGACTGCTAGGTAATTTAGTCATAGTCAAAACCTATTAGAAATGAGCAGTCAAGCGTGAGTGGGACTTGATGTACGGAGCCCTTGGAACGCGAGTCCGACTCGCACTTGGCCGGTTTTTTGAAATAAAAATTACTAAAATGTAATATTTGTCGTTTTTTATGGTACTATCTTGACATCCGCATCCGCATCCGCATCCGCGGATGTGAGCCTTTAAAAATCCGCATCCGCATCCGCATCCGCGGTTGTCAAAAAATCGGCATCCGCAACATCCCTGGTTACGTCCAATTCAACCGACCGATCAAAACCCGCAATGTAATGAAACTCGCATGCGACTTCTCGCATCGTCTAAATGAGCCCTAACAATCGAGACACAAGCAATAACTAAACGTAGGTGGCGCTTTCGACGGTGGTAACTGGTAACCATAGATGGTAGGATCCTATAGATGTCCTATACGCGTGCGTCCGTGAGGGACAAAACATACGCAATGCGACACTATGATTGGTCGAATTTATTTGTTGCCCACCATAATCTATACTAAATTTACGGTGGGGTATAAAAAAAGTGAGACTGTGACAAGGACAAACAATAATAGCGCTTTCGCTGCTACTCCTACTAAAAGATACATAAGACTATCCCGTTCGGTCATTTCCCCCACCCCTCATGCCTGATCCAGTTATACTGGATTCATGATTTGACAGCTGGTCACAGCCACTTATAGATAATGTTCCTGTACCATTGTTAGTACATTTCTTGTATAGAGTTCGACAATGCCATAGACAATCATATTGACGGTGACTTTTCCCATTGAAACAACCTCATATTTCCTGAGAATTGGTTATGATTTATGACTAGGTACTTCGAAATCTTTCTAGGGTATTGGATAATGATGATATTGATAGTGTATTAAAAGTTGGAACAAAGTCGCTTTCCTCTGTCTGTCCCTATGTATGCTTAGATCTTTAAAACTACGCAACGGATTTTGGTGCGGTTTTTAGGGTTCCGTACCCAAAGGGTAAAAACGGTACCCTATTACTAAGACTCCGCTGTCCGTCCGTCCGTCCGTCTGTCATTAGGCTGTATCTCACGAACCGTGATAGCTAGACAGTTGAAATTTTCACAGATGATGTATTTCTGTTGCCGCTATAACAACAAATACTATAAAAAAACAGAATAAAATAAAGATTTAAGTGGGGCTCCCATACAACAAACGTGATTTTTGACCGAAGTTAAGCAACGTCGGGCGGGGTCAGTACTTGGATGGGTGACCGTTTTTTTGCTTGTTTTGCTCTATTTTTTATTGATGGTGCGGAACCCTCCGTGCGCGAGTCCGACTCGCACTTGGCCGGTTTTTATTTTTAATAGACAGAGTGATTCAAGAGGAAGGTTTATGTATAATTTGTTAACCCGTGCAAAGCAGGGGCGGGTCGCTAGTTGAAAATAAAGATAAAAGATTGTTTATTCAAGTTATATTACAATGCGCTTATGAACGTCAAATACAAATAAAACTACACCGGCATCCAACCTGTTTAGAATAAAATTCGTTTTAAATAAGGGAAGTTTCAACATCATGTTTAGGAACATTGTAATAGTACATTACTGCAGACGCCGGGAAAGAAGGGCTTGCCGGGTGAGTAGGTATAGCCGGCCGACCGTAGGGAGGCCGGATAGTGATACGAAGCCGGCAAGACCTTTTCACGGCTAGGCATGTATAGTGCTTTTCTCAAACATGCAATGAAATAAAAAATACACCACTCAAAAAAAACAAATTTAAATCTTTATAATAAAAATCCAACTTCACAACAAAAGGTTTTTAATTTTCCTTCCAATCCCGCCATAATTGTTTTTTTTTACGGAAGTCGTCCGTATTTTGCGGGTGTTCTAATAGACCTTATTAGGGCCATTATACACAATCTGATAATAAGAATCTCAATTTCTATAAATAAAATAAATGCAGAGGATTTTAAATATTGTCTATGGTCTCTGGTGACTTACGTATAGACACAATTTTAAATTTATTCATCAACACATTGAATCATACAGATTCGTATTCTTAATATCAGTACGTTCGTGTATAACAGGCGTTAACACGGATATTTTGGTCCGATAACCATTCGTTCACTAAAAATATTAAAAAAAAAATTAAACAGCCGTGTTTAGCCTGTTCACGGACACAGACCCCATGTTTACATTAGAATTAAAAAAAAATTACTTCCCGGCCTAGGCCTTCAATTTCGTATGAAATTCCTTTACAGTTCTCTGGAGTTGCTCCGCCCTAAACGTGATACTTCGAAGCCTGATATGACGCCCGGAGCGACGACATTTCATTGCATGTTTGAGAAAATACATTTCCGTTTCCGCAGAGCTACCGCGATTACCATGCCGACCTGTACCCGGACACGGCAGGCTCCGTGACGTACCTCAGCGCGCCCATGTGGCTCGACAACCAGGACCATCCCGTCCCCAACATCTCTCTGCATCCGGATGCTAACAATTGCACACAGGTAAATACCATGTACCATGTCTGACACACCAACGTTTGTGATGTATGTACTAATATTTAACACTCAAAAGTCTAAACTGACTGGCGGATCTAATTGCAAAAAGGTTCATGCATTTGCATTGCCAATTAAGAGTGGACGATGGCATAGAGAAAAAAATACATAGAGTGCTCACTCCATACATCAGTTTTAGTACCAAAAAGACTATTAGCATCTAGCATCGAGTAGCGGAACTATCAGTACTGCTACTTGACAATAGATGTACCACCGACCGGAAAGTCTTATCTCAACAGCATAAGACTTTCCGGTCGGTGCTACATCTATTGTCAAGTAGCAGTACTGATAGTTCCGCTACTCGAGGCTAGATGTAGACACTGAAATTAATAGTCTGAACTGATGTATGGAGTGAGCACTCTATGTATTTTTTTCTCTATGACGATGGTATCTCAGTGCCATATGTGGCTTGACAAACAAGACCGTCTCGTCCCCAAAATCTCTGTATCCGGATGGGGGTCCTTTTGTTTCCCATAGAGTTTTAAGTCATAATGTATTGTTTGTCATATTATCATTAGTCCTGAAACTTTTAACTTTTCAGAATTTTCGTAAGGTTATCCTAGAGATAGGTTAGGTTTGTTTTATGGCAATCCTGAAAAGTGACGCGCTTCCGCTCCCTTTTAGTGGGCCAAAAGTGAGGTTTTACGGCGCGGAAATGTTTTACACTAGCCAAAAATGAAGTAAAACTGTAAACACAAACTATTTTAACATTCCTAAGCACATTTAGAGCTTTCTATCTTAATTCATAGTTTTGTAACTATTTTACAACAAACGAAGTTAAAAACACAGGAGATCATTCCCACACCCAAATCCCCGTGTTATATTTATTAGTTTTATTACATTAGGGGTCTCCAAAGTTTAGTCTAGTAAAGTGTCTGACGGTTGTGAAAACGGTATTATGGAATAAACAATATATGTGTGTATGTTTTTTTACTAACTTTTGAGTTGCTATGGCAGTCTTAGTATAGTTATGTTGAAATTTAGAAATGTTATATCCATTTACAATTTTGTATTCATAATTTATGACATATGACTTGGTGCATGTTTTTTTATTGCGGTTTGATGTGGGTTTATGACACGCGGGACTAGGTTGTAAAATAATTTATTTTATTGATTGTTTTTGACCAATTACTATGTATTGTTTTAATTATAAACAAAATACTGGTGACTGATGTGCGTTGTACACAATTATTAATATTATTATATTATTCTTGTGTTGTGTGGTGTTGTGTTGTTTTGTTTGTAGTTGGGTTAGTTTAGTGTTGATTAAATGCGTAAGTAATTTATTTTTATTTTCTTTTTAATTTTTTAACGCTTGCGATACATTGCTTTACATTTTATTTTGATTGATTTGGTTATTTTACATAATTATGTATATGCAAATTGCTAAATATTTTTATAACATACACAAAGCTGCATACAGGGAGTTAAATAACTGTTACTTGACATCTTATTTGCCTTGAATCATGTATGCATTTAGGGTGTTTTTTTAATGTTCAGCCTACTTTATGAGGTAAAAAAATATGGTTGTCTGTAAAGTCCGTTTACGGACGATAATTTTGCGTAATAACGTCACAAGAAAACATTGATGAAAAATTGCATACTTTTATACGTTACCAAGGAGATCACAACGTTACCATGGAGATCTGTCCACAACGAACCACTTTTTCGTGCATGCTACCGGTGTTCATCGATGTATAAGACGTTATCACGTCAAAATATCATCTTTAACAACTATATTACGAATAACCCCAAAATCACAAAATTCACCACAAATTACGCAATTGGTATCAAAATTAAAAGCCGTTGCATGGCTTAAATGTTGGAAAAACACTGAGTAACTCGAGTATTTAGATCTGTACTTTTATCGCGACACAAGTGTTAAAAACATCGTCTATTATTTAAGCCTTTTATACAAAAGATTTCTTATAAACCTTTTTAGATCCACCGCGGAAACCTAGAAGAACTAGTCAACTCCATCCTCGCCATGCCTCCGCCCAAAAAGGCAGAAGCCCAAAAAGCCACAACTCCAGTCATCACCCAAGAAGACCCGAAGCCTAAACCCGCACCCGAACCGAAAGACGAAGACCGCATCGACTTCGTTAACGTTAAAGACTTAATCAAAGGCATGGAAGTGAAAAAGGAAAATGGCTTCCATAAGAAATTAGATAACGGGGCCAACGGCCATGACGAAGATGAAGGAAAGATTCTAGAAAAAACTGAAAGCACTGACTCGGAAACGTGTCTGTCTAGAAGCAATAGCTATGTCAATGGGACTCCAGTCCAAGCTCCTAAGCCGTTGCCTAGGTCGTCTATTTCGGAGCCGTCTGGCGATGACAGTGAGGCGCCTAAGCCTAAGCCTAGGACTACGGCGGTACCTATTTCGGGTTATAAGGTATATAATGTGTAGTTGGTGTTATTTTATTTTGAGTTTTGCTTTTAGAGAAATGTAGAGTTATGAGAAGCCAATTAAACAGAAATTACCTGATTTGATAATGTGCCATTTGGTATTTTTGAAACGAAGTAGCATATTGTCGCGGTAGGTATTTAGTGGGTATTATTTTTTAGGGAAAAATATTTTATTTCATATTTTTTCTAAGACCTGTTTTAGATATGTTTTTTGTTTTGTTTTATTTCTATGTTTAAGCAATCCTACCTAAAATATAAAATGCATGCACGGCATTGCACGGTAATAGAAGGTAAGGTCTCATTGACCTTGACACGAAACGTCAGTTACGTAAATCCCGGCCGAAACCCTCCTATAATTATACTTACAATAATTCCGGTCAACTATACTGCCCCACCCGCGATAAGAGTTTTTTAAAAGTAAGTTCTGGTTTGCCAGCCATATCAGAGTTCACGCTCGTAATTAGCTAGGGGCGCCGTTGCCGATTACGGCATGGATAGGATAGATATTCTTTATTTATTATTTAAATAAACACAAGTATAAGTTTACAGCTCTAAATATGCCAAAACACTTATACTGCTAATACATAGTCTTATACATAACTATCCCTAGGAACATATATATACATATGTATATCCTCCTAAGGCCCAACGAAAAATTGAGTATGTAGTCAGTACGGCCCGTAGAACTACCAGTAGTACTATTGTTTTATACTCATTCAGACCCAAGTACGACTTTTTTTAAATGTTATTGTACTTATATACAGCACCTTGTACAGCACTTTGATTTTTTTTACGAACTTGTTAGAGGGCTCACAGACAAAACAAAACAGTCCTTTAGAAGTTCGTACACGCCAATTTCGAAATTTAAAAACAAAATGATGGGTTTTCTATTAAGTCCTACTGGTAGGACCGTGGTACGCTATGACTACTCAATTGTTGTAGGAGCTGGGTCTGAATAAGAAAGTTAGTAAGTACTATGGGTAGGACCTTGGGCCTTAGGAGGATATATTATTGTTATTTCGCTGTGCTCAAAAGCCGTAACTATATTCCCCTTTGAATGAAGGTTCACGAAATATAAATGGAGCCGATCTCTCGAACAAGTTTGAACAAGATCGGCTCACGTTATATTTGATATTTCGTCATCTTTACATTACCAATGGTATTTGCAGCCTCGCCTCGGCCCGAAGCCGTTCTCAGCGTCCGGCAGCGAGGAATTCTCATTCGACAAGGTCTTCTCTGTGCCGGTTGTGCCCGGCGTGCCCAAATCTGACTCGGGTAAGTTAATATCGTCAGGTGACAAGCAAAACTCACTAATCACTAATAGTACATTATTGCAGAGGCCGGGAAAGGGCAATTCGTGGATGAATTTCGATTTCCGCTTCGCGTCGTCCGACAAAGAAGACGAATCCACGAATTGCTATTCCTGCCGAGGCATATATCGTGCTTTTCTCCAAACATGCGAGGAAATAAGGTAAAATAATAATTATTTTCTCCAATATGCTCGGAAATGTTCAACTTATTGTAGCAAAAATAGTACAGGAAGTTCTACGTTATTGTCAAACTCTAATTTAAAAAAATCAAACTATCGCTGTCCTGTTCTAGCGGACGGGAATGAAAAAAACACTACAGTAATAACTTATTACTGTAGTGTTTTTTACTTTTTAAAAATAAAAAACGCAAACAGCCAATTATTAAAGCCGCGAGCCGCGTCTACACGACCCGATCAGCTATCATTTCAAGCTATAGGATAGAGTGAGATAGTAAGATAAACGACCTTACTTGTCTCGTCCTTACAAGACCGTTGTACTCGTGTATGATCGTGCGAATACTGCTTAATAAAATCAAAGATTATTTTTATATTTTTTTAAGGATCTCATCCGTGTAGACTTGACGTGAGAGACAAAATAGTCGCGGCGACAAAAGTTGCCCGTGCGCGCATACCCAAAGTTTATATAGTTTGTCAAAGGACTTTCTCATTTCAAACATAGACAGAGATAATCATACTATCTTTGTCTTACACTAGTACTAGTACCCAAAAGAAAAGGATGGGTATAGTTTTCCTGGTTCTTACTGACTGACAAATTGGTTTGACCAACTATATTGCACAATTATATTGAATGAACGAATATTGAATGGTACTGAATGGCAGAATAACTTTGTGCCCTTAACTTTTAACAATTAATTTTAGAGGGAAATTGTTTTTGACATTTTTGATGTGAAGGTTCGATTTGAGTCATGCTTGATGCTTAAATAATTATTATTTTACCTTATTTCCTCGCATGTTTGGAGAAAAGCACTATATATACCTCGGCAGGAATAGCAATTCGTGGATTCGTCTTCTTTGTCGGACTCCGCTTCGCGTCGTCCGACAAAATCGAAACTCATCCACGACTTGCCCTTTCCCGGCCTCTGCAATAATGTACTATTCCCTAATTAATTTTAAAAAGTTAAAGGCACAAACTTATTCTGCCATTCAGTACCGTCCAATATTCGTTCTTTCAATATATATAGTTGGTCAAACCAAATTGTCAGTAAATAGGAACAAAAAAAAACTATACTAATGTCTTTTGGGTGCTAGTACTAGTGTAAGAAAAAGATAGTATGTTTCTCTCTGTCTATGTTTGAAATGAGACAGTCCTTGGACAAACTATGTACCTACTCTTTGTCAGTAGAAGCAGACGGCAACTTTAAAAAATGTTGGCGCGAAGGGTTGATCACCCTTACAAAATTTGTATTTCGGGTTTTTTTACTGCCTAGTTTGGTGTGTTTGAGTATAATATTATCATATTCAAGAATCAAGATAACTTTACTACGACCATGAAGAAGTCGTTGAAGAGACGTCACACCGTCTGCGTGTCGTTTGCGTGCGGTTCGTTGTGACGTTTCTAATGAGGAATCAAACATTACAACTTTTACATGAGCTATGGGTAGTATTCCACCTGTCCAATATTATTGAAATAGAAATTATTTGGTGTAAAACATAAAACTTAACCTAATACATCTTATTCTAATATATTCTAACACCAAAATCTATGCCACTCAGCATATGCCGATGTCTAAGGTACTTAGCCATGGCGCTTTCAGGGCAACCAGGGAAAAATAAAATGAAAATAAAAATAAAAGAAAACCAAGCTAACATGTGGAAGAAAGTGAATTTAAACTCTCTCATTAAGCAAAATGTGAGACGCAACGCAATACACACCCTATTCTACACACACGTATCCACAAAACTGTGTTTTATTTTGCAGCAACTTCGCCTTTGACTCAAGCGGCCTCCACGCCTGTGGGCAAAGACGGAGAAAAGGACAAATCCCTGTCTCCTACCAGCGACGTTGAAATTCCACCCAAAGGTAAAAAAAACTACACAAGTTTACAAATTTAAATCTTAATAGGTATCTATGTTTGCAATAAAGTCCAAATGAGGTTGACTGATACTATGACGATGGTTGACAGGTAGAGAATGCCTCAAGGCGTTGAGTCCGCCATTTGTACTCTTTTCGTGTAAATTTGTGCAATAAAGTTTAAATAAATAAATACTATAGTTATAGTTCGTTTTTTTAGCATTAGAAAGAAGGTAAGCGATCTTGACATGTCTTTTTATTGAAAAACGCTTTTTAAAATCAGTAACTTATACTTATGAAAGCAGAAGAATATAAATGATCGTATTAGATTCATAATTGTTACATATTTGCCGTGACATATTATTAAAACATGTTTTTCAATTAAAAGACACATCAAGATTGTTTACCTTTTTTCTAATGCTAAATAAACGAATTATTATTCGCAAGAATGCAGTAAAATCATTATTGTACACCGGCCTAGCGATGCTCGTAACCAATCAAATCTTTTCTAATTAGAAAGTATGCCTTTAACTGGTCACTGAATTTGATTTTCTAATCAGGTCCCGTAGCCAACATGCCAACCGCTAACGGTCCGTAGCGAACGATACGCAACTGTCACTGTCGCACTAATAAGGAAGAGTGATAGAGAGACAATAGTTATTTGTACAACAAGAGATCAAAGTTTGATATTTCTTCGAGTGCTTATTTTGAGTCCCGTGCAAGCGAAAGATTCTATAATAGATTCACGAGCGTAGCGAGTGAATCTAATTTAGAATCTTGAGCGTAGTAAGGGACTCAAAAGCGCACGAGATGTAAATAACTTTGATCTCGTGTAGTACACAACATTTTTCACCTCAGCAGTGAGAACATATTAGAGAACCCGAAAAATGTATTCCTTCTTCATCACTTACCTATTCACTCATGTTTTCTTAATATACCAACAATTAAATTTTCACCTCAGCAGCTCGAACAAGGGTACTTTGCTACTTAAAAACAGTGAGCAAAATCGCATTTTGCTCACTGGGTGAGCAAAATCGCATTTTGCTCATTTTGTCTCACTCAGTGAGCAAAATGCGATTAAGCTCACTGTTTTTAAGTAGCAAAGTACCCTTGTTCGAGCTGCTGAGGTGAAAAAAAGCGTTTCGTTGTTGAAGCCATAGCGATTGTCACCTTGGTTAGGCTAGCAGGAACGATTTGGTGGGTTACGGGCGAGGCTAGCGGACAATGATGATTTTACTGCACACCTAACGCGAACTAACTATACTTTTATGCTAACATCAAGCATAGATTTTATTATGACACTCTGTTACAGAAGAGTACACGAACGGCAAGTCTGACACGAGCTTGGAAGAGGAGGTGAACTCTTCTGACTCGGGCTACATCCCCAAGACTCCGAGCACTGCCGACAGGAGGAAACTGTTTGAGACTACTGAGTAAGTACCGTCACAGATTATAGTTCGCTTTTTAGGGTTCCGTAGCCAAATGGCAAAAAACGGAACCCTTATAGATTCGTCATGTCTGTCTGTCTGTCTGTCTGTCTGTCCGTCTGTCTGTCCGTCCGTATGTCACAGCCACTTTTCTCCGAAACTATACGAACTATACTGTTGAAACTTGGTAAGTAGATGTATTCTGTGAACCGCATTAAGATTTTCACACAAAAATAGAAAAAAAACAATAAATTTTTGGGGTTCCCCATACTTCGAACTGAAACTCAAAATTTTTTTTTTCATCAAACCCATACGTGTGGGGTATCTATGGATAGGTCTTCAAAAATGATATTGAGGTTTCTAATATCATTTTTTTCTAAACTGAATAGTTTGCGCGAGAGACACTTCCAAAGCGGTAAAATGTGTGTCCCCCCCCCTGTAACTTCTAAAATAAGAGAATGATAAAACTAAAAAAAATATATGATGTACATTACCATGTAAACTTCCACCGAAAATTGGTTTGAACGAGATCTAGTAAGTAGTTTTTTTTAATACGTCATAAATCGCCTAAATACGGAACCCTTCATGGGCGAGTCCGACTCGCACTTGGCCGCTTTTTTTGTATCATTAGACAAAGACGCGACATTGACCTGTCTTTTAACACATTCATTGCCACCCAGCCACGACTATATACAGATCACGACTATCGGGTCGTCCGGCCTGAGAATGAAAACATAAAATACCCGATAGTCGGGTTTTCGGCACTGAATGTGTTAATTGAATGTGGCACACTGTGTATAGTGGCCCCGAAAGCATATGTGTCAATAGGCTAGATGACAAATAGGAATCAAATGTTATCCTTACTTATATCGTTTTTGAAAGTTCATAAAAACTTAAATTTTGAAACTTTCAGGTGCTGTATTTTTGTATTATTTCCTTATATTTTTTAAATATCCACAATATTGTGATAAATTGCTCATTTGCTATCTATTTTACTAGATTTTGTTATAAAATTCAATATGTGTCATCATCCCTATTGGTTACCGATGTTTTTAGGGATAGGGATACGTGTGAATACCTCATCACTTCCACTATTTGTTTGAATTTATGCTATTTCCATTGAAAACTGTACCTTTTCGTTTCTGTACGTTTGTTAAGTTACATTCTGTTTTTGGTACTTCATTTACAATACAGTGTGTAAGTCCAATGCGGGCAATAAATTAAACCAGATATAAGAATTTACCCGTCTAATCATTAATTAAGAAGTTTTTTAAAGTTACACTTAATATGACTCCGTAATGAATTTTTTTCACATGTACCAAGCAGCAATGTACTGCAAACATTAAGAAACAGAAGATGACATGACATTACGAGATACGAGCTTTTTATTGTAACTGCTAACAAACGTTGACAGTTACTTTAAAAAGCTCGTATCCCGTAACGTGTGGTGTATTACATTGCGGGCCGAATTATTTTGTATGGTTAAAATTTTCATTGCATTTCTAAGTAAAATGTATCTCAATATACTTTTTAGGTCCTATGCTAACCACCGTTTATATTCGCCCGTATTGGATTTACACACTGTATAACCATAAATGTTTGTGTTGTTGACGCTTCTGTATTGTCCGGTAGCGGGAACCAGTCCATAGCGGAGCGCCGGCGCGCGTACGAGTCGCGGTCGGTCAGCGTCGCCGTCGAGTCCGACACGCCGCCCTCGCCCGCGCCTCTCAGGTATTGCCACAGAAAAAAAAACAACGGGTTGCACTCAGGGAGTGCCGGCAGAAGTGAAAACTCAATGACTAGTGCAGAATGCACTATGTATAATTGAGGTTAACGCCATCTAGCGTTATTTCGTCGCATTACTTGAAACCCCTAAGCACATCGCTGTTAGTACTCGAGTTATATTAATACCAGTTAGAGCGAAACTCACTAGATGGCATTTAAATCAATAAAGCAAAACTCAATGACATTACATGTAACAGTTTAAGACGGTCACGTCATCTCTCGCGAGTCCCCACCTCAAAAAGTGCACAGCGCCGCTAAAGAAGTTTTCACTTCAAAAAGTATTATCACAGATTATATGGTGCATGCTAAACACTCGATCTGAATCGCTATTACTGAGGCGTCACGTTATTTATCCAGCGATGTAGTATAGATCGTCACTCGATACTCAAATCCACTATACTACACAGTCTAACTAGAGTCGACTTTAGGTTGACTTTAAACGATTATAAATTATAACCATCAGCATCGGCTAGTACGTGTAATATACCAGAGGTATGAGACATCCAAAACATGTGTAAAATAAGTATGCTACCTATTTAATATACATTTACGATTTTCTGGGAGATAAATCAACCCTTTTTTAACAAGCTTTTTATTAGGTCGACTTGTAAGTATGTAACTATGTAATG
Organism: Cydia amplana; assembly: GCF_948474715.1. Lineage (NCBI taxonomy): Eukaryota > Metazoa > Arthropoda > Insecta > Lepidoptera > Tortricidae > Cydia > Cydia amplana. The sequence goes on along the minus strand of NC_086083.1, from coordinate 3,045,362 downwards.
GAATCTTGCAAGTTAAATTTGATCCACTTCCCGGTTTCCGATTGAGCTGAAAATTTGCATACACATGTAAGTCGGGTGACAATGCAATATTATGGTACCATCGAGCTGATCTGATGATGGAGACAGGAGGTGGCCATAGGAACTCTGATGAAACAACGCAACCTAATTGTGTTAGGGGTTTTTAGAATTGTCTCGATGAGTATTAGTTGTCTGTCGTAAGAAAAGTACAGCCAGCGATAAAAGCTTGTACCAAAAATGAAGTTTTTGCCAAAAACTTATTCCATATAAATCTGCTGTGTAATATACAGGCATTGATTAGTGTTTTTTTTGCTGCAGACGGCGAGACTCGTTGAAATCTCGAAAGAGTCCAGATCGCGAGGAAAAGGACAAACGCGCTTCCGTACCGAACGTGACCACCAAACGGACCTCTACTGTCTTTGGTGAGTTCTGTTGTCTTATCCCCTTATACGTAATACTTTACTTTACTGTAGTTATACTTTACGTATATTTAACACATTCATTGCCACCCAGCCAAACAAGACATAAAAAATGTCGTCATATAAAGCTCACGGAACGGACACGCCATACATCAAAAATCATTTGCGTTTATATGTGTGCGCGGCACGTCTGTACACGCGTCATTGTGTATATGTGGGTAAGTCGAGAGTACCTACGCCAGAAGTCCGCCAGATTCATGTCGCGGGGCGAGGTAATGCGAGTCGGGGCGGGGCGGTGCGTGGCCTTTCTGTATGATAATACTATTACTTATTCTGTGCCCGACTATCGGATCGTCCGGCTTGGGAACGAAATCATAAAATACCCGATAGTCGGGTTTTCGGCACTGAATGCGTTAAGCGGTCTGTAAACGTCCTGCATCTGAATAAGAGTATACATTTGGTATCTCTTGTTTCTAGGAAAAGTATCAAAATTCCGACATCTGAAAGGAACGCCGGGACACAAGTCGACACACGTGGAAAACATAAAAAATATCAGCCGACAGATTTCTGGAGAGTGCAATGGATTTTATGGTAAGTTTTTGACATATGTTTCTTAGGGTTTAAAATTCGATCTGAGGTACGTTGAGTCGAGGAATTTGTCATTTAGGCTGATCATTTAAATTTGCAAGTTGACTTAGTTAATTATCCGAATACGTACTAAAATGTAAAAGTAAAATTGTGTTTTTTTTTGTAGAATATTATTAAATTATTTGTATATAAGTAAATACATGTTCTATAACAAAATGTCGACAGTTTTTTGGACGTGTTTTTACGGTTTTTATTTGTATTTGATTTAAAGGTCTTTGCAATATTTGAACCGGAATTATAATGTCGGGCGACTCTTGTAGCGTTTTTACCGCGCGTCTGTGTAAATATTATCGTCACAGCATGGAAAGGCCATGTCCTAAAACTATCATTTATTTCATTTGCGCATTCTCATACGCAATATTTGCTGAAAAAATAATGTCGAAAAAAAATCTGCAATCTACATTTTCCCGCTTTTTATATTTATCGAACGAGCGAGCGAAGCGAAGTGAAGTTCTTACATTCAACTTGGAACGCACGTCTGGCTAGGGGCACGTCCCGGCATTTCGATGTTTTTAAGCTGAACTATCAGAGGATAGTTTGATACACAATAACTTAAGTAAATTTGTTCTGTTTAATTTACTTTCTTTTTTTGTTTGTAATTTAAATGAAATTGGGTGAACGTAAAGTTGAGGGCATTATATTTTAGTCATTAAATTTTGAGCAGGCTCGATCAAGAGGTTATTGAGCTAGAAGAGCTTAAAATGCTAAAAAGCTATTTGTGAGGGGTCTTGCTATTCTGGTCATTTTAAGTGCAAGAAAGTTTGGTATCAAATGAAAGTGCTCGGTTTACACATTTATAATATTGTTTTTTAATTTAAGATTTTAAAATAATTAGCAAGATAAAAACGAAATAAAATAAACATAATATTAGTATTTGACATTTGACAAGAAAGATTACGGCTTACCACAGATACAGTTTATTTTAATTATTACGGTGACTTAAATGTATCAATTAAGGGCTCCACAGATTTTGCAATAAATCGCACGCGGTTTTCGATCCCTTGACGACTGCATTCAATTTTTTTTTCTGGCGAACCGCGAGTTCTCAGTTCGGGGCGAACTACTAGTTAAGTATAACAATGAAATATAACATCTGTGTACCACAAAGATACGCCAAACTGCACCTTGTTTGTAGCTAATGGCGTCCGCTGCGCCGTGCCGGTGTCGGGCGGCGGCGGCCGCGTGGCCATCGTGGAGCTGCCGGTCGGCGCCTCCCCCGCCGCCGTGGCCCCGCCCACACACCCCTCCGGACTCCACCCCCCAGCTTTATTACACCCCGCTGTGCTGCAGGACTGGGCCTGGGATCCCTTCCGAGACGATAGGCTGCTAGTGGCCTGTGACGATGGCATGATTCGAGAGTGGATCATTCCGGAAGGAGGTTAGTCTTGGTTTTGGGGTCCATCGTGGAGCTGCCGGTCGGCGCCTCCCCCGCCGCCGTGGCCCCGCCCACACACCCCTCCGGACTCCACCCCCCGGCGCTGTTACACCCCGCCGTGCTGCAGGACTGGGCCTGGGATCCCTTCCGAGACGATAGGCTGCTGGTGGCCTGTGACGATGGCATGATTCGAGAGTGGATCATTCCGGAAGGAGGTTAGTCTTGGTTTTGTTACACCCCGCCGTGCTGCAGGACTGGGCCTGGGATCCCTTCCGAGACGATAGGCTGCTAGTTGCCTGTGACGATGGCATGATTCGAGAGTGGATCATTCCGGAAGGAGGTTAGTCTTGGTTTTGTTACACCCCGCCGTGCTGCAGGACTGGGCCTGGGATCCCTTCCGAGACGATAGGCTGCTAGTTGCCTGTGACGATGGCATGATTCGAGAGTGGATCATTCCGGAAGGAGGTTAGTCTTGGTTTTGGGGTCCCGTTGTTTCCCATAAAGTTTTAAGTCATAATGTATTGTTTGTCATACTATCATTAGTCATAAAACTGAAATCGTTAACATTTCAGGCCTGTGCACACCGGCTTGCGTGTGCGTGACGTGCACGTGCGCGTGCGCTAAAAAGTTGGAGCCGCACACGTCACGCAAGCGGTGTGCCGTCTCTCATAAGGATCTGTATATTAATCTGGATCTGTTTCAAAGTTACGCTAAAAAAAGAGATATATGAACATCAGCAAAGACAGGAAAATTTAAGATGTGATACTAGTTTTATCTAAGTAGCCTTTTCACATACCTGTAGTTATGTCCCATGAGCCAACCATTTCTGCGCTATATTTTGTCACTTTATTTTAATTATTGTTAGTCATTTCCAAATAATTAATTTAGGTATAGTTTGGTTTGTTAAAAACTTTTACGACTGGAAGTTTTTAAGTTTTCTGCACAAAATGTACACGTGGCTTGCTGTGTCATAGCACAAAATTAAATATGGCCGTTCTGGTACCGTGCTGTGTGACGTGGCCGTGACGTGTGGCCAGCTGACAGCTGCCAACGCCAAGTGACAGCTGTCAGGGCTGTTGTAGATACGGCAATTGCCGCAATGTTGCAGTGTATTAATAGTTTAGTTTAATTTTTATGTAATAGTTTAGTTTAATTTTTATGTTTTAGGTATAGTTATAGATCTAGTTATTAATTAGTTAATTGAAGCATAGCCGCCTCGTCGTGGAACGGCGTACACCTGGGTCACAACGGAAGAACAGCGCTGGCTTTGCCAGCTACATGCTGAGTTGTGACCCTTTTATGGCATTTGCACTTTATTTTATATAATATATACATTGTATATGTGTCAATAAGTTTTTGTCATTCTGTGTGTCATAAATAAATGTATTTTCTTTCTTTCTTTCTTCTTATTACAACGCTACACGCGCACGTGCACGTCACGCACACGCAGCCGCACGCACAGGCCTTTCAGGATTTTCATTAGGTTATCCTATAGATAGGTTAGGTTTTTTTTATGGCAATCCTGAAAAGTGACGCGTTTCTGACTGAACCAAATGAATTATGACTAACGAAAATTCGGGCAAACAATACATTATGGCTTACAACTATTTGGGAAACAATAGAGACCCCTTGGTTTTTTCTCTCCTTCTGCAATGAAAGGTCTAAAATGTGAAACAAATGTAGCGCTATCGAGTACCGATGCAGAATACGTGTCTTGTACTTGAATAATCTCATGTTTAACGAGTAGGCTACCTAACGGGACCTCCTCTGATAAACTAAGATATTCTATAATTTTCAAACTGCATGAAACTTACAATATTAAATTATTTATTTTATTTTATTACATCAGAAGAGATACATCAGACTTTTGAACGCTGTTCTTTTGTTTTATTCTGAGAATGTTATAATTTCAAGATTTGACGCGTACATAATTATATTGCTGTTCCGCCCATGATGCTGGCGGTCAATGACCCTGTGCGAGCGGGACGGGATAAAGATAGGAACGGGCAGGTGAATGAACGAATTTCCTCGTGCAAAGCGTCCTTTATTTAGCGTAAGGCTGATGAAATGCCCTTAAAGCCACCCCGCACTAACGCCTCCCGAGCGTCAGCGTCTAGTCAACTCTATGGCTGCTGCTCGACGCAACGTTGGCGCAACTGCGCAGCGACGCCATTTTCATAGCCCTGACTAGACGCTAGTGTGTTATCAAACTCTCACCAAATGATTTATTTCCAGGCCTCCAAGAGTCCTCGAACACGCCAAACCGCACGTTCTCCGCGCATCCCGACAAGATCTACATAGTGCGCTTCCACCCGACCGCCTCCGACCTGCTCGCCACCGCAGCACACGACCTCACTATTAAGATATGGGATCTCAGCCTAGATGCACCTGAAGCGGCTATCACTTTGACTGGGCATACGGAGCAGATATTTGCTTTAGATTGGTCGCCTTGCGGGGAATATTTGGCTACAGTGTGCAAGGATGGACTTGTTAGGGTAAGTCGAAGTTATACATCAACATATTTAGGGGTGGGATCCCAGCTTAGATGCCCCTGAAACGGCCATTACCTTTACTGGGCATACGGAGAAGGTATTTGCTTTAGATTGGTCGCCTTGCGGGGAATATTTGGCTACTGTGTGCAAGGATGGACTTGTTAGGGTAAGTCGAAGTTATACATCAACATATTTAGGGGTGGGATCTCAGCTTAGATGCCCCTGAAACGGCCATTACCTTTATTGGGCATACGGAGCAGATATTTGCTTTAGATTGGTCGCCTTGCGGGGAATATTTAGCTACTGTGTGCAAGGATGGACTTGTTAGGGTAAGTCGAAGTTATACATCAACATATTTAGGAGTGGGATCTCAACCTTGCAGGGGCATCTCTGCAACGGCTATAACGCTTACTGGACATACTGAGCAAATTTTTGTGTTGGATTGGTCGCCTTGTGGGGAATATTTGGCTATTGTGTGCAAGGATGGACTTGTCTTGTTGGTGTATTGTGTGTAAGGGTAACACATATTTAATGACTTAACTATTAAGATGTGGGATCTCAGTCTAGATGTCCCTGAAGCGGCTATAACGCTTAACCCGTGGAGCGCCCTAACAAGACACGTGCTAGTAACTAGTATAGGAGTTCCATACTACGGTAATTCTGGGGCGCTCCAGGGGATAATAGACACACTGAGCAGATATTTGCTTTAGATTGGTCGCCTTGCGGGGAATTGGCAACCGTTTGCAAGGATGGGCTTGGGTTGAAGCACAGCGCTGAACCTTTTGATTTTTCTCCAGATCTTCAAGCCCCGATCCTCGACGGAAGCCATCCGCAGCGGCCCCGGCCCAGCGGGCAGTCGCGGTGCGAGGATAGTATGGGCTCTCAACGAGACTCATCTAGTCGTCACTGGCTTCGACAAGTAAGTTATAGTTTGTAGCTTTCTAATAGACCCCGAAGGCTAATCCTATTGTCTATTGTTAAGAAAAACCGCTCGTGCCACGTGCCACAACCACCTGCATAAAAAATCGGCACTTCGGTTACTGAGTGCCGGCGAGTCGAACGCTACAGAACCAGTCTAAAATGTGTCATCGAGATGCGTAACAAAGGCGCGTTATCGGAGAGCGCACCTACACTGGTTTTTTGAGCGTTGGACTAGCCCGCGCTAAGGTGCCAAATAGAATAATTAGGACCCTTTTTTGCAGGTAAGTAGCACGTGCGGTTTTACTGAACAATAGACAATAGGATAAGCCTTCGGGGTCTACTAGAAAGCTACAAACTATACTAATATTTAATTGGTACATAACACCGTAAGATATAACTTACAGTAGGTACATCTGGTGCTACATTACGACACCAGGTGCTAAAATAAGCACATTACGTAACTGCGGCGAAAATTTAAAGGACCATATGTACTGTAAAACGTTGTACGATACACGTGCGAATAGGTAATTCGTATGCACTTGTATCGTAAATAACTATTATAAGATATGGTATGAAAAAAAAAGAAAAAAAATGGTATCTAAAGAAGGACTCTTCTTCTCTGCCTGATAATCTTAAGTGCCTGTGACATTAACTAACTATATTGCTTTGCCGTAGTCGGCTAAAAAATCAGAAAACCAACGTCATTCTAGCAGATTTATTTACGAACCAGGATTTATTTAGATTTAAAAGGTCCTGTACGGATGCTGGTTGTCAAAAGTTGACTGCCGCTTATATGATGACGATTGTCAATTTTTTTTTACCACAAAACATATAGTCCAGCGTTATCTACCCGTAAAACATAGGAGCATCATGTTACATATATTTAGTGACCCGTAAAACACAGGAGCATGATGTTACATATATTTAGCGACCCATAAAACACAGGAGCATGATTTTACATATATTTAGCGACCCATAAAACACAGGAGCATGATTTTACATATATTTAGCGACCCATAAAACACAGGAGCATGATTTTAAATATATTTAGCGACCCGTAAAACACAGGAGCATGATTTCACATATATTTAGCGACCCATAAAACACAGGAGCATGATTTTAAATATATTTAGCGACCCGTAAAACACAGGAGCATGATTTCACATATATTTAGCGACCCATAAAACATAGGAGCATGATTTTACATATATTTAGCGACCCATAAAACACAGGAGCATCATTTTACATATATTTAGCGACCCATAAAACACAGGAGCATGATTTTACATACATTTAGCGACCCATAAAACACAGGAGCATGATTTTAAATATATTTCGTGTTTAACATTCTTGATCATTTATTATTTGTTTACAGAGTATCCGAACGGCAAATCTATCTATACAAGGCGAGCGACCTGAGCGCTCCCGTGTGTACTGTGGGTCTAGATGTGTCTCCGGCAATATTACAAACGCACATCGATTATGATTCCGGCACCATCTTCCTCACGGGACGGGTAAGTTGTCATATAAGACGGGCGTTTTAATAAAAAAAATCTCAGTTGAAATACAAGATCGCGAAGTTACGACATATCGGCGTTCCTTTACTTTTGAAATACTACGTTCGGCGTTATCAATTAGTTGTTTCCTACATGATGTTTTGCTATCATTATTTATAAATATTACAAATAAATATTTTAACTAAATAAATAAATATTATAAGGACATTCTTACACAAAATTATTTTTTTTAACTAGCAGATACGTCTGCGAGCGATATTCCAAATTTTTCCGTAGCTCAATTGGTTAAGAGTAACACACGGATTGTGGAGGATACGGGTTCAAGTCTTACCGGAAGCGTAACTTTTTAAATTTTTTCCTTTAATATAAAATTCTTACACAAATTGACTAAGTCCCACTTACATGCAATATGCATATTTTATATCTCAAGATATTTTATGGTATTTGTAATTTTGGTGTCTAAGTACAATATATAGAATTACTTATCACGTAGGTACCTCGAAATAATTTTGATATAATATTATGATCAATATCTGGGTGACCGAGCTTCGCTCGGAAAACATATAAAAACTCGAAAATGCGCGTTTTCCCAGTGTTCAATTATGCCGTTCATATTACAATGTATTTTTCGCATTCACTGTGGCAACACCTTGTCACAGTTAAAATTCAAATATTTAAAAAATAAACTGTTGCTCTGTCATACAGTTGACAGAGCCAGTGTATCAAAAACCTACCACCAGTTCACATCCCCTTTCGTTGCTCTCGTCTATTTTCGCACCTTTTATTTAAAGCACTACTATACTAAGTACCTTAGTACATTATTAAGATCAGTGTTGTGTACCGGAGGACGCCGAACTCATCCGTGGCGGGGAAAATCTGAGGTCTAAGTTGGCCGACTGCAGGTAACGATTTTACGCTTCCTCTAGCTTGCGACAGAAAGCCAGAATCACCACCAGCGGTCTCCAACGGTGACCAACGATTTGGTTCCCACTGTCTCCGGATCAAAGGTAACTTCGCTTACACCTATACACACTTTAGTTTCAATTTCCATATTATTTATCCCCGATTTATCCCAACTTTCTTGCTCCATCGGCCCTAAATTTCACTCTCTCTTTCGCCCCTTTTTCGCTAAATACAGTCCACCTTTGCTATCGAACATTTTGGCCTTCGATCCGCATATTTTGATAAAGTACCTATGGTTTGTCGTTTCTCGTTTTAGTATTCATAGTTGCTTATCGAATTTGTGTTGTCATCTTTTACATTTAAAATTTAGGGTAGACTTATAAAAGTTCGAGGGTAAGCAAGAAAGTTGGTCGTGTAGTGGTGCTTTAATAAAATCATTCGGTCACCTTGTTAATATCACTGGCAACAATTTTCATAGTTGTCAAGTGTCAACTGTCAGCTGCCAGTCATTGAACTCATTGAAGTTGTGGAAGGTGAATTGCAGTTTGTTTTGAACATTTTTTGTGTAGTTACTGCAATTGTTGTGGAGTTTTGTGTATATTAATATGGCAGGCGGTGATAAATCTGTCGAGAAAGAGGATGCTGGTGTAGATACGGTGATGATTGCTCGTGACTATCAGGTAATGAGAATAGAGTATTTGCAAATGTTGTCGGATGCTGAATTAGCTTTGTGTGACGAGAGTGAGTTGTGTACAATTGCGAAGAACTTTCATGAAGCTCAAATAAAGCTTCTAAGTAGTGCTCCGCGAAGCGAACACCGCGAGATTTGTTCCCATACCGCGATGTTCGACTCTAAGGTTAGGGCAGTGAGGTCGCGTTTACAAAATAGAAAGCAGGCTTTCGCTGGGGCTTCCGGAGTGTCGGGGACGCCGCAGCCGGTCTTGCCGAAGTTGCCGAAGTTGCAAATTAAAGCTTTCGATGGGAAAATTGACAACTGGGTAACATTTATACAATTATTCAACTCATTAGTACATAAGCGAACAGACATTGCCCCGGTTGAAAAGTTACATTATTTGTTATCGAGCGTTCAAAATGAGGCATATGACCTTATTAAAAATTATCCTGTCACCGATGACAATTACAAGGTAGCATATGAGGCGCTGTACAAGCAATATAATAAAATTAGATTAATTGCTACAACTTATTATGACAAGCTTGTTCAGTGTGAACCTGTAAAGGCGTCCCGGGCTAGTGACCTACAGCGGGTTCATCGGGTTTTCACTGAGAATCTGTCTATCCTGAAAGGTTTCGAATTGCCGGACAAGAATTTCTTGCTTATTCAATTATTGTGGTCAAAGCTGGATAGGAGCACAAAGGAGCAGTTTGAGTTAGAGCACAACTCGGATGATATCCCGGAGTTTGGGAAATTGCAGGATTTCATTGAAAAAAGACATCGGGCACTAGATGCTGCAGGGTCAATGGGGTTTGTCGCTAGTACTCCTCAGCCTAGTAGTAGTAAGCCTTCTAGTAAGCCAAAAATGGCCTTGGTGGTCACCGCTCCAACGTGTGTAGTTTGTAAACAGGCTCATAGCCTCGTATCCTGTCCAACCTTTTTAGAATATGACCCCGCTGATCGGTTTAAATGCGTGAAAGAAAACAAGTTGTGTATTCTATGTTTGTCGGGATCTCATTCTGTCAAGTCCTGCAAGTCAAAACAGCAGTGTGAGCAGTGTCGTTTCTCCCACCATACGCTGTTGCATTTTAATAATGTAAATGTGCCTGTCTCCCCGGCAGTGGATGTAAATAGTTCGAAACATCCACCTGACACATCAAATCCGCTGGCAATGGTGGCAAGTAATGTTGCGGCCTCTTCTTTGTTTGCAACTGCCAAGGTTTTGGTGAAGAATGCCCAAGGCGATTTGGTAGCGGTAAGGGCTTTGCTTGACTGTGCCAGTGCTTGCAACTTTGTAAGCGAGGCATGTGCAAAGAAGCTTGGTCTCCGGGCAGAATATGGGAAGCATGCCGTGACTGGTATCGGTGAAGTGGTGTCTAGGCCTGGTGGCACATTGTCATGTACCGTCTCGTCCAGCCTTGGAAATTCTGATACTGCTATTTCGGTAGAGACTTATTTGTTGCCAAAAATCTGTCCGGAAATGCCAACGGATCACGTTGATGTCTCATCATGGCGACATATCAGGGGCTTAGAGTTAGCTGACCCTCATTGGCACATTCCAGGACCTGTTGACTTGCTCCTGAACGTTAACATTTTCGCTTCTTCGTTGCGCCCTGGTTTAATCCATGGGGCCCCTGGCCAGGCGACTGCCCTCAACACCATTTTCGGGTGGATTCTGATGGGTGACGCAGGCGACTGTGCTACGGACATCTGTCGTTCTCGGTTCCGTGGTAACAGTTGTCAACTGGTCGTGGGCAAGTTATCGATTGACGACTCTATTAAGAGGTTCTGGGAGTTGGAAGATGTCAGCTCTCCGAACACCGTCATCTTGTCGAAGGAGGATCAGCTGTGCGAGGAATATTTTCTCGCTAACTTTCGTCGCACAGAAGAAGGTAGATTTGTCGTTCCTCTAACTTTCGCTGATCATTCCAATAAACCCACCTTCTCGGGCTCTCGAGCCATCACTCTTAAGAGATTTTCGTCGCTGGAGCGGAAGTTACTGAGTAACTCCGACTTCTATAAAAACTATGTAGCCTTCATGAAGGGCTACGAAAGCTGTCGCCACCTCGAGGAGTGTGTCCCTCCGAGGGTGGATGTGGGGAAGTTCTTCTCCATTCCCCACCATGGAGTATTGAGGCCCTCTCCACTCCAACGTGTCCTCGCATATTGTCTTCGTTTCGCACACAACGTAAGGAACCAAAAGACGCCCAACAACCTGTTGGACGGTCCTTTAACACCCCTGGAGATTAAACAGGCGCTTCTGTTCCTCGTGCGTTCTGTTCAACAACACCACTTTGCTCCGGAGGTCGAGAAAGTTAAAAACAATCTGTCGAATTCTCTCCCGAAGGCATTCAAGAAATTGTCTCTATTCCTCGATGACGCGGGTCTCTTGAGGATGGGCGGACGCCTGTCGCGAGCTTCTCTCGAATTCGATGTTAAACATCCCCTGTTGTTACCTCGCGACGATCGTCTTACCTCCCTCTTGATCGACGAGTACCATAAGCGTTTCATGCACCCAGGCGTGCAAACGCTTCATAATTTGCTAGCGCAGCATTTCTGGATACTGTCCCCAAAACGAGCTATCCACTCAGTCACGTCGAAATGCATGAAATGCTTCCGTGTTCGACCACTCGGTGCTCCTGCGCCGTTCATGGGCGACTTGCCGTCTTATCGGGTAGCCCAGCTCAAAGCGTTCCTGAGTGCTGCTGTCGACTTCGGAGGACCTTTTGACATAGCTCTGGGTCGCGGGCGAGGCAACAAGACCTACAAGGCTTACATTTGCGTCTTCGTGTGCACTTCGACTAAGGCTGTACACACGGAGCTCGTCACTGAGCTGTCCTCAGACGCATTTCTCGCCGCGCTTCGCCGCTTCGTCGCGCGTCGTGGTCGGTGTAATCGGTTGGTTTCCGACCAGGGCAAGAATTTTGTCGGCGCGAGCAATGTTCTGCAACGTCTCGTAGGAAATGCTGCTACGAATAGCGAGATTAAATTCGAATTTAATCCGCCAGGCAGCCCTCACTTCTCAGGTCTGGCTGAGGCCGGAATCAAGGCTGTCAAAACACATTTGGCTCGAGTCATCGGTAGCCAGAGGTTGACGTACGAGGAGTTTCTGACAGTCTTGACTCAGGTTGAAGCTCTCCTTAATTCAAGACCTCTTACTCCTCTCAGTACCGATCCTAATGACTTATCGGCCCTCACTCCGGGCCATTTTCTCACAACGGAGCCCTTATCTGTCGTGCCCGAGGAAGATCTCTCGGATGTTCGGGTAGGGCCACTTCAACGGTGGAAGTTGCTGCAGAAAATGCACCAAGACTTTTGGAACAAGTGGTCAAAAGAATACATGCATACTCTGCAGCAGCGAATGAAGTGGCACGACCGGCAAACCGACGTCCAAATCGGTGCTCTCGTGCTCGTGGTTAACGAGCAGACAGGCCCCATGAAGTGGCCTCTGGGTCGCATCGTCGACACTCATCCCGGGTCCGACGGGATTTGTCGTGTGGTGACCGTGCGCACGGCTACGGGATTGTACAAACGGCCCGTGGTCAAGCTGTGCCCTTTACCCGTCTAATCGCTCGTTGAGCGCTACTATCGTGTCGTCTATTCTGTGTATAGTATTAGTATTATCGTTCTAACTTTACTTGTATCGTCTTTCTTTTTGTCTAGTCAAAATACTAGTGTATTTTGGTGGGCGGAAATGTTCAATTATGCCGTTCATATTACAATGTATTTTTCGCATTCACTGTGGCAACACCTTGTCACAGTTAAAATTCAAATATTTAAAAAATAAACTGTTGCTCTGTCATACAGTTGACAGAGCCAGTGTATCAAAAACCTACCACCAGTTCACATCCCCTTTCGTTGCTCTCGTCTATTTTCGCACCTTTTATTTAAAGCACTACTATACTAAGTACCTTAGTACATTATTAAGATCAGTGTTGTGTACCGGAGGACGCCGAACTCATCCGTGGCGGGGAAAATCTGAGGTCTAAGTTGGCCGACTGCAGGTAACGATTTTACGCTTCCTCTAGCTTGCGACAGAAAGCCAGAATCACCACCAGCGGTCTCCAACGGTGACCAACGATTTGGTTCCCACTGTCTCCGGATCAAAGGTAACTTCGCTTACACCTATACACACTTTAGTTTCAATTTCCATATTATTTATCCCCGATTTATCCCAACTTTCTTGCTCCATCGGCCCTAAATTTCACTCTCTCTTTCGCCCCTTTTTCGCTAAATACAGTCCACCTTTGCTATCGAACACCCAGAGATAAGACCTAGCTAGATCGATTTTTCGCCCCCGAAAACCCCCGTATAGCAAATTTCATCGAAATCGTTAGAGCCGTTTCCGAGATCCCCGAAATATATATACATATATATATAAATAAATAAATAAACAAGAATTGCTCGGTTAAAGGTATTAGATACAAATTCATTCCAAAATTATTTCATGACTTAAGTAAAATTTGTCTTACTATGTCACGAAAAACATTGGAGCCGGAAAGGTAAAAATAGTTATCTTGTATTATTATCTGGACTCCCAATAGTTGGACCTATCTAACAGTGTAAGGCCTGAGTGGACGCTCGGAGCGGAGCGTTCGGCGGGGCGTGCAGCGTGGCTGTGGGCTCACGCGTGACGTGAGCAGCGTGCACTAAGGCCGCTCCTATACGCTTGCATTTGTTTAACATGCACGCCGCACGCCCCGCCCCGCTGCACGCCCAACTCGAGCGTCCACTCAGGCCTTACACTTATTTGTATATATTGTTTCAGGGCATAGAGAAATATTATAAGACAAGAGTGCTCACTCCATTTCAGTTAGACTATTAATTTCAGTGTCTATATCTAGCATCGAGTAGCGGAACTATCAGTACTGCTATTTGACAATAGATGTAGCACCGACCGGAAAGTCTTATCTCAACAGCATAAGACTTTCCGGTCGGTGCTACATCTATTGTCAAGTAGCATTACTGATAGTTCCACTACTCGATGCTAGATGCTAATAGTCTTTTTGGTACTAAAACTTATGTATGGAGTGAGCAATCTATGTATTTTTTTTTCTATGTTTCAGGGCGACTCGACAATCTACTGTTACGAGGTGACAAGTGAAGCTCCCTACTTGTGTGCGTTGTCGCATCACCGCTCGCCGACGCTGCACCAGGGCATCTCATTCCTCAACAAGAAGTTGGTCGCTGTTGAAAAGGTATGTCGCCTTGACTTTACCACCAAGTAAATAAATATTTTTTACAGTACTACTTTTCCGCACTAGTGCGTAAAATAGCACTTTTCGTGCGTATGTCGAAACTTTAAAGTGCCATATGTACTGTAAAACGTTGTTCGACATACGTGCGAATAGGTAATTCGCAACTCGTGTCGATTTAAAACACTCCCTTCGGTCGTCTTTTAATTTATCGCCACTTGTTTCGAATTTCCTCTTTTTCGCACTTGTATCGAAAATAACTATTCTACTCGTCGACTCGAAGGGCTCATTTAGACGGTGCGAGAACTCGCATGCGAGTTTCATTACATTGCTGGTTTTGATCGGTCGGTTGAACTGGACGTAACCAACAGTCCGCAATGTAACTAAAATCGCATGCGGGTTCGCGCGCTGTCGTAATCAGCCCTAATGGCTGTACCTAATCGTCTATACTACACTATGGGCTCCCGGCTTAATTATAATGACTTCTTACGACACTCTTGAGTCAACTGTAATGAATTGGACCATTCACGTGTCGCCAAAGGATAGAGCTAAACGACATCAACGCGCTACTATTTAATGAATAGGAAGTGCGTTGATGTCTTTTGTACTATCTTTTTATTACGATTGTATAAAATACTATTAGCGGGAGGTTTTTCGCATGGTACTGGTGAACTAGGTTTACTAATAATGATATTTCTGGTGCTGGTTATATCATTATTATAGTGACATATTGTAGTGAATGCAAACATTGTGAATTTAGGGACGATTATTAATTGCAGGTGGAATTCGCGAGGGCGCTAAGGCTGACCAACGGCAACATCGAGCCTCTGTCCTTCACTGTGCCTAGGATAAAGGTTAGTCCCTTTAATAAGGGTATAAGGGTCTCAGAAATTATGCAAAAATGGACCCTACCACTTTGAAACAAAATTCAAAATCATAGTCGGAAATATATTCCATCTGCCTTATAAAGGCTTAATAAGCTAAGTAGGTTACATACATACTACATATTAGTGCAATGGATGCAACTGAAATAAACGGTGTTTCTCCTAGACTAAATTAGTGTGAAAGTAGCTTTATTTTGTTGTACTTTAGCCATAAGTGGAGTTTGACTGAAGTAGAATCAAGATCGGGCATCTTGATTTTAGGCTTAGAACGCACTGCGATTAATTTCTTGCGGTTTCAGAACCGCTAAAAGCGTAACGTACGGCAAAGAGAATTTGAAATAGAGGCGGATTGTCAAAGTAAATTATGTAGTCACAGTAAATTCACTGCCATCCTTTGACAAAAGATTAAAACTGTTACATTTCAATATTTAAGTTAAATATTGTTAAGTTAAATATTGAAATTAACGCCATCTACCCGACAGTAGGCCAACCTTTTCGAGTGATGGCGCCATAACCTTTGGCCTACAGTCGGGTAGATGGCGTTAGGTTACGTTGCGTTGGCGTTTGGCAAATTAACACATATCAGTGAAAGAATAAGGGTCAAAGTCAAATGGCGTTCTAACAGTTTTAATCTTTTGTCAAAAGATGGCAGTATACTGGGGCTACATAACTCACCATGACAGTAACTCTCTATATACTCTACTCTCTTTGCATACGGCATGCTTCATAAGTGCACGCACGTGTTTTAGTCTCGCTGAAACCGCAAGAAATTAATAGCAGTGCGTTCTAAGCCTTACCATAGAGAAATATAATAAGACAAGAATGCTCACTCCATACATCAGTTAGACTATTAATATCAGTGTCTACCTTAGTGTTATCTCAACAGCATAAGACTTTCCGGTCGGTGCTACATCTATTGTCAAGTAGCAGTACTGATAGTTCCGCTACTCGTTGCTAGATGCTAATAGTCTTTTTGGTACTAAAACTGATGTATGCATTGAGCAATCTATGTATTTTTTTCTCTATGGCCTTACGCTCCGATAGTTTCATTGACATGTTGACACATGAATGTCTGCAAGCTTACGAGATGGTTGGTTTTCAGAGCGAGCTGTTCCAAGACGATCTGTTCCCGCCGACACTAGTGACGTGGCAGCCGTGGCAGTCGGCGCGAGCCTGGCTCAACGACAACCACGTTACCCCGCGCACGGCCAGCCTGCAGCCGCCCGGCATGCAGCCCTGTAAGTAGATCAATAGATTAACTCTTCAAGACGATCTGTTCCCGCCGACACTAGTGACGTGGCAGCCGTGGCAGTCGGCGCGAGCCTGGCTCAACGACAACCACGTTACCCCGCGCACGGCCAGCCTGCAGCCGCCCGGCATGCAGCCCTGTAAGTAGATCAATAGATTAACTCTTCAAGACGATCTGTTCCCGCCGACACTAGTGACGTGGCAGCCGTGGCAGTCGGCGCGAGCCTGGCTCAACGACAACCACGTTACCCCGCGCACGGCCAGCCTGCAGCCGCCCGGCATGCAGCCCTGTAAGTAGACCAATATATTAACTCTTCAAGACGATCTGTTCCCGCCGACACTAGTGACGTGGCAGCCGTGGCAGTCGGCGCGAGCCTGGCTCAACGACAACCACGTTACCCCGCGCACGGCCAGCCTGCAGCCGCCCGGCATGCAGCCCTGTAAGTAGATCAATAGATTTAGGGTCGGTTGCACTAAATGTTTGTCTTTGTTAGTGTAATAATTACTTCATTACGATACAAGAACTATAATGAATTTGACCAATCGCCTCTCGCCGCGGTCAAGAGGACAAAACTAAATGATGGAACAAATGACATCAACGAGGCTCTTTCAGTAGATACTTACCTAACTGTGTTTAATTATTTAGGTTATATAGTAAAAAAGTAAAGATTATACATTTATCTTTTAATAGTTGACTCATAGAAAAAGTATTCTTCAAGCTTTTCAATTCCGTTCCTTACTTAGGCCACTAAGCAAGCGTCGCCTAAACAAGTTACTCGACTGAACAACTATTTTACTTTAAATATATTAAAAAGGGGTCATTCACGTATTTAAAGTCGAAAAACGCTCGACCGTACCGAGTTTTACTCCGTACCGAGGAGTGTCGTCGGGAGCTCGCGTTGGCAATACTTCTAATATGTCTGTGTCTCGCGGAAGTTTTATTCTTTAATACATATTTATACTTATATTTTTTATTTATGTTACAGTGTCAGCGCATTCCGTGCCCGCCGCCAAGGAGCCGGCGAGGCCCCCACAGAAGCCCAAACCCGACCTGATCAAGTCGCACGTGCCACTCGACCCTAAGGAGAAACAGGACAGCGTGAGTGCACCACCTTTCACTAATATAGTTATTTTACATTCCGTGCCCGCCGCCAACGAGCCGGCGAGGCCCCCACAGAAGCCCAAGCCGGACCTGATCAAGTCGCACGTGCCACTCGACCCTAAGGAGAAACAGGACAGCGTGAGTGCACCACCTTTCACTAATATAGTTATTTTACATTCCGTGCCCGCCGCCAACGAGCCGGCGAGGCCCCCACAGAAGCCCAAGCCGGACCTGATCAAGTCGCACGTGCCACTCGACCCTAAGGAGAAACAGGACAGCGTGAGTGCACCACCTTTCACTAATATAGTTATTTTACATTCCGTGCCCGCCGCCAACGAGCCGGCGAGGCCCCCACAGAAGCCCAAGCCGGACCTGATCAAGTCGCACGTGCCACTCGACCCTAAGGAGAAACAGGACAGCGTGAGTGCACCACCTTTCACTAATATAGTTATTTTACATTCCGTGCCCGCCGCCAACGAGCCGGCGAGGCCCCCACAGAAGCCCAAGCCGGACCTGATCAAGTCGCACGTGCCACTCGACCCTAAGGAGAAACAGGACAGCGTGAGTGCACCACCTTTCACTAATATAGTTATCCTCCTGTAAAACATGGACATTTTTTAAATTTCCTAAAAAATCTCTCTCTAAAAGGATAACACTAAGCACCACTTGCCCATCCCACTAACCCGGGGTTAACCCGTTAAACCGTTAACACAGTGTCAAATTGTACTGGTAACCATGGTAACTTCAGATTTAACCCGGTAATCCCGGGTTAGAGGGGTGGTGCAAGTGGCGCTAACTGTTTACTCCGAACCGCCCGAAAACATTCAATTTTTTATACAGAAAGATAAATAGCATTAAGGTCATTAAGGTGCAGGGGGGGGGGGGGGCAATTAGACTGCCGGTTAATTTAAACTAATATATATCTTCCATGTTTTACATTATTAACTAAAGTGCCATATATGTCCAGATAGCGAAAAAGAAGTGTTGTGTATGTTGTGTGTGACTCTAGTTAATAATGTAAAACATGGACGATATTTCGATTACTTAGTTTAAATTACCCCGCAGTCTGAATTCTCCCCTGCACCTTATGTCTTTATTTTTCATCAAATCAACATGTTGTTTCTTGCAACAAAGATTTGCTAATAAGTCTGAGTTGTGTAAAAATTCAGTGCTAAGTATGTCATCAAATGTTGTCATTATACCATGGTTCATAAATTTCATAATAGGGAATATTACGCGAAACTCTGCGTAGGGGGCGCCACTCCCACAATCAGTCACAATCTAAGGGTCTACGGCAAACGAGAGAGTCGAAATTTTGTTATCTAATCTCTCTATCACTCTTAAATATTCGAGCGATAAAGAGGCAGACAGTTGAGTTTCGATTCAGCGTTTCCCGGTAGGCCCTTTGTAACCAAACCGCCTTGATGTATCAATGTCATATTTTATTGTCTGTGAAAACTTGTCAAAAAACAGTTTAAGGCACAGTATGTATAAGTTACTCTATGGTTTACTAAAGGCGCTAGTGCTGCACTCTGGCGGCAAAACGTTGCAGTAATACTCCATATTGTCAACAGATAATGAAATCCATGAGCGCAAAGGTGGCGATGGACCTGAAGTTAGAGCAGGACAACATGGAGGGCGTCGACCAGGCAGAATGGGACCAGTGAGCTAACGAGGAACTCTTCTTACACCGACATAACATACCTTAAGTATAACACACTAAAGCTCAAAATAGGTTGTACCCTTAAGAAATAGCCAGACACATCCTGTCATAATCCATGTGTAAAGAGATAAGCTGTTTCATTCAAGTATACCAATACAAACCGGTTTTTAATTGTAGGGGAAAACCGGTTATTAACAGAAATTTCATACAAATAAAAACCGGTTTGCATTCCCTACTTCCAAGGATTATTACAATTCGGTATAGTAACGGTTGTCTAGGCAAGGCAAAGGCGTAAGATAGTGATAAAAAAACAAATACACGACTAAACTTTTAAACCTCTAGCTCCATTTGAAGGAAATAAGAGATATGCGACTACCCTTAGGAACCCCTTTTAGGAACAGACTGTTAGGTGTAAGAAGTTTTCTATAATGCTTTCAGTCCGTTTTTGTATATCTTTAGTGATAGATTAGCGATTTAGACATGATTAACTCGAGGAATATATTGGCAACGATTCTTGGACCTATTTGTGACAGTATTTATTTTATTTTCGTCAGTTTCCTGAATGAATCTAGAAACTGCAATGATTTGACAAAGACAAAATGTCTGAGCTAACTTTGTGCCGACTTGAACAGAGCAAAGTGAACCGTGTCATTGTAAATGACATATTTTCGTTGAAATTTGGCTTTAATGATGACATGACTATACTTTTTCATTGCGAAGTCTAACTTGGTCCATCCGGATGCGCCTTAGAACGACGTTTTTGTTAGAACCTGCAAATAAATTGTTTTCTCATCATCAAACTTCAACCCTTTGACCGCCAAAGACGTCAACTGACGCTCGCGGCTACAACCCAATATCCACCTTCATGCATTCCGATAAGGTTCACGATGACGCGCCGCGCACGATAGGCGTGACTTTCAAAGGGTTATGAATTAAATTGTTTGTATAGTTCATTTCTAAGCTTGTTTCACAAACAATACTGAATGACAAAATGTTAAATAAGCATCATTTCAAATAGGTCTAAAGTAATACCACGTTTTCTGCTGCCGGTATGTCATTATCGCATTTCGCGTACGGCTAACGTATAAACGTAGGAAGCATAAGACTATACTTATACGAATTCCATTTAGGATTCCCGCCCCTATGAATACGGACTTTGACACATATTTTATAGAACTTTTTCCAGACTTAACGTAGCTTTCCAATAATCGTAGGATAGCTGGACTAAATACGATTTGTTTTAAAAGTATTATTTCATACGTAAATGCTTTGAGAGATACAGTGAAGTTTAATAAAAAAAACATTTTTTGTTTTACAAATTTACCGCTAAGCTGTAGTCATAGCCTTAATAAGATGGCATGAGTTTGCCGATATGTAGCGAAAGTGCTTTGCGGAGACGAAATAACTATATGTTATAATTACCCATAGCGTGAAATTAAAATGTAGGCTTAATTTAACACTGATCGCCATATACGTCAACTGACACGCGAATATAAACCTTCGTACATTCCGACAAGGTCTTACTAATACTAAACTCAACTCTTACTAATTTAATTTTATAGGCTTTTTTTCCAAGTCTGTATAGTGAAAGCTTTATTGTATCTCACAAAACATTTGAATCAAGTAACGACACGGTCTTCAATACAATTTTGCAATAATACGACCAACACTATCAACTGTAACCAGGTACAACTTAACATGCACCTTCACGCTTTATGATAAAGTTTAAAATTGCGTGCTAAAACGAAATATCGTAAAGTTAAATTATGTGGTCTGGTTACACTCATGACAAAGACACCCGTGTTGAAAACCGCGTCAAGTATTTATTTTGATCTCACCTTCGACCAAATTCTGACTGTGAAGCGATGCTCATTAATGCTCACTAAGTATACACTGAAAAACAGTAAAAACAGGTACATTTTCTATAGAATTACTTACAGAAAGTACCAGGTTTCATTGATATTGATTTTAGCAGTTCGTTTAATTCCCGAAGTGTTGTGGCGAAGTGATATATTAGATAACTTAATGTAATCTACGATAATGTACTACGATACGAACTATGAACTAAATTAATTCAATAGTTATGATCGCACATATTCCAATTATCACATTATTTAAGGCTTTATTTACGCAGTAAACGTCTTCATGTCAAATGAACTTAACAGACACAGTAAAATACCCCTTAACCTTAGGAGGTTAACCATACAAACGAAACATCCAAAATTTGCCACTGAAATTTGAACCTAAATTGTAGGAAATAGAGTTGATTTTGCGTTGTTTGAAAATCAGGGACCGAATACCGGTATATTTTTCATACAAATTAACCGGTATTCAATTTCGGTATCTTGGTTGTTTATGTATATTTTTGCACTTAATTTAGCTAATCTGATCAATCATTATCCTTACCTAAATACTATTCTATAATAAAAAAGAAATAATGTCAAAGCTATGAGATATTTAGATTTTTAGTTATACCGGTAACGGTCCCTGTTGATTGAACGAAACAAAGCAAAAACGACTCTGTTCCAATTGAACATGGTTTAAATTATATCGAACTGAATAGGTACTATAGGTAGGACCTTGGGCCTTAGGAGGGTATGGACGATCAATTTTATACTTTACCGTAAAATCCGGTAACTTTAGTCCACAACTTACAACTACGGTACAAATTGAAAGTTGCAGTAACATATATGTAATTATTTATCAAATTATGTTGAGTATATAATATAGAAAAAGCATTAGTGTATCTAAGCTTCAAAACAAATGTAACGAGTACTAATCATAAAGGCTCGTTAAGAATCAACGTTAAAAACGACCATAGTCGTACTTAAGGACTATAGTTACCTGAGTTTATGGTACTTCATTTGACAGTAAAATATCTTCTGATGTCTATTCTTTTCGATTCTCTATATGAAGATGCTTATCGCATTAAATAGTCCCATCACAGACAAGACATCCTCCAGACTGAGCATAGTAGCGCTACCCCCTCTGCCACAAATATACGGTAGTTTTACTCAATTTTCGAGTCAAAGTGTCTTTGTGTGACGTCCGTGTCTTTGAACGGACCAATCACGGCACGGGACTCGCTCACCTCGTCCCCCGCACCCCAGTATTTTTGGCAGCATCGGTTTCATGAAATAATTGCTCTAAACTCCGTCTAGAGGATTCCTAGTCTATGAATCCCATATACAATATACATATAACTCAGAAACGTATCATTCCTACGTTTGCCATATGAAATGCATTTATTTATACGTACTTTATGTATAAAAATATTGTTACTATATACATCGTAACGCGTATATATAGATAAGGAAATATAGGGTACTTCTGCGGTTATCACACTGATGCGGTGTTGCACGCGTTGTGTGAGCGAGACAGCGATATGCGCGTATATAGCGGTGTCCCGCTCGCACACCGCGGCGTGCGGCTCCGCATCCAATGCGAAGACCGTCTTAGGGAATTGACGATTTTTTTCTACGTAATATTGTATTGCTATATGATTGTTAGGGTGGCGATCCACTGAGTTATACTCTGTTTTTTGAACTATAAAGTATTACGCCATAAATTGTATGCAAGTAACTAGCTTTCCATCCTATTTTCTATGGCTAGTACTTCATAGTTAAATAAAAACAGACTATTTACAGACTTTTTAAACAAAAGTCGTAATAAAAAACCGGTTTTTCGGATAACCGGTTTCTATATCTTCAGTGGATGTTTATTTATATTGTATACAGAATCATATATATAATTATATTAGTGCGTATAGTATTGCTAGTTGATGCCATACATCACACGTTTTGCTCAAACAGCCAAAGAGTTCTCTCTCGTCAACATAATTTATTTACAACGTTGATTTATACTCGGTTCCTATTTTGCTATTTCAAATGAAATTAGTCTGCTTTCTTAGCATTTTTCGAAATTAAATAATGCTCAAATGTTAGCTTCAAAAAAAAAAGACAATCGTTTATTTTGGATTTTCGGTCTGTATGTAGAGTCAAACCGAGAAAAGTCTGCAGCGATTTTGATAACCAAGCAAGTGTCATTTTAAACGTCAAACTTCTATGAATTTATGACGTGTATATAACACTTGCACTGCGTGGGCTATCAAAATCGCTGCAGACTTTTCTTGGTCTAACTCTAGGTAATTTATAGACCACATAGATTTCTTGAAATAAAAATACAATTAAAACTTTTTTTTTCTTGACAATCCCTCTTCTTCATAAAACTTAGCAACCTGTTACAAACCTCTGTTAAGTTTTGTCTTTATCTAACGAATAGACAACGGATAAGGACAAACGATTATCAACGGTTTGGTAGATTTGACAAACGTTTTTGAACAACGTCAGAAGTCTAATGTTTTTTAGAAGTATGTATAAGAATTCGCAAATATATAAAATGTGCTCAATATAACAGTGTGAAGGAACCGAGTAGACTACTATTCGTTATCTCAAAAATATTAGCTTATTAAACGTCATGCTATTCAAAAGATGAGAATCTACTATAAACTCAATGAAATCTGTAAGTCTTTGGTGTAAATAATATTTAAAACAGTAAATTCAAGGAGGTTAATGAATAGTAGTCTTAAAAACATACATAACCTCGTGGGTTATTTATTAGTATGTGATTTGGTATTTTTGATTATGTACTCTATATTTTATTTGTAGGCATCATTACAGGTCTTATTAAACAGAATCTCATAACGACATGATTTATAATGTATTTGTAAGTTTTGTAAAGGAAATGTGGGTAATTTAAATGACATTACTGATGGAACGAGCTAAAACTATAGTTGTCCCTTTCACTTTTAGTTACGGAATATTTAAGCAAGAGGGAGAAAACTGGTGATTCTACTTTGCCGGTTTCAATAAATATGAATTTAAAAATCGATCTTATTGACTAACGTTACTAAGTTAACTCACAATAAACCTTATTGCGAAGATAGAAGGTACAGCAATGATCAGTTAAGAGTGATACTTTTGTACGTATCGGTTGTTTTGACTGATATTAGTTTTACTCGTTCAATCAGTACGTTTCTTCAAAGTTTGTAAGTGGCAATGAATTTTTGTAAATTGATTAAATTAAATATCGAGGGTATCCTCATATCTCCCATCTCGCTCCAATTCAATGCTTACGAGTGAGACGGGTAGGGAGATACGTACGCTTTCGTATTACTTAAATATAAATAGAGTAGATGTAATTTTATTACTAGTCAAAAAGCTATTCCTTATGGTTTCATGCGTATTTCCTTAATATTAATTTATGATTATAATTGAAGAGTATTGTCTTTTAATTTAGTTGGTCACTATTTGTCAAAACTATTTGATAAATATGCCGTTATCACCTTTACGCTGATTCTCAAAAATATCTAACATGTTGACGATACGGATGTTTAGATATTTTGATCACTTTGTTCACTCAGGTTCGATGGTGGTATATGCGTAGTTTGACAAGTAAATTTTCACATGCACATATCCATATCATGGCTAAAAGCTATTTCAATATAATATAAAAATACGCACCTTTGGTATACCTAAATCCTTCCAGAAACATTTGACATTCATATTAAAGGTTATATAATGTTTTTGAAAACATTTGAAACCTATAAACTGAATGACAAAAGTTTAATTAAACTATGTAATTGTAATCAACCCATTCGTATGACATTTTTATCGCTTTGATATTTAATCGCATAAAATATTTCATAGATCACCTGACATTTTTGTATAATCGAATCCTAATGGAGGTGTGAAAAATCTTAATATTTGGGTGTTTATTTGGACAATTGGGTATAATTCGAAAATACACTAACATTTATGTGTATGACCTTTCTGGATTCTTAGACTTTAAGTGACTACATTTCTGCATTTCAAAGAAATCGTGTAGATATTTTTGAACTGTTCGCCCGTTGAGATGTATATGCTGACGTATTGCATCCAGTTTTCGAGAATTTTCACACCACTATTGTATCCCATGTTAATTGTAAGTTTGTATGATAGATCATTTTGTATTTCGTAACGAATTGTCATACGAATTGCTTTTGCACAAATCCTGATCCGTACCAAAGTTGTGGAATGACAATAATTTGTTTCCTAGAATCTTCCAAATTATGATAATTCCTGTTTTTCTTTGCATTCAACACAATACAAGTATGTATGGATCTAATGTCTAGAGAATGGTATAAATAAGTATTCATTTTGTGTGTTCTTAACGCGGTTGAAACGAAGATTCAGATACCGGTTAAATTTCCAAACCATTAACATGTGTTTGACGTAAAACCTTTTTATTTCGGTTTGGTTTCCAAAAACTGTAATATTAAACCTGTTTTTGGAGGAAGTGATATTATAAAGGTCGTCCTGTACTTGTCGAATAAACCGTTTAATTTAGGTTATGATAAAGTTTTACCCGTGTTAACCGGTATATTTTAACCGGTTCTGAGCGTTGTTTTGACCTCAATAGACGAAATAAATAAACATTTCAGCACCCTGTCGTTAAATTTGTCAATGAAATTTGATCTTTATTATTTTAAAGTAAGAAAAATATTTGTACCATTGTCTAGAATCCTACTATTTGTATGATGTACTAATCATTATACTAATTATTTACAAACATACTAGGTTGACATTGTAACGGATTACTTTAAAATTACTAGAAGTTATAACTTTGGCATGATTCAAATCATATCAGGGTTATGGTGGTTTACCTACAATATGTATTTTGTTGAAGTTTTCAATGAATTTGCTAGTCTTACGGAAATGCAAATTTTAGAATCCATTTTTTTTTATCAGTAATGAATTGGATCGCGATTGCTACAATTTTGAGTAAACGAGTGCCAATGTGTTTATATTTTTTTATAAAAATTGGCTAACTGTATAAATGGTTCACGTATTTACCAATTAAAGTTATACTTGATTGAGAGATCAATCTAAAATGAGTCTTACTGCTTTAAGAAAGGGTTGATGTTTCAGTGAGTACTTTTTGTTCGTAAAATGTAACAGACATCAGGGAACGTGTGTGTATTTTTCATACTTTTGGATGTTAAGCCCTACAGATATCCTAGTGTTAAGGCAATATTTGGAGATATTTTTATTATTTTGCATTTTTTTATTAAACTCTTGCTAATAAATTATGTGTTTTATTTATGAATGTGTTTTCTTTAACTGGCTTCTGCAGGGTTCTCGCTCGACATCTGCAACTTTGTAGGATCCCTTATAGTTTCGCTATATCCGTCTGTTTGTGTGTAAATATTTATGAAAATATTGAAAATTATCCAGGGTCCTAGCCAAGATGACAATCGTTGATAGAACTTGACTAGGACCCCAGGAATAATAAAAGGGATTTACTCAAGCCACCATTTTATGGTTTTCATTAACTTCACACAAAATTTAGCATTCCGAAAAGGGTCTCTTTCAAAACTTTATGACACTCCAAAAAAAAAAACCTACTAGATCCCGATAAATTAACACATTTATTGCCACCCAGCAAAAAAAGACATCCGCGCCAGGCAACAAAAATTTAGTCATATGTATTTATAAAGCTGTACCACGATCCCGACTCGGTCCGTCCGACCCATCGGGTCGTCCGGCCTGGGAACGAAATCATAAAATACCCGATGGTCGGGTTTTCGGCACTGAATGTGTTAAGAAACTCCTTTGAAATCGGTATAAAAAAAATACTAATACTACGAATACGTCAATACATCTACGGGCTATTTATTCCATCTCAGAGTCTTAAGTCTGTGTGGAAAGAGAAGAGTCGTGAAATGTATGGGATCCAATACATTCTATGACTCTACATAAGTATAATTATGTATGTACCTATGCGTGACTACACATCTAGTTGATTATCCTCCGCCGAAGCACCCGCGTCAATCAGGGGACCTTCGCTGTCAGCTCCGTAATGAACGTGATCCCTTGTAACACGAGATCAATGTCAACACATCGTAACACTAATGTGTAACACAACACGCGATTATATTGATGCGTAGAAGGAACGTTTTATTTTAGTGTTGATTGCGACGCTACTGTTTTAGAATAAGTACTTAAATAAATAAATATTATAGGACATTCTTACACAGATTGAGTAAGTCCCACAGTAAGCTCAAGAAGGCTTGTGTTGTGGGTACTCAGACAACGATATATATAATATACAAATACATAAATACATAGAAAATACCCAAGACTCAAGAACAAATATTTGTGTTCATCACACAAATAAATGCCCTTACCGGGATTCGAACCCAGGACCGCGGCTTCACAGGCAGGGTCACTACCAGTACCCACTAGGCCAGACCAGTCGTCAAAAGAATAGAATCGAATAAGTTTATTTAGCTTTAAATGTAGTACAGTCAGCATCAAACGTAGTATATCAGGTATTGTATCAAAAGTTATCTCTACCATACTCATTCTCTTCTCTTCACAAAAAGAGGTTTCACTGTAAATAATAAATATTAAGTAGGTACCTACAATTAACGACGTACAACTGAAGGGTCCACGGAAAGAACATGTCTAGTCACACTAGTGACATTTCGAGTAATCGCGGTTTTAAAATTTGGAACAATGTCAAAACGTATGGTAATTCCGTGACCAGGTATTATTTAACTAAAAATAAAGTTGTCTTACATTTATTATACAGTGGTAGCAAAAGATATAACTAATAGTTCATTAAGAGCTCTTCATTTTGAGATAAAAATCTCATTTTCCGAAAAATGTGACTAGACATGTTCTTTCCGTGTACCCTTCAACTAGTGTCGAGATAGGGGCCATCCAATTAATTACATTACACAAAATTTAGATTATTTACAAGCCGATTTTGGCCGTTAAGGCATCTGCCGGTTTCATCAGGAGCCTTTCCAACGTGACCGCATTATTCATCCCATCAAGTTTTAAGAGCCTCTCATACAAATTCCAAGTTAACACACCATAAAGCGCCCATGAATCCGGATTAGGTTACAGTTACCAAATAAAGTATTTATACGAAACTTCTCCAAATTATACTCACGACTCTATTTCCAAGGGAATACCTATGTATATAATTTTGAGTACATATTCATATTATCAGCGCTGACCGTACTAAACTTCTGCTGCTCACCGTACTCAAAGTTCGTGCTATAAATTTCTCAACGTCAACGAATGACCATCTTCAGTGGTCAGCGCCACAGTATATACTGTAAAACAGTAACTCGACTTATACTCAACAATAAAAAAATCTGTCAGCTTCTGCTTTTTAGACTTTTAACACATTCACTGCCACTCAACTGCCAGCGTAAGCTACGCGCTACGAGTGATGAGTTTTCCGCTTTGTAGCAAAAAGTGTATGCCACCAAGCGGGGCGCTGGTTAAGTCATAAAAGCAGTAGCAGACTTAAAGCTGGTCAACCAAATCTTGTCAGTAAAAAAAGGCGCGAAATTCAATTTTTTTATGGGACGATATCCTTTCGCGCCTACATTTTTCAAATTTGCCGCCTTTTTCTACCGTCAAGATCTGGTTGACCAAGTATATTTTACGTATTTTCATAATCATAATCATAATCATCGCATTTATTCGTGATAAACTATAACATACACAAGTACACAACAAACAGAGAAAATTAAACATAAAATAAATACATAGTTTACCACGACCCCATAGTTTTCAGTTGTTATCACTGGTAGAACCTCCGCGGAAAAAGAAGAGTCGTCGAATGTATTGGATCCCATACATTTTACGACTCTTCTCTTTCCGCACAGACTTTAACATCCGTTTTTTAGGCATATAAGTTGAGTTACTGCTATTGCACTTGTGTATTCTGTGACAGCGCTTTATGACAGGGATCCAATTACTGGTTCACGGAATTGCTGGCGATATCAATGGCGGACTAGTTGGACCCCATCAATTTGTAGAGGGCGTATCGATTTCACGTGACCTTGGCTTTGAGTTTAAAGTGGCAGTGTCAGAGAGTCTATCTGCTGTCTATTCGCCTAGAAACGTAGACAGCAGTTATTTTTGGACACAATTTCTATTTTAAAACCCTATAAAGAGTGGGTTATTTGATTGTGACATTATATGGGTTTCATATAAATTCCATAGTAGCATGAATCTAGTATTAAACTGGATTAGGCATGAGTGGTGGGGATAACTGACAGAACGGGATAGTCTTATGTATCTTTCAGTAGGAGTAGCAGCGAAAGCACTATTATTGTTTGTCCTTGTCACAGTCTCACATTTTTTTTATTCCACACCGTAAATTAGTATGGATTATGGTGGGCAACAAATAAATTCGACCAATCATAGTGTCACATTGCGTATGTTTTGTCCCTCACGGAGGCACGCTATAGGATGGTACCTTCTATGCATAGTAGCAAAATCGTTTTGACAGTTCGAAAAAAGAAACTGGTTTGTCTAGTAGTCAAATACCCAATTACTTAACACATTCAGTGCCAGCGCGAGCTACGCGCTACAAACAAACGTAAAGTGTCATTCAATAGAACTTACTAACAATGTAAACAAAAGTTACTAGTAAATTGACATTTAGTGTCAATTTTAGTATGGCGGTTTGTTTACATAGTTAGCAAGTTCTATTGAATGACATTTTAGCCGACAATATGGGAAAACCATATTGTAGCGAAAATCGTCTGCGAACAGAGAATGTGTATCAGGAGTCATGAACACGACGAAACGTGGGAAGACAAGGCCAATTTTAGCTCATTTAATTTAATAATTTGAAATATCAAATTAGCCTCCTTATATTAACACATTCAGTGCCGAAAACCCGACTATCGGGTATTTTACGATTTCGTTCCCAGGCCGGATGACCCGATAGTCGGGATCGTGGTACTACAGCATTATACGTATGAACTATGAAGACATTATTGTGGATTGCGCGGATGTCTTGTTTGGCTGGGTGACAATGAATGTGTTAATAGGCCGATTCGAACGTACCTACATTGATATCAGACCGACATCTAACTGGTGTCATTCAAATATCGTGCATTTCGCTCGTACTTGTACTTGTCCGAGTTGTCCGTAGTGTTCGTACAGTCGGCCAAAAATGTGGTCTACGGTTGAGGCAAGGTCGATTTCCCCTTGCAATAATATTATGTCAGTGACAATTGTCAACCTTAGCGGTCGTTAGATCTCGCAGAAACTTTTGTCAAAACTGGTAGACCACTTTCTTGGCCCACTGTACATGGCAGGCGGGAGAGTCGGGAGACTGACATCATTTAGATGTCACAAATGTCACAATGTAGGTTTGAATTGCCCTCTAAGGTAAGATTTTTAAAGTTCGGCGTTCCTGGGACCTCGCCGTATAGCAGCGAGGCGGCAACAGAGGGGTTTTAGTGGGTAAACCTGAGTTCTCATTAGCCCACAACAGGGAGTCCCACATAACCACCCCGGCCCGTCCCCGCGTCGGGTGGTATGCGTAAAGCATTTCCCCTCTTAAAAAAAGGCATTTGGAAGAAAGGGAAGAGCAAACGAAGGTTGCGGAAGTGTGTTAAGCTAACTGTGCTACGAGCGCTACGCCGTAGCGCGTAGCATTTTTACCACACTGTATAGTGAAAGCTGCGGGCTCAGCACGGTTCCATTTTTATCGACTATCACTATGCCCGTCACTTTCGCACTTACATACTTGTTAGAACGTGACAGGCATGGTGACAAACGATAAAAATGCGACGGTGCTACTCGGGCTGGGTTCGAAGTATTATTACTCGTACTTGTACAATCGAGTCGACGTTACGTATTCGCTTTTCTATACAACTAGTTTGACGACCGGGTACTTACGATGGGGCTTTTGCGAAGTCTACTGCGAACGTTTAATCCATTCGGCTATTTTTTATAGACTAGCCGAGGCGAAGACGTGGCCTACGATGGAGCGAGCCTGCCCAGAAGGTGCCTGTTCACCCTTGATTTGAAGGTAATCACGACAAGTTGTCTTTTTGCCTCTACGAAGCATGTTCGCTACATACCGGGAAACCCATGTTATCGGCTACGACTATATGGTGCGTGGACTAGTAGTGAATTAGTTAAATTAGAAAACTGTCTATCTGCATCACTATTAGGGACAGAGATGCATAGGTATCTCAAAAGTACGGTTGAAAATGAAATTGGCAGCAATTGACTAATTTCGTTCTTACAGGCTTTAGTAAACGGTTTTTCTGATAGTAGGTTTAACGTGGCAATACGTAAGTATCTACTAGACTTATATCGACGAACCGTAATTACCTTTCCTTACTGTGTCGAAATATCAGGAGCTCGAAAACAATTCAAAAGGTAATCACGGTTCATATCCCGGTCGATATAAGTCTAGTGAGTGAAACTAACCGTAAATCATTCAAAACTGTTATGTAAGTATCTAGTTCATCATCTAGTCACATCATCAGTATGAGAGTTAATTAAGTACCTAGGTTATACGACAACTTTGTCAAATAAATATTATGGTCATTGCAGTTAGTAGGTAAGTGCAAAGATGAAAGGTTTAGGATAAATTGATTTTACACCAATTAAAGGCAAAAAAGCAAGGTCCATTTATTTGTTCGAAACCATATACCTACATGATGTACGGAGAGCAAACAAAACATTACAATTCATGTATAAAGCAAGATACAGAAAAAAAAATCAATCCAATTAAATAATTAATTAAATTAGTTATACATAAATGCATGTTTTCAGATGCCCATGGCAAAGCAAAGCAAATTAAGAAGCAGACCACGTAATTTTACAGAGAACGTGTAATCTACTGGAATTACCTACCAACACTTATTGGTAGCAACTTTAGTCAACTTGTACAACGTCTTTCTAATCGAATATATAATATTGTTTGACTGATCAAACGTCATAGCATCGGGAGCTATATTTGAAACGCGTTTCAATGAAGACTGGGAAAGAACTGTGCCTAAATTCACTTTATATATTCCATCCACATGCCAGGCGTATACTGTTCCTTTCGTATCAACAGTCAAACCTCTGATGAACCGTTCAGTTGATAGTCTTACATCTCTCTGGTTTTTACTATTGAATGAAATATATAATCCGGTTTCATTCAAATACACGATATTAAATCCGACAGTTTTATCCAAAACAAAATTACTTATCCATTTATTTCCTAATACTTGGTAATACATTCCGTTTACATATTTAAGTATTCCGTGGCTATCTGACTTACTAAAATACACAAAGTCCTTTGCAACAACGTTAGTTATGAGTTTAGTTTTCACGCCAAAAAATGATGGGATATGGCTGGTAGCATTAGCAACCCATATACCATCGGAACCGCCTAGATATACTTTTTTCTCTTTCTGATTTATATCAAAGGGACCAAAGTTGAACTTCTGCCAGCCGGAGATGACGCCAGAGAATTTCGTAGAGTATAACGATACGAAGGCAACTTTGGAGTATTCTTTATCACTGAACTTAGGTTCGAAGGTGTAGTATAGAAGGTTAGTGGCTTGCATGATGCCCATTCTTTTAACAACGGGGTGTTCGCCGAAGGGGGCGGGGAGGTCGAACAGCAGGGTGTGGTTGTAGCAGATGTTGTCGATTTTGACGCAGGTGTGGCAATATTCATTCCCTTCCGCCTCGGCTAGGTCGTCGATCTCGGTGGCCGCTGTGCGCGGGCCCAGCAGGGAGGGGGAGGCTGGAATGTGAAAACTAAATGTTAGCTTCGGGAAATAGAAATCTATTAATATATAAAGGAATCCAAACGGATATCCTCACCGGAGAGAAAATCATTGAAATACGAAATACGGTTGCCAAAAAATATTGTTAGCAATTATACCATTTGCATTATACAATTGCTAACAATAGTTATTGGCAACCGTATTACGATTTACAAAAACTCTGCTGGCTGAACCCACTGCACGATACTACATATTATCCACTCAAAATTGTGAGTCCCTATCGGGGTAGAAATGAATATTGAAATATATATTGATATATATATGGGGCAAATTTTCTATTTAAGTACCTATAGTTTATTTGTAAGTTTAGTTTTTAATTTTAGTTTTTTTAATATCTTTTATTCTTTGTTGTTTATACTACTTGTTTTTAAAATTAAACTATATTTATTATTTATTTATTTGGAACTTATTCAGTCATATATGATACATATAACAAAAGTGCTTGATACACACATAAATCTTACTACTAAAAAGACCTGGCGGCCTAGCCAAGGTGACGATCGCTATCGCTTCGCCATCGAATCGCTTTATGTCTCTCTATCACTCTTCCTTATTAGTGTGACAGTCTGACAGTGACAGTTCCGTTAGCGTTAGCGATTGGTATTTTCGCTACGGGGCCTGGAGGTTCATAAAATAAATATGTAACAGAAAATTGGTATACAATATAAGCCTAAGGTAGGATACATAAAATATGAAGTAATAGTACTTCATTACATTACTACTTTACAATATAGATAATATAGATATACCTACAAATACAAATGTATATCAAGAGCGAAGCTAACTGGCATCAAACTGCTTTGCATTTTTGCCAGTACTAGGTATTTTAATGTAACACCTATATTCCGTGACTTAAAAAAATAAATCATAAATAGTAATAATAAATTAGAAGTCTATGGCTTACCAGAGCCCCATAATGCTTGAAGCATCAGAGTGGCAAAAATCAACGGCAGTGTACGACCCATGGTGACACACTTTAAATGTTCCATCAACATCAGTTTTGCCCAATTTATACCCTGCTTAATTAATCAATTTTAATAGTCTCATAATCAATGTTGACGGAAATCATGAAAACAAGTTAAAATTAATTAGGTACAATAATAATAAAGTTAATAACCGCATTTAGGTACCTCTAGTTATTTTTATCAGCATAATTATATCAATTTAAAAATAATTCAGGATCGATAAGGTATCAAACTGTCGCAAAAAGTTGCAAAAACAGAGGTAGTGAAACATACATTGACCTACCAATATAAGTACCTACATATTACGTTTAAAGTCGGGATAAAACTCGAAACTAGTTAGGTATATGTAGAAAAGTCAAATAGGTAAACTATATAGTTTTTATTATTATTTACATAATAGATATATTATACAGAGGTAGTAGGTACAGTAACTGTACAAATACTAAGCTAAATTAAAAACCGAGTCGGACTCGCGCACGGAGGGTTCCGCACCATCAACAAAAAATAGAGCAAAACAAGAAAAAAAACGGTCACCCATCCAAGTACTGACCCCGCCCGACGTTGCTTAACTTCGGTCAAAAATCACGTTTGTTGTATGGGAGCCCCACTTAAATCTTTATTTTATTCTGTTTTTAGTATTTGTTGTTATAGCGGCAACCGCGGCAACAGAAATACATCATCTGTGAAAATTTCAACTGTCTAGCTATCACGGTTCGTGAGATACAGCCTGGTGACAGACGGACGGACGGACGGACGGACAGCGGAGTCTTAGTAATAGGGTCCCGTTTTTACCCTTTGGGTACGGATCCCTAAAAATATATCTTAAATCTAAAATAGGCCCTTGATGCATTGAACAAAGGATGCTGGTGGTATTTCCTTGTTGTATCGCAATGCTTTCTAAGGTTGTCCCGGCTTTTGTAACGGCTTATGACATGAGAGCCCCCGAGGTCCGCTTGGCAACTAATCTCAAGAATCGGTAGTTAACTTTTGTGGAGAAACTCTGTGCAACACGGTAACATTCCTCGTATGTACAAAAAGTAACTTTGGTGTGGATGCACCTAAAGGCAGTGTCCCGCTAGCGGTAGGTACATAATTATTGCCATACGACTCAGACTATTGCATAATTGATTGAGAATGTTTCAGAAGATTAGTCTTAACATCGTACTAAATGAGATAGAAGTTAATTTTTTGACGATAATAATATATATGTCGGCGAAGGATGGTCCTAATGGCGGTGGGCGCGTGGGGGTAGTACCTAGATGTATTACTTCACAGCCAAAATAGTAGGTATGCTACCAACGCATGAAATAAACATTCGGACTCATTAACCATACTAGTGCCTACTATATTTCAGTACTAAATGATGAAAAGAACTAATTGCTATTAGAATGTTGACTGGTTAAATTGAAAATAAAAAGATCACATGAAATCGTTCAAATCTTTATTTCAGTCAAACTAAACCGGTTCCAACCCTACACCTCTGACCCGAGAAGATTTAACCCGGCAACAAACTCGGCGGGACACATCTTTTCAAAACAACACATAGTTTCTTTATTTTACAAAAGTAAGCTTATAATGGCACATAAGAAATCAAAATAACACTTGGAATAAAACACTTAGCTAAACGGTTAAAGAACGTGAGAATCTATAAGCTTTCAGAATAATCCTTCAGGTGTAAGCCTTCAGGAACGTAGCGAATTAGGCACGAGCTTGGCTAACGTCCGATCTCTAGCGCGGTCCGATCAAGAAGAAGGAAGCCAGTTCCAGCGGCGGAGCCAACCGCTCCCGCCTCCAATTCAAGTTGGTAAACCTGCCTGACCAGTCTACCAACATAACGACAAAAATGCCTGCTCGTGCCTACGTTCACTCAAGATACCCCTCTTGACGTTCCAAAGCCTTCTACCTGTCATTTTAGTTCAACAATACGCCATTATTTCGTTACAAGCAAATAGCCGTAGCCAAACATTGCTAATCGACTTTATACAGGCGTTTAAAGCTATGAACTGTAACACTGCAATACGTCCTCCTTGTGTCTCGCTCCGACATATATGTAATTATCTTCCCTCTTTTAAGTATTTTTCTAGAGTTTGAAACCTTATCAAATGTAAATTATTTTTAAATTGATATATTAATGCTGATTAAAATAATTTAATTAAGATTATTAAAATTATAGTTACTTTTATTTGTTTTCATGATTTCCGTTAAAGCGTTGTAATGCAGGCTATAAATTGAAGAGAAATATTTGGATGATGCATTTTAAAGTGCAATACCATGGATCGTGCACTGGTGGTGGTGTTCACCACTCTGGCGCTACAAGCATTATGGGACTCTGGTAAGCTATCGACGTTTTATTTTGAATTTTGTTGGCATTCTCAGCTACCATTTTTATTTATTTTAACCGACATTAAATTTTAAACTGCGGTCCCTAATTCAGTAGACATACACGCAAAGACACGCACGATGGTAATATGAAAAGTTAGGGTAAACTTTGGATAAAATAATTAAAACGATCAATGTACCTACTTCGTCCAATCGTCGAAATCGTTTTTAAATATGAGACTATATTTTGATTTGCCTCATACAATTAGCGGTGGCTGCGTTTACTTTTCACAAAAATTGGAATTACTATTTATTTTGTTGTTTCTGGTAAGCACAGGAGCCTTAAATTTTCTATTTAATTTACTCGAATTCTTGGATGCTCAGTTTTTAGGTTCCCTCATCTCATCAGTGATCCGTACACAAACAAAATTTCAAAAGGGACCTTAAATTAATTTAGTATAATAACCCTTGGTTACTTTTCTAATAAACAGAATGCAAAAAATAGAGAATTTTACTTTGGTTCAGGTGGTTCAGTACAGCTACGTTAAGACGGTGTTATGTATAATATTTAGATTATATTATACGTTAACTGAATAATATAGAGGTCAAAATGTAAGGGCTAAATTTTCTTTACAATGTTTCGACTCCTTGATGACCAGTAACATTGTCTACTAGATATTTACCGAAACTAATATTTAACTTTTACATTCCAGCCTTCTCCTCACTACTGGGCCCACGCACATCGGCCACAAAGATCGTCGACGAAGCCGAGGTGGAAGGGAATGAATATTGCCACTCCTGCGTCAAAATCGACAACATCTGCTACAACCACACTTACTTATTCGAGCTACCCTCTCTCTCCGATGAGCAGCCCGTCGTTGAAAGAATGGGCATCATGAACTTTAGTAACGTTATATTCTACTCTTTCGATTCACAGTTCAATGTCAATGATAGAGAATACTCCAAAGTTGGCTACGTATCGTTATACTATCCGGAATTCTCTGGCGTCATCTCTGGCTGGCAGTCTTTCAACTTTCGTCCCTTTGATATAGATCACAGAGAGAAAAAAGTATATCTAGGTGGTTCCGACGGCATATGGGTTGTTGACGATATCAACTATATTCCAACATATTTTAGCGTAAAGTCGAATCTCATTACTAACGTTGTTGTAAAGGATGATGTATATTTTACTATATACTATCGGAAAGGAATATTTAAATATGTGGACGGGCATTATGCTGTTTATTTAGTAGATCAAATGATAAATAAGTTTATTCTGGATGTCGATTATAATATTGTGTATTTCAATGTTAGTGGATTATTTATTTCATTTCATAATAAAAATCACGTAGATGTACAATTATCAACGGAACGGTGGATGAGAGGTTTGACTGTTGATATGAAAGGAACAGTGTACGCGTGGCATATAGACGGGATATATAAAGTGACTGTAGGCAAAGATTTTTCTCAGTCTACACTGAAACGTGTTACAAGTATAGCTCCGGATGCGATTGCGTTTGATGAGTCAAATAACATTATATATTCGATAAAAAAAAAGTTGTACAAGTTGACTAAAGTTGCTACCAGTAAGTGTTTTGGTAGGTAATTTTAGTTGAAAATTACACGTTAATCTGTAAAATGACATAATATGCTATCTTATTGCTTTGCCGTGCCATGAGCACCTGCAAACAAACTTATAACTTATTTAAGGAATAATTTACGCGCTTGAAACTGCAAGAAACACACTATTTTTTCAAATTTACGATCTTTGTCCTACCAGTTAGTTCTTCGTGTATGTTTTGTTTACTTGCTGTAATGAATGATGTATTTTGGTTTGAACAAATAAATGTACCTTGTTTATTGGCCTTTAGTTGGATTGAAATTTATTTATCCTAAACCCTTCCTCGTTGCCTTTTCCTTTTGAAGCATTGGTGGCCTAGTAGTCAGGCGAGCGACTTTCAAACCGAAGGTCACCGGTTCGAACTCCGGCTCGTACAAATGAGTTTCTTGAAACTTATAAATGAAATTTTAGTTGATATTTGTTTTAGATTTAACGCTGACCAATTGGCCATCTTTAATAATAAACAGAAATGCTGCCAGCATCTACGGAACCATGCCGCACGGGGATAGTTTTTAGTTACATATTTCTTTTAAGATTAGTTTTATTTATTTTTAGATTAATGCCGATTAAAATTAAAATTATAAGTAAGCGTGACTTTTAATTAGGTTAATTATAATTTTAATTTGTTTTCATGATTTCCGTCAACACTGATTATGAAACTATTACTGTTCGCTAATTAATGCAGGTATAAATTGGCAAATAAAATTTGGAGGGTGCATTTTATAGTGCAACACCATGGATCGTACACTGCCGGTGATTTTTGTCACTCTGGTGCTTCAAGCATTATGGGGCTCTGGTAAGCCATAGACATCTAATTTTGTTTTTTTTTGACATTCTTAGCTACTGGGTCCGAAAAGAGGGAGGTCCTCAACTCGGTATTTTTTATGATTTTATTTTTGTACGTATGTTAAGTAACTTGTAAACTAACCTTAATTAAATAATCGTTTTAAAATTTTGTTTATTTGGATTAATTAGATTATTTACCTGAAAACTCGTGACTTTATCAGTATGCATCCGAGAATCCTAATAAATGAAATGAAAAGGCTCTTGAGTTTACAACAAACAACAAAATAAATAGTAATTCCGACTTTTGTTAAGATTCAAATCGGCCATCAATTTAATTCTAATTGGAAAAAACCAATATTGTTTCTTATTTATAAACGTTATGATTATAAATAAGTACGATTGGACGGACGGCGTTAGTCGTTAGTTATAAATAATTTTCTAATATTCAGAATGGAAAGTAGAGTTGAGATGATTCACTGCACTAACGTTAAAAAAGCGGCCAAGTGCGAGTCGGACTCGCACGCGGGTTCCGTATTTAGGGGATTTATGACGTATTAAAAAAAAAACTACTTACTAGATCTCGTTCAAACCAATTTTCGGTGGAAAAGTTTGCATGGTGATGTACATCATATATTTTTTAGTTTTATCATTCTCTTTTTTAGAAGTTACAAGGGGGGCACACATTTTAGCACTTTGAAAGTGTCTCTCGCGCAAACTATTCAGTTTAGAAAAAAATGATATTAGAAACATCAATATAATTTTTGAAGATCTATCCATAGATACCCGTACACGTATGGTTTGATGAAAAAAAAATTGAGTTTCAGTTCTAAGTATGGGGAACCCCCAAAATTTTTTTTTTCTAGTTTTGTGTGAAAATCTTAATGCAGTTCACAGAATACATCTACTTACCAAGTTTCAAGTGTTTCAACAGTATAGTGCTTATAGTTTCGGAAAAAAGTGGCTGTGTCATACCGACGGACGGACAGACAGACAGGTATGACGAATCCATAAGGGTTCCGTTTTTTGCCATTTGGCTACGGAACCATAAAAAGCCATTAGTAAATATTCCGATTATTATTATAGATATGTCCACCGAAAAACACACAGGTCAAAATGATTAGGGGCTTAACTTAATAATTTTCTCTCACACGCGGATATCCGTTACGACTCCATAAGGATCTACTATTTACCAAAGCTAACATTTTGCTTTCACATTCCAGCCTCTTCCTCCCTGCTGGGCCCGCGCACAGCGGCCACCAAAAACGTCGACCAATCCGAGGTGGAAGGGAATGAATATTGTTACTCTTGTGTCAAAATCAACAACATCTGCTACAACCACACCTACTTGTTCGAGCTCCCTGCCCCCTTCGGTAAACACCACCCCGTCGTTGAAAGAATGGGCATCATGGAAGCCACTAACGTTCTGTACTATACCTTCGAACCTAAGCTCAGTGATAAAGAATACTCCAAAGTTGCCTTCGTATCGTTAAACTCTACGAACTTCTCTGGCGTTATTTCTGGCGGGAAGTCTTCTAACTTTGGTCCCTTTGATATAGATCATAGAGAGAAAAAAGTATATCTAGGTGGTTCCGACGGCATATGGGTTGTTGACGATATCAACTATATTCCAACATATTTTAGCGTGAAATCGAATCTCATTACTAACGTTGTTGTAAAGGATTATGTATATTTTACTAGGTACAATTGGAAAGGAATATTTAAATATGTTGCCGGGTATTATGTCGTTCATTTAGCAGATAAAACAATAGATAAGTTTGTCTTGGATGGCGAGCATAATATTGTGTATTTAAATGATACTGGACTATTTATTTCATTTCATAATACAAACCAAAAAGATGTTAAATTATCAACGGAACCGTGGATGAGAGGTTTGACTGTTGATATGAAAGGAACAGTGTACGTGTGGCATATAGATGGGATTTATAAAGTGACTGTAGGCGAAGTTCTTTCCCAGTCTACACTGAAACGTGTTACAAGTATAGCTCCGGATGCGATGGCGTTTGATGAGTCAAACAACATTATATATTCGATGAGAAAAAAATTGTACAAGTTGGCTAAAGTTGCTACCAGTAAGTGTTTTGGTAGGTAATTTTACTTGAAAATTACACGTTTATCTGTAAAATAACATAATCTGCTATGTTATTGCTTTGCAGTGCCATGGGCACACGAAAACAAACTTAACTTATTTAAGGAATAATTTACGCGCTTGAAACTGCAAGAGAGAATTATTTTCAAATTTCCGATCTTTGTCCTACCAGTTAGTTCTTCGTGTATGTTTAGCTCACTTACTGTGATGATGTATACATATATGTTGCTACCAGTAAGCGTTTTGGTAGGTAATTCCCGTTAAAAAGTACAGGTATAGCCTATACCGTATAGGTGTCGGTAAAATTACATGATCTGATATTTATTTGCTTTGCCTTGCCAAAGGCACCTCTAAATGAGGAGTGTCTTTTCCAAAGGATTATTTTTGTATGGTGTTCATAGAGAAATAAGCTCTTTTGAAAAGACTCTCTTCAAATATACTTACTAATCTAATTAATTATTTACAGTTGCAACTGCAAAAAAGACTTTAGCAAAAAAAGATTTTTTTTAATGTACGATGTTTGTCCTAATAGATTTTCATGTATGTATCTTAATTTAAATTACTTGTTGAAATATAATATGTATTTAAAACTTTCGCGTTTTGAACACATATTAAGTCACATTTATACATAAAGGTCTTTATTTATAAATAAAGGTAATAAAATAAATTTCGGGATAGGTCGTCTATAAATCAATACCCGACTGACCTGTTATACAAATCCTTTAAAGTTTTAACTGTTAGACAATTGTTCATATTAAACACAGTTTTAAAACAGCACAAAGCACTTCCTTACAGCACGCAAATCACTAACAAGAGGCGATAGGATCTAGTTTGTAGCCAATTGACAGACACAAAACATGCGTTTTCAAATAACTTCTATATGTATCTAGGTCCACGACTATACAATAAACTAAACGCAGATTGCTGTATTTATCACTTAAGTTTGAGTGAATGTAAGAAGGTTGTACAAAAAGCCTTGGAAAGTAAATCGTATGAGGATACAGACAAATTACTAACGAACCCTAAATAAGTAAATAATTATTAAATTCTTTCTCGTTTTCTGATGCACTAAGCGGAAAACATGTTTTGTCACTTTTGCTACGTTGCTTTATTCTGTTATTAGCATAAATCACGTTTTTAAGTCTTAAACTGTAATATATGTAACATACGCCACAAACCTAGATTAGTCATTATTATTAATTAAATTAAATTAAATTGCCATGTAATTAATTTTATATTTATAGGTATGGTTTGTTTTTATAGTAAGCACATAATCATTATTTAGCCATAATTCTAGAATGTAAACATATCAAACTGATACCTACCTAAATGAACACAAATTTAACTTATAAGTTTGCCGTTATGTAATTTATTTAAGTATTTTTATTTAATTTTTTCTTTCAACCTGAGATACAGGATTTTCCTAGTTCAGGTAGAAGTCAATAAAAAGCCTTACTTTATAAGATATTATTAACCTAATGTTAAATGTATGACTATGTTTTTCTGAATAAAGTTTATTTATTATTTATTATTATAAATGTGAGTTAATATTTATTAAAATGTTGTATTTTCTTTTGAACAAATAAATGTAGATACCTATCTTGCTTATTTGCCTTTAATTGATGCACAATCTATTCATCCTAAACCCTTCCACTTTGCCTTTACCTATCTGTAATGATCAAGCGTGTTGAATACAATGTTACATTAAAACTCTTTACATTTTTTATTTTACTCTGTTGTCTATGAAACAGTTGAATAGAGAAGAGAAGAGATTGGAGTTGTAAAGAAATGAAAATGTGGTAAGTTTTGTGGAGATAAAATACATTTATTTTAAGTTGAACGTGAGTTGTTTTCATGTGGAGACATGGCTCTTACACAGCTTAGGTGGTGTGGTGTAGTATGGTAAGATGAGCTACTTTCAAACCGAAAGTCAAGGGTTCGATCTCCGGTTCATACCAATGAGTTTCTTGAAACTTATGTACGAAATTTCATTTGCTATTTGTTTGAGCTTTAACACTGGCCATTGGCCATCTTTAATAATGACAATTTGAATTTGAGTAAGTCAAGGCTTGTGTTCGAATATGTCTGAACATGTCAAACAGGGATATTAATTCTATCTAGGTATCTATCTAATACTTTTATCTTATACCTTTAAACGAGCAATTCTTGTTTATTTATTTATATATATATTTCGAGGATCTCGGAAACGGCTCTAACGATTTCGATGAAAATTTCTATATGTGGGTTTTCGGGGTCGAAAAATCGATCTAGCTAGGTGTTATCTCTGGGAAAACGCGCATTTTTGAGTTTTTATATGTTTTCCGAGCGAAGTTCGGTCTCCCAGATATTATAACATAAATTTCCAACTCAATTCCGCATATTCCGCGGGCCGAGGCGTCCGACATGTCATTTTCTATGACGGCTGATCGGTGATCACGTGGTGCTTTACACATAAAACGAAGCCCCGGAAGCTACGGCCCGGGCCCGGCCCGGTCTAGCGTGACTCATCCTTAAATATTATTGTCCGAGCGAGCGTGTAGAGCAAACGAAACATCTCCATTCAGCTTGGGCAAAAATGCTTCTGTATGTCCTTGTCAAGCTGTTCTACTCCACAGGTCTCATGTCTCAACCGATTGTCAAATTCTGCCACATTTTCTTCTAAGTCAGTGCAGAGTTAGAATTAGTCGACAGCCACACAAAACAGGCTTCCGGCAGTGACTTCCGTCGCTTTGTGAACCGGGGCCGTGATTAAAGTCCGTCATCCGTCACCACTGTGACGTGACCGGGGATAC
Organism: Cydia amplana; assembly: GCF_948474715.1. Taxonomy (NCBI): domain Eukaryota; kingdom Metazoa; phylum Arthropoda; class Insecta; order Lepidoptera; family Tortricidae; genus Cydia; species Cydia amplana. Next base: position 3,002,060 of record NC_086083.1, on the reverse strand, counting down.
TTCAAAAAGGGCCGGATTAACTCGGGGCCTCTTTTATTCCAATTAAGCCCATTGGTTTTCACTCTATGAACATTTTTTATTTTTTTTGTGATCGTGCGGAGCCCTTAGCTGATGCGGGCTCTTAGGCAGTGCTTACTCTGCCTAGAGGTTAATCCCGGCAACACACCGAAGCAGGTTCGGTGTGTTTTTATGGGTTTTGGCCCTTAAGACGGTACACTGCCGTATTCGAACTTCAAGATATTCACAAGAGACGACACGTACTAAATCCATACTAGATACCAGTGGCGGCGTTTCAAACATATTCATAGACAAGCCGGGGCTAATTTGGCTTACATATTTCCTTTACAACTCTGCTCAAACGTACAAACGGGAGTCGGCTTTTATGGACGCGCCGCCAATGCTAGTTCTCTTCTCTAGTTCTCTTTTGCAGCGCAATTCGGCCAACCAATGTCACTTTTACTTTAGATAGAGTTAGATATCTATTAGATGTGAATTGGATCTCTAAGTCATATCTTGTGGAAATCGTTCAAGAGTATCTCCAGAATCGCGGAAATGTCAAATTTGACAGGTTAGATCTTAAACATATCGTTATCGTATCTTGGTGATGTCTAAAAGATATCTAAAAGATGTCTATTTCAAAATCCGAATCGGGCCCATAATCGTTTTTTAAACGGGTTTGTGCGGATTTCTTGCTCACAGCGGAAGCTGTCCTTTCGGTGGCCCAAAACTCACCCATTACTTAATAGGACAAAGGCTTTGTTTAATAGCTTAAGATTTAAGCCCTCCTCGTAGGCCCCGCTCACCTGTAGGTCAAGTATAACTTACATTTTGATAAAATGATGTCATTTAATTATCAATTGCTCGGACGTGCGTCTCACTTGCGTCCGTACAGTAAACTCCAGAGATAACTGACCCTGATAGTGATAACTGAACTTTTATGCAGGGGGTTAGTTATCTCTGAAGATTAGGTACTTTACATGTACGAATACGTACGAGCGAAGTGTATACACCTGATAACATAATGGGATGATAACGTAATTTCAGGGTTCATACATTTTTTGCCATAAACAATTGCGACCATTTAATTACATTATGTTTTGTTTCGTTTGTTTTGTCTAATCAAATGTAATACTAACTCGAGCTATAAGTAACTGTATTTCCTAACAATCCTAACCCTATGGACGTCAAGTTCGAAACAAAGATATTACAATTTTTACTTTTGAAATCTTTGCTTTTAAGTAGGTAAATAGTTTAGTTGACGTATATAAAAGTTTTGAGCTTCCCATCAACACAGCGGTAGTACTAGGTAATTAAATTAGTGTTTTAATTTAAACTTTCCTTTTTTAAGTATTTTCGACAGTTGATACCTTATCGGATCTAAATTATTTTTAAATGGATATAAACATTAATGCTGATTAAAATAATTAAGTAAATTGTTTAAATATTTAAAATAATTTGTTTTCATGATTTCCATCAACTGATTATGAGACTATACAGTTCGCTAATTAATGCAGGTATAAATTCTCAAATAAAATTTGGAGGGTGCATTTTAAAGAGCAACACAATGGGTCGTACAATGTTGGTGATTTTTGTCACTTTGGTGCTTCAAGTACTATGGGGCTCTGGTAAGTAAGACATGTAATATTTTTCAACTCGGTTTTATATTATGATTTTATTTTACTTTTGTATGTTTGTTACTTTAGTACTCCATCATATCTAAAGAAAACAAATTATTTTAATAAAATTTTGAAAATTTGTTTGTGTTCAGATTAAATTAGGTAACCTGAAAATTTGTGACTTTATCAGTAAGCATCCGAGTCTTAATAAATTAAATGAAAAGACTGGTGTTTTACAACAAACCACATAATAAATAGTAATTCCTATTTTTAATTAATGTCAAAGCGGCCGTTGATTAAATTCAAAATGTGGAATCCAAATCTTACTTTAAAAAAAAAATCCTAAAATTCAGGCAAAGTAGAGTTGTACAATGCACATACCTACGTAAAAACTTTTAAAATAGTCATAATAACTAAATATATATTCCGATTAGGTATATTATATGTCCACTGAAAAACACGCGGTCAAAACGATTCCCCGCTAAATGTTTTTCTCTCAAATGAGGATATTCGTTACAACTTCTTGCTTAATAATCCACTCTATACTGAAACTAACATGTAGCTTTCACATTCCAGCCTCCTCCCGCCTGCTGGGCTCGCGCACAGCGGCCACCAAAAACTTCGACCCAGCCAAGGTGGACAGGAATGAATATTGTCACTCCTGCGTCAAAATCGACAACATCTGCTACAACCACACCGAGTTGTTCGAGCTCCCCGCCCCCTTCGGTGAACACCCCGTTGTTAAAAGAATGGGCATCATGAAGTCTACTAACCTTCTATACTACACGTTCGTACCTACGTTCAGTGATAAAGAATACTCCAAAGTTGCCTTCGTATATTTAAACTCTACGGATTTATATGGTGTCATCTCTGGTTGGCAGTCTTTCAACTTCGGTCCCTTTGATATAGATCAGTACAATAAAAAAGTATATCTAGGCGGTTCCGACGGTATATGGACAGTTAATATTAACAGCCGTTTCCCAGCATTTTTTAGCATGAAGGCGAATCTAATCACTAACGTTGTTGTAAGGGAGAATGTGTATTTTACTGCGTCAGGTCGTAATGGAATATTTAAATATGTGCACGGGTATTATGTCACCCAATTAGTAGATAAAACGATAAATAAATTTATTCTGGATAACGGGTACAATATTGTGTATTTAAATGATACTGGATTATATATTTCATTCCGTAGTCAAATCCAGAATGATGTTAGATTATCAACGGAACGGTTCATCAGAGGTTTGACTGTTGATGCGAAAGGAACAGTATACGCCTGGCATGTGGATGGGATATATAAAGTAACTTTAGGCACAGTTCTTTCTCAGTCTACGTTGAAACGCGTTTCAAATATAGCTCCCGATGCTATGACGTTTGATCAGTCAAACAATATTATATATTCGATTGGAAAAATCTTGTACAAGTTGACCAAAGTTGCTACCGACAATTGTTTTGGTATGTAATGGTTGAATACAGTTGAAGAATACTAAAGAGATTTGCTACATAATTTGCTTTGCTTTGCCATGGGCACCTGAATGAATACATACATTTTATAACTAATTTAAGGATTTTTTGTCCTCAGGTAAGGTGGGGTAAAAATGACTTACGTTAGACCGGGCTGAGTCCGGGCTGGAACCTCCGGCGCATACTTTTCTATGACAGATGACCGGTCATCACGTGATGCTTCCCATAGAAAACGAAGCGCCGGAAGCTCCGGCCCGAACCCGGCCTGGTCTATCATGAGTCATCGTTAAGTTAAGACTATCACAGGGACAACACAAACACTTGTATGGAATTCTCATGCTGTTTGTCTTGCCCCGATCAAAATAAACTACCCCACCTTACCTTACCTGTTTTATACGTATCTGGAGTGTAATTTTTTTCCTTACTGTAATACTACCTTAACCTACCCTTACCTTTACCTTGTGTTTTCCTTATTCTATTTTTTTTACTGTTGAAAAAATAAATTGAACCTTGCTTTTTGGCTATAATTGGAGTGAAATCAATTTGTCCTAAAACCTTCCTCTTTACCTCTATCGACTAACTGTAAGTACTCGTAATGACTTGTTACGGTTTTGTTCTTATTGTGATACGACCTAGAACTTCGCTCACGCTGATACCAATCACCACCACCAGCATGCGAAATGAAGTGCAATTCGTGCGCTCGTGCGTGAGATGGACGCTAAAGTCGTCTCAAAACTAGTTCAACATCGTAACAGGTTCATAAATCTGAATCGAGCTCCATGATAACACACGACAACGATTGTCATGAGTATTTACTTCTACATAATACTAAGTGATTTTGAATAATGAAATAAGAGTGTTGCCTTTAGTACATTTCCTTTTAACCTCCGTGTTATACGCGAAAATGACCTGATTGTAATAAAGGGGATTATCAATTATTTTACGGTATTACGGTGCACGAACACAAATAGAATGGTTGACTTTGACTTTGAACGGTCACTGACAGGTGTTAAAAAGGTTATAAAATAATACTTAACACGCTTCAGTTGCTCTGTTTATAAACAATAGCGAACAATGCAAAAGGATTTTACCGAAAAATGGTCATTTGTTTCTTGGAAATTTGAACTTTTTGGCTAACACTTAAAGCTGAGTTTACAGTAGCTAACTTTTGGGTGTTAACAAGTACACACTTTTCATAAGTTTTTCTAAATTGAATCGTTCGGTGGTGGACAGAACATTCGATAAATTGATTCCTACATAGATGATGGCTTAATACCTATTCTGCCCCAGCACACATAGTCGTAACAGTCATTCAAAAACTCGTTCAATTTTTTACCGTATTTCCGTGCAATAAGTTCCAAATTCAAACAGATTTTTTCGATGGCTATTAGGTCTGCTGTTATTAAGCGTGGAAGTATTGTCAATATTGTCATCCACTTGTGTAAGTGGTATTGTTTGGCTTTGTTCATAGTCACACTCTGAATCGACAGATGTATTGAAACATGGAATTAGTACGAAAACAACAAACTAGATGTATTAAGGGAAGGGTCAAAAACATTCGGGAAAGCCGGTGTCTTTTCTGTGGACATGGACATGACAAAAGCTAACAATTTGGATACATTTTTATCTAATACCTTTAAACGAGCAATTCTTGTTTATTTATTTATTTATTTATTTATATATATATATATTTCGGGGATCTCGGAAACCGCTCTAACGATTTCGATGAAATTTGCTATACGGGGGTTTTCGGGGGCGAAAAATCGATCTAGCTAGGTCTTATCTCTGGGAAAACGCGCATTTTCGAGTTTATATGTTTTCCGAGCGAAGCTCGGTCACCCAGATATTAAGACTTTAATCAAAGAAAATTTTAAGAAGTAGAAAGCAGATTTTTGCATGCATATAAGGATAAAGTACGAAAAATTGGCGTTGAAGTCCAATTATTTTATGATGCACACAGGAAAGTCCCATAAACTTAACTCGTATTAAAAAATAAACTTGAAAACGGTTATAAGGTAAACGTACTGGTGCTCGACGCGGTACCAGTACATGTCATCTTGAAACTTAAGTTGTCAAGTGAAGTGACAGCAGGGTGTCATCTATTGGGAATTAGGATGTCGACCACGTACGTTTACCTTATATCGCGTATAAAAATACATCCCGACGTTTCGAACCCTCAGCGTTCATGGCTAACGGGTAGTGATTTATTTCATGAGTAACTATCGCGGCAACCGAAGACAATATCATAATAAAAAGTTTTTGACCCTTACGCCCACTGTGGTCGTATTTAAATTATAAGCGTCACACGACTCACACGCTACACTGTTACTCACACGCTACTCTACTACGCACACGCTACTACGCATGATTGTAACGATTTTCGTAGATCTGATTAAGTACTAACTAAGAACCTGTTTTGTATGTGAGTAGCGTAGAAGAAAACCGGACATACTTGAACCATTGGGAGAGTTAGATCATCTTACGTACAATGATACAGTCATGAATGACTCAATCGCACCAATCAGCGTGAGCGATTTTCAAGGTTGTATAAAAACAAGATAAAAACCAATTGTTAGGTTAAATCTGAAATATTTGACTGCTCAAGTATTTTTATCAACAAGCCTTTAAAGTATTAAGATATTACCTTTTCCCCCTGTATACTGACCCAGTTATATGTTCAAACACGTGGGCATAGGCCCATATATTACCAGCACCCGGAGGCGTCGTCAATTCTTTAATTCACATTGCGTATATAATTTCGTTTGATCCATATTACGCGTGACTTCACCGAGTGACTAAAAATAAAACCTTTGAACCGTAGAAGATGTAAAATGGTATAGGTAGGCATTCGAGGCTCGTATATGGAGGGGTACGGTCGAGTCAAACATCTTTACAAGCTAAAATTCCAAAAATAGAATTACACGACTTTATTTACATTGTCTTAAGGGGCCCACTGATCAGTTAGAACAAAAAGTTGACAGTTCCGAACAACTGACAGGCCGATACCGTCCGGCGGACTGTTAATCAGTGGGCCCCTTTAGAGGAGTGTAAATATGTTATTGGAACGTTGGCTTGTACAGATGTTTATGAACACGACTGTACAATACAGTTTGGCACTTGGTACTTTTTGTAGTTAGTTGGTGTTTCACGGTATTTAAGTATTAATGGGGTTGTGTAGTGGTATTGTGGTCGGCGGTGTTGATGGACGTGCCGGTGTTTAGTTGATTGTTTTTTTAAATAACTGCGTGATGAAAACAATGAAGATGCAATTCGCCGGAGTTTGTGCAGGTTTGTTTTTTTATTTATTTACGTCAGTGGATTTAAAGTTACTTTTGTATAGATATTTTTTGAGTACTTTTGTGTGTTTGTTGATGCAAATATTCACTTATTTATATGTAAATGCATAGCCACTTTTAGCATTTACAGATAGTTATCTAAAAATACTACAATTACATAGTTAGTTTATGTTTGACAGTTCGTTTTTATACATTTGATTTTTCAATCATAAAGTAAATATTTATGAGCAAATATTGGTGCGAAAATAATTAAATGAAAAGCTATATTTTCAGGTAGCTAATGGGCAAAATAGATAAATACCTTAAAAGTAGCATACATTTCACCCTGCTTATTGAATAAGCTGATTCATTCACTCCAGGCAATTTCCGTATTTTTATTACACATCTCGTTTCTGAGATGAGAACTCATATTAAAATTGCAAATGACACCTAAAGCTCCGCTTTAATTTGACGGTTATTACGTTTAAAATGCAACTCGTGTTCCGTTGTTTTTGTTTAGATAAAAAAAATGACAAACTAAAAAAAAGTGAAATGTTTTGACACGAGCTAAAATTTTGAAACATTGCTCAAGGATTTAAATAAGAGTTATTAGATTATCATTAACATTTAACGCATGGACCGTAAAAGGTAATTTAGGTACATATCTAAATATTAGTAGATTTAGATGAAAATTAAGTGATACGTATAAAAATTCACGTTTTCTGTAGCAGGCTAGACAAATGCCTATAGATATTATACTGGTTGTTGGAAATGAAAAGTAGGACAATATTGATTAATTGTGAAGTGGGGCAGAATCACGTAAATATAGGTACATACCTACATAACTACAGGTTGTATCTAAGCTAGTCACGCAGGACATTTTATTGAGTGATGAGTTTGTTAGAAATTTACTATAGAATTAGAATAGAAGATGCTTTATTCAAAAATGCTTAATTAAAACTTAACTAACAACACTGACACAGATTGGTTATAAAGCGTTCCTGAAATGGTCTCCACTCAGCTTCATTTCAAGGGACCTTTCAGGTCCCCGACGCTGGTCTTCCGTGGAAACCCTTCCGAGAGAGCGCAACTACAAGCTATACAAATGAAATATAATATGACTTTCTTATATTTTATTCGTAATCTCCATAAGAACATAACATTAAGCTAGTTTTACGGTTTCACTCACGTGTTTTAGTCACTCGCGCGACATGTTTAATTTTGTTGTATGTTGCTGTGTGTGTGTTGTTTGTTGTGTGTTGTATGTGTTAATGTTATTATGTCTCACGATAGTTTAAATTCAAATCAAAAAACGTTACATTTATCAATAAATTATCCACAATACAAGCCTCACTGAGCTGTGGGACTAAAAGGTAGGTCTGTGTAATGGCTCCTCTACACGATGGGCCAACGCCGGCCACTCCAAGGGACGCATTTATGCGTTAGAGGGAGCAAGTGATATTGCTATCTCATTCTACCGGATGGCTGCGTCCCTTGGAATGGCCGGCGTTGGCCCATCGTGTAGAGGAGCCATAAAATTGGTTAACTATTATGGCGTGGCGTGACCGCCTTGTGTTAAAACTCTAATTGTTTGGGAAACTTAGAAGAGTCCCAATATGATCTCGGAACAGTCGCAACTGACCTATGCGTACTTGTAGGAGTCTCTAATATAAATAACAATGCATTAACTCTTTAGAGATTGGAGATATGACTAGTCTAGTCTATTCCTATTATGTGCGTAAGAAACCTACACGTTCCATAGTAGACGTGGGACGTGAGGTCATACACAACAAAAACCGGCCAAGTGCGAGTCGGACTCGCGCACGGAGGGTTCCGCACCATCAACAAAAAATAGAGCAAAACAAGCAAAAAAACGGTCACCCATCCAAGTAATGACCCCGCCCGACGTTGCTTAACTTCGGTCAAAAATCACGTTTGTTGTATGGGAGCCCCACTTAAATCTTTATTTTATTCTGTTTTAGTACTTATTTGTTGTTATAGCGGCAACAGAAATACATCATCTGTGAAAATTTCAACTGTCTAGCTATCACGGTTCGTGAGATACAGCCTGGTGACAGACGGACGGACGGACGGACGGACAGCGGAGTCTTAGTAATAGGGTCCCGTTTTTACCCTTTGGGTACGGAACCCTAAAAAAAGGATCATGTCTTTCCCGTATAAATGGCTATAAAATCATATATATTATTTTATCCAGATATTACAATTTTCTATTAAATTATGTGATACAATCATTATTTACATAGTAATATTATTGGTTCATGCTTACATAAACACAAGCTGTTCTACAGGAGTGTCATTTTTTGTTTTAATTACTGTACAATTATGCCTCACATACAAAATGTCACAAAAACCCAAACAAAACAATTGTCTGCATGCTACATGTAACAGGAAAAATATAATAAAAAGTCTACCTGTTCGCTATCTAATACTATCTATACCTGCGGCGGTAGCACGGTCGCATTTTTATAGCTTGTCACCATGCCTGTCACGTTCTAACAAGTATGTAAGTACGAAAGTGACGGGCATAGTGACAGGCGATAAAAATGGAACCATGCTGTGCCCGCTAGACATGATACAACGTAATACGGCTAGGGTAAAGGCACCAGTAGTCAGCCTTATAACGACTTTTTTAAGTTTGAACGTTCGGCATTTCTACAGGATTAGTCGGATAATTAAACAAATGACATGGTTAGATCAATTGTTTATCAGAGTTTTAAAACAAAATATTAAAAAAAATAACAATCCTCTTTATAATATCTCTAATTAAGTTTAAACAAAAAGTGGCACTTTTCTCCAGTAGTCAGCCTCTAAAATCCAGTAAGCAGCCTCTGTGTACCCAGTACTCAGCCTATATAAACTATTCATAATAATTAGATCAAAATCACTAATATTTATATCAAAATCAACGATATTATAATATTTATTTTTCTTTATAATTTTTGTTATCGTTATTGTAGTTAGTTGTAGTTTTTAATTTTAGTTTACAATTTTTTGCATATTATATCAAAATCAGGGATGTTATACAAATATCTATTTTTTATTACTATTTTAGTTATTGTTATTGTAGTTAGTTGTAGTTTTTAATTTTAGTTTATAATTTTTTTGCATATACATATGAACATATGTATTACTTACCTACTTGTTTACTTATTTAATAAATAAAAAATCTTATAGGTACATACAATTCTTATGACACGAAATTTGTTGGCCATAGGTACTTAATTAACTAACATTATTCTTGCAAACTAAGAATCGCAATATTTATTTTCTAATAATTAATCCGTCAAAAATTAATGAGGTATTTCAGGTAATATATAATTATGTTCCTAGTAGGTATTCGGTAAAAAATAATTAATCGAGTCTATGCAGATCTAATTATCATTAATAAACAAAGTCATATACCGACCAGGAAAAAGCAAAATGATAGTTATGTATAGTTAACGTCAAAAATATGTATACACTTTTGAACCTTATTTCAATGAGATAGGGTTTAAAAATGTGGACATATTTTTGGCGGCGACGTACCAAGCAAGGTCAATGGCTGAGTACTGGATCCGCGAAACCCAGTGCTCAGCCGCAATAAAACGTAATTTCAAATGCGGCTGACTACTGGGTTTTACTTTAAATTGACTAGTGCATGCCTAACTACATTTGAAAATGTAAATTTAACGGTCCTAACGGTCGCATTGGCTCGAAAATAATAAAATAAACGAATAACCCAAAGGTCAGCCGTGGGGGGCTGGGCACTGGATTCTTTGGAAAAAAGTGTTATCCGGTGGCCAGCCCCCTCAATTTATAAGTGAAATATTGATATTTTCATTCAAATATAATGCAATTTAATAGATAAACTAATAAATAAACCAATCATTAACAAAAACAATTACTTTTAACATTAAAACATAGTTTTTCTTGCCTGTTAAGAGAACACCACGTGCAGTAAAAAATATGGCGGACATGACACTATTGCACTCGTCGACAAACAGTACCTGTATGAACGAGTATATTTCTTCCCCCCGTTCCCTCACCGCACCTGTCGTGTGACGTATTAACCAATAAGGAATCAAAGCTCCTATTTGACTACTCGCGATTTGTTTAAATGAATATACCAGATATTTATGACCAATAAACGGCTCAAAAGGCTGACCACTGGTACCCGGCTGGCCACTGGTGCCGTTACCCTATCTATAGGCATAGACGTGGTGATAAGAATCTCCATTTCCCTAACAAGCGTAATGGCGCTAACATTGAAACTATTCCGTCGCGAACATCCAAAAGTCCCATCTCAGTAAAAGCCTGGCGTCACTTACAACCTTATCTAAATAAATGCGGTATATTGAATTACTCTAACAACAGTAACCTGCGGTAGCCTCGTGAGTATAAATGCGTTTGTCAATTGTCTTTATTCATTCAAACGCATAACGCAATGAAACGCATAATTTTATAACTTCTATGTAAGCGCTCAGACGCATCTTAAATTCTTAATGAGTTTCTATTTATTAGTCTGGCCTATTTTAGATTTATTTTAATTTAGAGTAGTTTAGTTTTTAATGTTAGTTTTAATTTTAGTTTTAATTTATTTTAAATTTTAGATAGTATATGGTGTGTCCTACAGGTTCCTTAATACCTGTTTACGTAAGCAATAGGTATAGGTACTTAAAGTAGTACCTAACAACTGATACTATTAGGGAACAAATCAAATCAATTAATTAAATATTTTGATTTGTGTTTTTTAAGTAGTAATTAATGTAGGTACCTACGCAGTACCCAATAATGAAAGAAAAAAAAGATAATTAGACAAACCCGTGTCGATTATAAATATTATAATGTTAGGGATTCGTAACATTTATTCTTATTCTATAATAGGATTAATAGGTACATAGGTAATAACAGAATAAATAAACTAAACATTAAAATTAAAACTAAACCTTAATAAACCTTATTATTCTTATTCTTAAATTAAGGTTATTTTGCTGCGTTGCCACGATTTTTTATTGCCAGTAGGTAAGTACCTATTAAAATTGTCAATTTTCCGCTGCTGTAACTTTATGTGTAAGGCCTGAGTGGACGCTCGAGTTGGGCGTGCAGCGGGGCGGGGCGTGCGGCGTGCTTGTTAAACAAATGCAAGCGTATAGGAGCGGCCTTAGTGCACGCTGCTCAAATTACTTGTGACGCCCGACGCCACGCTGCACGCCCCGCCGAACGCTCCGCTTAGAGCGTCCACTCAGGCCTTACACTAACAATTACATAAATATATAGATATACAAACCCATAACTCCCTTGTATCTTAGTAATCGTATTAGGTAACCATAATATATCCCTAATTCCATATTGTACGTCATCAATGACTCGTAATAATCCCAAATGCGACCGCGCAATCGGAGAGCACGGAGATTAAACATCAATGTATAATAGATAATGATAGCTGGGGGCCTAGTCAAGATGCCAATTGTTTGCACCTTAGCGAACTAATCGCTATAATGTCTCTCTGTCGCACTTATATGGAAGAGTGATAGAGAGACGTTACTGTTTCGTTCGCTACGGCGCAAACGATTTGCATCTTGGCTAGGTCTTCTTATGTAATATTGTATAAGAAACATTTGTAACGAGGCATAGAAATTAAGACGATCGTATTTGTTTATCGTTTATTTTCATTATATACTCTAAAAGTGGCTCATTGTTTAGCTCTGAATCGGGTGATATGATAAACTGAGTGATATGTTTCGACCCTAGCGAAAATTACCGTAAAATGGGGTGAGTAGGCGCAAAACTGACATTCAAACCTCGATAACATTTTATTTTTACATATGCAAACTGAATGGTGTATATAATAAGTGTTCCGGACGTTTTTATTTTAGTTTTTATCTTATTTTGGGTAGTTCCATTTCATAACTTTGACGATAAAGAGGAAAACCCACCTCACCCCGTAGTGCCTCGTATTTGGGGTGAGAGGGCAAAGACACAGGTGACAAAGGTGAAGGTGAGGTTTGGGGTGAGGGACAAAGGTGACTTTGGAAGAATGTTGGATCGTTTTTTTTTTATTATGCGTATTACTATAGCTCCATTTTAAATTGGAATACATTATTTTTGTAGCAGTAGCCTTAAAATCCCTTCTCACCCCCCTCTCAAACCTTCTCTCCCCATTCATAACCCACCTCTCCCCGCGAAACCTACTCACCCCATTTTACGGTACACGAACGAAAAATCTAATGCTCAACAATTTTCAGCTAATATTATAACCGGATTAACCGGAACTCTATTTTCAACTCCTTCTGCTTGTAATATTAGTCGTAAATTGTTAACACACTTTTCGTCAGTCGCGACACTCGTGACATCTAGTATCAAGTAGCAGTACTGATAAATCCGCTACTTGACGCTAGATGTCGAAAATAATAAGCGTTTTGGTAAGAAAACTGATGTATGGAGTGAGTACTATACCTATATGCTTATACTTATTTCTCTATGAAATATCTAAAATAAAATATATTTTCTTATTTTCCAATTAAATAAATTTTATCTTATCTTATCTATGCCCTAATGTAAATGTCTACCCTACAGCTTCCTATGAAAAATCGATATAATAACAATGGCGACGGCTTCATCAAACATTTATGTTTCCGTGTCGATCGCGTGGCGATAATGACCCAATATCCTTTTAATTTCTGGTTATTTGGGCTTCAATAATGTTTCGTGTTACGGAAAGGGAGACATTCGGTAGGTGCCCAAATAAGTACGCTCTTATTGTTTAGGTTAGGTTAGTCACTTTCTTAGAAGGTCACATTCGAGTTAGGTCACGTTCTGAGGACGTCACTTTCTGAAACAAGATTGTCAGTAGAAAAAGGCGCGAAATTCAATTTTTTTATGGCAAGATAACACTTCGCGCCTACATTTTTTATGCCGCTATTTACTGACGGAAATGGCTTGACAGAGTATGTAGGTAGGTATATAAAACAACAAATCAAATTCAAATTAAAGCTACCATTAAACTATTTTACATTCAAAAACATAATTTAAAAATCATTCTAAGCCAACATGAAAAAAATCGGGTTATTCCCACTAGTTACCACCAAGTTGTTACCAGTGGTAACTACTGGGAATATTTTTCCCGCCTTTTAATTCCCAGTAGTTTCGACCAAAATTTTGTTAGAGTTAATAAATACAAATAAAAACAGTTATTTTCCCCAGTAGTTACCAGTGGTAAAAGGTGGGAAAATAATTCCCAGTAGTTACCACTGGTAACAACTTGGTGGTAACTAGTGGAAATAACCCAAAAAATCACTCAAAAATTTGCATCAAAACCTTGTCACGCTGGATAAAATGCAACTTTCTCATCAGCTTTTAAAGAATAAAGAGAGCCTTTAGGATCTGGTGCGGTGAAAAAACTAATTCCAAATTCAAACTGGTTTCCTAATGACTGGTAAACACTGTATTCGTATTTATAGTTGGTCAAATCAATTTGTCAGTCAGTAAGAACCAGGAAAACTATAGGTACTCATCCTTTTCTTTTGGGTACTAGTACTAGTGTACGAGTAAGACAATGATAGTATGATTCTCTTTGTCTATGTTTGAAATGAGACAGTCCTTTGACAAACTATAAGTTCAGCATTTTCATGAGTCAACTGTCATCACGAATGAAATAAACACTCATATGACTCGGAAAAACAAAGCAGTCAAGGTTTTCACTAAAGTAAGGAAGGAACACAAAACAACTTTTAATTGCTCAATAGACCCGCCAATCTATCGCTAATCCTTCTCAATTGGTTAATGGAAACACTAGTGCTGTGAAATATACCTTCTGCACGTCATTATAGTTTATTTACGATCTTAGCCGGACCTTGGTTCAATCAAAACATGTGTTTTTTTAGGTACAGTCGCTATCAGATATATCGGAGCGGCCAAGCTGCTTACAAATATCTGGACACGCACTCTAGACAATAGAGGCGTGATCAGATATTTGTGAGCACCTCGGCCGCCCCGATATATGTGATGGCGACTGTACATGTGTAATTGTTTATTTACAGATAAAGGAAAATTGACATTTTAGCAGATGAGAGTGTCGCTTACGTAACGACGGTCTGTTAATATTTCATGGCTTTTCTATGAAATTGGCAGTATATTCTAGAACTATTCTAGAAGGATTTGATTAAGGTAGCTCAGGTAGCTGCTATACAAGGCGAAAGCGTTACGTTATCTACATTCTCGTGGAATGCCCCAGATACACTGCCAGTAGTAATTATACTCATTATGAAGTTCGTATCAATTCAATAACATAATAATTATTATAGAACTGATCTTTTTAACTTCAAATTGGCCTCCAGAACGATTTGAACGCATGTTGAATAGGTACCTAATTTGTATTAGTGTAAAAATATTTTTTTTATCAATTATATTTTAAAAATTTTTTTTGCTAAAATCTAAATGAGCAGACTCGGAAAAATTAACAATGCGATAACAAGAACAATTATCGTAATTATTATGAATGCAACGTGACGGAAGAACACTTCATACTGTTTAAAATGATTTGAACGAATGTTGCGTATACCTAATTTGTTTTAATGTATGAAAATTAAAATTAATGTTTTTATTTAAATGAGCAGACTTGTGAAAAATGAACAATGCGATACAATAACAACTATCGTAATTATTTTTTATGCAACCTGATGAAAAAATACTTTATACCGTTAGGTAATACCCACTAACACTCTTATTCCTAAAACATTACGGGCCATTTAGTTAAATTATGATTTATTCCTTTCTTACAAATACATAAGTTAAAATGACAGATAAAGACAAACGATTCATAGCAAATTAACAACTATCGCTGTCAAAAGTGGAAAAGACGACAAATCAATAAAAACTGGATAAAATGTCAGTTTTATCATCATTTATACAGCTATATCATTTATAAAGTCGACCATCATAGCCCTACAGGTCAGTAACACGTTTATGAATAACGACATAATACTTTTCGTTTTTCTTTCCAGCTCTCTTCTCCCTGCTGGCCCAGCATGCTAGTGCAACCACCACTGAGATCATCGACGCCGGCCCGGAGGATGTGCGGGACTCCCCCCAATATTGCGCCACGTGCGTCAAAGTGGACTCCATTTGCTACAACCGCTCTCACCTCTTCGAGCTCACAGCTAACTTCAGAAACCACGTTGTCATCAAGAAAATGGGCATCCTAAGGTCCAATAACGTCTTGTACTACAGTTTTGAACCCAAACTCGAGGATCCAGAGTATTTTAAAGTTGCCTACGTCTCTTTAGATTCACCAGAACTCTTTAATGGCACGATCAATTATGGGAACACAAACGTCACCTTCAATTTTTCGGTCTTTGATTTTAATCAAAACGAGAACAAGATATATCTCGCCGGTTCTGATGGTATATGGGCCCTTGAAGACGCTAATACAGACCGCCCGGTTTTAAAATTCTTCGCTGCTAAAAGTCATAGAATTACCGATCTTGTTTCGAAGGACTATGTATATTTTACGGAGGAAGAGTCTCAAGGAATAATTAAAGATAAAAATGGTCACTTTTTTAGGAAATTGGAAAATAAAACTATAGAAAGTTTTGTTTTGGACAAAGATGTCGAATATACAGTGGTTTACTTACATTCTAGTGGGTTGTATGCTTTCAATAGTAAAACCAACGAAGATGTCAGGTTGTCGAGAAATCCTTTCTTTAGAGGGCTTACAGTAGATTTGGAAGGGATAGTATATGCTTGGTATATAGATGGAATATATAAAGTAATTATAGACAGTGTTTTGGTACACTCGAGCGTAAGACGAGTTTCCGATGTTGTGGTAGGTACTATGACGTTTGATAATTCTAATAATATAATATATTCGAATGAACGATCTTTGTATAAGTTGACTAAAGCAGATACTGCCAAATGTTAGGTAAATAGTCATTAGCATTATAAACCTAAAACTTAAAAAAAGTACAAAGAGATCGGTACCTATTTCTTCCCCCTTTTTGCTCGTGCCACACTCGAGAGAATATTTAGCACATACGTATACATTAATTTATATTAGAATTTAAAATTATTTATCACTTCTCATCATCGTAAAAATATAAGGCCCCATACATTCCACGACTCTTCTCTTTCTGCACAGAAAGCGCACATAAAGTTAAGAGCCCATCAACGTGCACACTAGCGCCACTGATAAAATCGTGATTATTTCAATTTAACGAAAGATATTTTAAAAAGGGGGCCTTTGCACTTTTTGTGATGGGGAAAAAATGTTAACATCGCGAGAGTGTAAGACGTAAGATGTCATTGAGTTTTCACTTCTGTCGGCACTCCCGGAGTGCAACCCTTTTTTTTTACTTTCTCATTTACTTCGTTTATTGAAAATATTATTTTTAATAACAAACATTTTTTGTTTTGTAATTTAGAAAGAAAGAAAGAAAGAAAGAAAATACATTTATTTATGACACACATATGACAAAAACTTGTGGACACATATACAATGTATATATTATATAACATAAAGTGCAAATGCCATAAAAGGGTCACAACTCAGCATGTAGCTGGCAAAGCCAGCGCTGTTCTTCCGTTGTGACCCAGGTGTACGCCGTTCGACGACGAGGCGGCTATGCTTCAATTAACTAATTAATAACTAGATCTATAACTATACCTAAAACATAAAAATTAAACTAAACTATTACATAAAAATTAAACTAAACTATTAATACACTGCAACATTGCGGCAATTGCCGTATCTACAACAGCCCTGACAGCTGTCACTTGGCGTTGACAGCTGTCAGCTGGCCACACGTCACGGCCACGTCACACAGCACGGTACCAGAACGGCCATATTTAATTTTGTGCTATGACACAGCAAGCCACGTGTACATTTTGTGCAGAAAACTTAAAAACTTAGTGTAAGACTTACATAATACTGTATTAGGTTTCAAGTAAATAAAGATTGATATATTTATTATTATTATAGTTTTACAACATGATGGCATATATAGTGATGATCTTCTTTAAATCGGTATATGTGTAGTAAAATACCACAACATAATAAGTTTAAGAAATATTTTGAATTTTGGAGCGAAATAGGCACAATTTACGGTACATTAGTTTGTTGATACCTCTTGAAAATCTATATTGAACGTGTGTCTACTAGGTGTCTAGTATAGATAATTGTTGTTGATTGTAATTAGGTACATACTTCATAGGCTTAAGATGTGTTAGACCACCAAATTTCTGTGATTTGTTGTAAAATAAAATTGAAATAATTGCTTGAATTTAAGAGAATAAATATTTTTCATTGAGAATATACTTTATTTAATAATGTACGTACTACGTACTAATGTAATTGGAATTGATGTAGATTGGATTATATTCCCCAATTCTCAAAATTGACACAATTCTTTTCCTTTCTTTGTGCTTGTCTTGAAACAGTATACGTTTGAAATGCGAGAATAGGAGCCAAGTTCAATATGCCTTGTATAATTCATCGACAAATTCAAATTCAAATATGATAAGCCAAGTCAGATAAGCAAATTTTTTACGACAAATTAACTTGACTAGGTTTTTTTTACACAATTGCAGTCTTACACTTTTGATGTTTTGGTAAATTGTTAGCCAAGGGATGAAAGGTGTGATGGCGCTGTAACAGCGCGCACACAACATCCCGCTTCACCGCCGCGCGACGCACCGAGCCATCGCGCTTCACCGCTGCGCAGACCACCCACGACGATCGGCCCCCCGCCGCGCCGCGCGCCGCACCCCGCGAGCCACTATAAAAGCGCGAGCGCGCGTCCGTCCGTCGGCAGTCGTCCTCGCCGCCTTCTGCTGTGAGCACGGCTCTCCCACGGTTGTGCCGGCCTGGGGTTACCGCGTAGGCACCCGTTCCTTTGCTTCCCCCCTATCCCGTTCCTGCGTTTCGGTTGTGCCGGCCTGGGGTTTCCGCGTAGGCACCCGATCCGCTTCCCACCTATCCCGGTCCTGCGTTTCGGTTGTGCCGGCCTGGGGTTTCCGCGTAGGCACCCGATCCGCTTCCCACCTATCCCGGTCCTGCGTTTCGGTTGTGCCGGCCTGGGGTTTCCGCGTAGGCACCCGATCCGCTTCCCGCCTATCCCGGTCCTGCGTCTCCAGGATCGTCCTGTATACCTATCCGTCTTCATCCCCCTTACCCTTTGGGGATCCCGAGTATCCCAAATCGCGTGTAGCGTAGGGATCGCGTGCCGTAGTGACTAGCCGAGTCACCCCGCGCCGTCTTAGCCTAGGATACCTAGACTTAAGCCCTAAATAGTTTAGATTCAATAAACCGGCATAAAAGCCCGTCGATTTGCATTTTGCATCTGTGTTTCTATTAGCTACCCTGTACCCCTCTCTCCTCTGAGCTAACTAGGAAACCCTGGTTCCTGTCTGGAACTGGGGAGTTGTATGAGGCCACGCCCGCCCCGGCGAACGTGACCCCATCACATCTGGCGCCCAACGAAATAACTCACGTAGGAGTCTAAACGGTATCCTGGAAGGAACCGGTGCTCGAGAGGGACAGGAATAAATAAATAAATAAATAAATTTTTGTACCGTAGGGCCCTTAAATGTGCCTTTAACAAGTTTATTTCAGGGGAGATATTGCGCCCCACCCGCCCGTTCAGCTACCCGCCCGTATAGCTACCCGTCCGAACATTACAACTGGCCTGTATATGCAGGCACCAGAAGCCCAGAAGGCACCAGAATATAGGTAACGACGTCAGGTACCTGGCAACCATACCGGTAGGTACAGCAAATGCCTACAAGTTGGATATACCGACTAAAGAAGCCCCAACTAATACAAGAAGCTACGAAGCGAGACATCCCGACCGAGGGTCTAACCGTGGAGGAGATACGAAAAGGCCTAGCAGACATACTGAAAGAAGAAAACATGGCAGAAGACAAAGCCAAGGTAATAAATAAGTTACTAAAAGAGTGGAACCTGTCATTTAGGACCACAGACAACGCCGTTGAATTCATAGAGAGACTGGAGGAACTCATTAACGCCAGTAACGTCGAGAAGGGAGACATACTGCCCGCCTTACCACGCATCCTGCAAGGCAGAGCACTATTATGGTACAGGAACAACTCGGAAACCTGGAGCAATTGGGATCAATTCCTAGAGGTATTTAAACAGTATTACTACCCAACCAACTACGAAGAAGACTTAATGGCTAGGATCATAGCAAGAAAACAGAGGGTCCGAGAAAAATTCACCGACTATGTCACAGACATACAGACGCTAGTACGCAGGTACGGGAACCTTGACGAATCAGAAAAATTACACCGCATCCATGAGAATATGCTACGTAACTACAAACTATACATCAAAAAACAAGAGTACAAGACCCTACCGGAACTATTAAAGCTAGGAAAGGAGTATGAAAATATAACAACATCTACGGACGACACCATGTCATCACCAGAAACGTGGCGGCAAACCACCGAATATGGAAAGTGGAGAGATGAGGAAAAACCGGAACACACGACCGAAGGTAGGACCAACGGACGACACAGCGACCAGAGACCGAAACCCGAACAGCGAGACAGTACGAGCCAAACAGTGCATCCGAGATATGATTCCAAAACCAGTTGCTGGTCCTGTGGGAAGCCAGGCCACAATGCAGACGAATGCAGAGGCAGACGCCAGATATTTTGCAGCCAGTGTGGAAAGCTGGGAGTGCTCAGCAGGGCCTGCTGCAGGAAAACAACCTGGAAAGGTCACGAAAAACTGGGAGCAACAAACAGCCCACAACCGAATGACAATCGCCTGTATGTAGATATACAGATAATGGGAAAACCATACCGAGGCGTCATAGACACAGGCTCGACCAACTCCTACATTAACCAACAGGTGTACAACGAATGCAAATTCATCGCGTACCAAGACAAGGTAAAAACAAGAGAAATAATTCTAGCGAATGGAACCCGCACCCAAGCCCACAATAACCTACTTGTTGACCTCAAAATCAATGAAGTAACGATAAAACATTGGCTGAGAGTGCTACCGACAGCAACGGACATCATAATAGGCATGGACATCCTGAAGCGAGTCGGAATGTCCATAAAATGGCCAGGAGGAGACCAAGAACCCGAAGAACACGATAGCAAGAGTACACAGAAAGAACACAAGGAGACCGGAAGAGGCGAAGACGGAAAAACCACAGAGAACAAAGAGGAGACACACGAAACACAGCCAGAAGAGCAACGCCAGACGTTCACAAACTTAGACTCCGCGCAGCAGCCACCAGACCACCCACTCACAGAAGCGAAACAGGCACAATTGCAAGAAATACTACAACAACAGTTCGAGCTCTGCGAAAAAAGCCCAAAAGGGAACACCTGGGTACAACATAAAATAAAACTAAAACACACAGAACCTGTAAAACAAAGATACTATCCGAGAAACCCGAAACAACAAGAAATTATTGACAAGAAAGAAAACGAGATGCTACAACAGGGAGTAATCGAAATATCACACAGCCCGATATTCCAGGATCACATCAAACACCTACAAGAAGTATTTAAAAGGAGAAGAGAGGCAGGTCTACGCATAAACAGGGACAAATGCGAGTTCGCCAAGACAGAAATCGAATACCTGGGACACATAGTAATAAGACAAGGCATCAAGATGAACCAAGAAAAAATCAGAGCAATCACGAACCAAAACACACCGAAAACCGTCAAAGAAGTAAGAACCTTCATAGGGAGGACATCCTGGTACCGCAAATTCATACCAAACTACTCGGAGATAACAGCACCGCTAGTAAAATTATTCAAGAAAGGACATGTGGAAGTAAACAAACAACCACCCCGACACAACACAGAACTACCGCATAACAAACGATTTTCCGACGACCAGAACGATTTTCCGACGCCACAAGTACAAGGATTCGCCAAACTACAGGAAATATACAATATCGTACGTAAGAATCAAGAACAAGCATCGGGAAAACAAAAAGGGTATTACGACGGAAACAAACGCCAGTGGACCCCCCAAGTAAACGACCTTGTACTAAAAAGAAATTTCACCCTATCAAACACAGACCGCAACTATTCCGCAAAACTAGCACCGAAATACCTAGGACCATACGTAGTGCTTCAACAAAAATCACCAGTGATATACCTACTACGGGATAACACGAGAAGAACAAAGGTCATAACCGCCCATTTAAAAGATATCAAACCATACCATTATGAAACGGACATAAAAAAAGAAACGCAAGGAAAAAACACAATAAAACTAAATACAACACGACCGAACAAAAACCAACCTTAATAAGGCGACATAAGGCTCAACGACAAAATATAAAAACGAGGAAAAATTCGAAAAAAAAAGAAACCAACCGGTATATATATTACCTACTTACAGAAATGAAACCTGGGGACCATAAATGTAATTTTAGCACCAAAAACAACCATAAGGGATGGAAAACTAAAAAGAAAGAAAGAAAACCGAAGAAAATAAACACAACGCACACGAGCAATGCGGATCGGGAAGCGATCCAAAGAAAACTGGACCCAGCGCAACAGGATATAAGGCGCAGAATCGATCACGACAAAAATAGGTAAAATAGTAAACTCGAAATATGCATAGAGCAAAACCCATACATGTACACCGTAACGAAAAATATAAAAACAGGATGGCACACACGTCACACCATAGCATCAAAAATGGACCAGGAGATAAGACGCCCAAACATACCAAGGAGGAAAAACAGGACAAGGCGAGCAGGAAGGAAGAAGAATGGAGGGCAAAGGATGGGCCTCGTGCGGCTACCTTTAACGAGGCAGTCACACGCACCCGACACAAGAAAACACAGAGTTGGAGGAAACAAGGAAAAGGAGAAAATATAGCATAAGAGAGGAAAAAAAATATATACATACATTTAGAATAGATATCTACAAAAAAAACATATATATATATATATAAAAACATATTAAAAAAAAAAAAAAAAAAAAAATAATGCAAAAAAAAAATATAAAAAAAATAATGAAAAAAAAAATGCAAAAAAAAAAAATAAAAAAAAAATAATGAAAAAAAAAATAATGCAAAAAAAAAAAATAAAAAAAAAAGAATAAAAAAAAAAGAATAAATAAAAGAAAAGGGGGATAACGGAAGGGGACATTAAAAGGCACCATGTACTAATACGGTGATTTTTCCCCGACAGGTAAAAATCTCCAGACGGGTGACGGGACTGTGATGGCGCTGTAACAGCGCGCACACAACATCCCGCTTCACCGCCGCGCGACGCACCGAGCCATCGCGCTTCACCGCTGCGCAGACCACCCACGACGATCGGCCCCCCGCCGCGCCGCGCGCCGCACCCCGCGAGCCACTATAAAAGCGCGAGCGCGCGTCCGTCCGTCGGCAGTCGTCCTCGCCGCCTTCTGCTGTGAGCACGGCTCTCCCACGGTTGTGCCGGCCTGGGGTTACCGCGTAGGCACCCGTTCCTTTGCTTCCCCCCTATCCCGTTCCTGCGTTTCGGTTGTGCCGGCCTGGGGTTTCCGCGTAGGCACCCGATCCGCTTCCCACCTATCCCGGTCCTGCGTTTCGGTTGTGCCGGCCTGGGGTTTCCGCGTAGGCACCCGATCCGCTTCCCACCTATCCCGGTCCTGCGTTTCGGTTGTGCCGGCCTGGGGTTTCCGCGTAGGCACCCGATCCGCTTCCCGCCTATCCCGGTCCTGCGTCTCTAGGATCGTCCTGTATACCTATCCGTCTTCATCCCCCTTACCCTTTGGGGATCCCGAGTATCCCAAATCGCGTGTAGCGTAGGGATCGCGTGCCGTAGTGACTAGCCGAGTCACCCCGCGCCGTCTTAGCCTAGGATACCTAGACTTAAGCCCTAAATAGTTTAGATTCAATAAACCGGCATAAAAGCCCGTCGATTTGCATTTTGCATCTGTGTTTCTATTAGCTACCCTGTACCCCTCTCTCCTCTGAGCTAACTAGGAAACCCTGGTTCCTGTCTGGAACTGGGGAGTTGTATGAGGCCACGCCCGCCCCGGCGAACGTGACCCCATCACAAAGGCACCTATTCCTGTCGAGTGAGACTGAAATGGTGCCTTTTACCCGAGTTAAACACTCTATTTTTCATTTCAAATAGGTAGGTACGAAGTAGGTAAAATAAGTAAATGTGCATTAATAAAAACACGATCAAGTGTCAACTTCAATAGTAATTGTGATGTTTGAGAAAAGATACTCCGATTTATTAACAAGCACTTTATTATTTAATTTAGTTTTAACATCTAGTCGGCCATTAATTTATATGTCTAGAGTCAGACCGAGAAAAGTCTGCAGCGATTTTGATAGCCCACGCAGTGCAAGCGTCATTTTAAACGTCAAACTTCTATGAATTTATGACGTGTAAATAACACTTGCACTGCGTGGGCTATCAAAATCGCTGCAGACTTTTCTTGGTCTAACTTCTATCCTCGAAGGAGATGGCGGCACGACCTTGACATCTTTCGGGAAGATTGGCCTAATATTGCCCTAGAACGAGATGCGTGGAAGAAAGAGAGGGAGGCCTTTGCCCAGCAGTGGGACACAACAGGCTAATAAAAAAAAAACTCTATCCACGAACGAAGAGCGAGACAACGCGGTGCGATAGAGACCGCATATTAGGTTGCGTTTACTATGGATGCGTTCTCACAGTAATTCTTGAGGGTAACGTACTTTCAATTAACAATTCAGGCAAAAGTATCTTTTGTTATGGAATGGGGAGCTAATTATCAGAATGGAAATTGTACAACAAATCCATTAAAAACCAAATTTTAATTGCTTATCGTAAAAAATAAGAAAAAAACTTACTTGGGAAGTAAAATGCTCTAGTGCAGAAACGTATCATTTTTTGCACACTTCTTTAGAACAACAACGACCCACTTTCAGAGCATGAGAAATGAAAAGTGTTAAAATGAACCGTTTTTCGAGTAGATCTCGGTTTAGCCAGCATTTAAAGTGTGTTCGGTTTAACGGTCCCGGGCAACACAGGCTGTTCAGTGGAGACCACTTACATTAACTATTGCCGGGAAAGGCTAACTTTACCGGGATAACTTTTTTATGGTTCCGTAAAGAAGCGGTGGAAAGGTCCTTTAGTCAAGCCATCACGTATATGAACATTTCATGAGTACGAAACGGACTACAAATGAAAAACGTGACCACCTTTGAGCATCATAGCAGCAGCTGGCGGTTAACGGCCGATGAATGTACCAAAACGAGCGTGCGACTTCCAATCCGGAGGTCGCGGGTTCAAATCCCGGCTCGTACCAATGAGTTTTTCGGAACTTATGTACGACATATCATTTGATATTTACCAGTTGCTTTTCGGTGAAGGAAAACATCGTGAGGAAACCGGACTAATCCCAATAAGGCCTAGTTTCCCCTCTGGGTTGGAAGGTCAGATGGCAGTCGCTTTCGTAAAAACTAGAGCGTACGTCAATTCTTGGGATTAGTTGTCAAGCGGACCCCAGGCTACCGTGAGCCGTGGCAAAAATGCCGGGATAACGCGAGGAAGAAGAAGAATGTACCAAAAAGGTCAGCGGATTGGAAAATATGAAAAGCTTTAGGAGATATGGTGGGGATTATGTCTAGAAATATCACATATGATCTAATGCTGAACTGAATTAAATACTTTCAATGTCACTTTTGAACGCACTTTTGATATTTCACAGGAAACCTTTTACATTATAGATTTGTGACAATTGCGGACATAGTTATGTCTAATTGCTATTAGCAAACAAACTTAATTTCGCATGCCCTTGGGTACGAAATAGTGGAACAATTTTTCTTTTTTTACCATCATATGCAATATCATGTTGTGTAGGTACACCTATGATCGACGAATAAAGATTTTCTATTTGTATTTATTTTGTATATTTTGTAGTCATGTTTCAAGAAAACTACGGAATGGACGCCAAACATGACGTCACACTGACGTCTTTAGGAAAGATTGGCCTAATATTGCCATAGACCGAGATGCGTGGAAGTAAGAGAGGGAGGCCTATGCCCTGCAGTGGGACAGAATAGGCTAAGCAATAAATGTAAATAAAGCCTTTTTGTTGCCTACTATTGATTGATTATCTAAGAGTACTTATGACACATATATGTTTAGACATCAAATGTCAAAGGCTTTATTCAATGAATAATTTATATTGAAGATAGATATTGATTAAAATACAAAGATATGGAATATTAGTTTTAAATGTTGTTTCTCTTTCAGATAAGAGTTTTAGTTATTATTATTTCAGTCTGTATTATTATTAAAATATCATTGTTTGTAATAAAATTTTCTCTTTCAGAGCAACACAATTTAGTTTTTATTTCGTCGTGTCTCAACGGACCCTATAAAATATTATATAAATAATAGTTCTGTTTTGTCTCAATGTACGGAACCCTTGGAACGCTTACCTGTTCACAGTTTCCTGTTTTTTCCGCTGCATCGAGCCAATATTGGGATTAAAGTTGGAAATTGTTTATTGGCGCCGTTCAATTTGCGCGCTATCAGCTTTTTATTTGGTAATAAAAGCATAGATTGGTACAATATCGATCTCAAGGGGTTTTAATATAATCATTTGACAGGATAGGATCTGATTAAAGATTTTGCTGTCGCAGTTAAAGTGTTAAAACACTTATTATCAGATATAGTGCGACATAAAATAGTAGAAATTAAATAAAATGGAACTAAAACAAATCCATACTAAATTGTTGCCATCTTTAAGCAGTTTACGTCAAAAATGTGACAGTTACGTAGGAAGTGGCGCCCTCAATAATATTCTACAATTTCTTGTAGGACTATAACACTACTTTTTCAATCATACTCAAATAACTTTATATACTTATTTTAGCTAATCTTAATTCTACTGGTAAAGCATTCCACAACCGAGCAGCCCGGAAGGTAAACGAGGTGTTATACAATTTTGAAGTAGGTAGGTTTAAAATTTTATATTTCAAAAATTACTAAGACAACACTCTCATGCGTCAACTTTGTTGACTTTATAACCACTAATATTAAAAAGCGGCCAAGTGCGAGTCGGACTCGCCCATGAAGGGTTCCGTATTTAGGCGATTTATGACGTATAAAAAAAAAACTACTTACTAGATCTCGTTCAAACCAATTTTCGGTGGAAGTTTACATGGTAATGTACATCATATATTTTTTTTAGTTTTATCATTCTCTTATTTTAGAAGTTACGGGGGGGGGGGGACACACATTTTACCACTTTGGAAGTGTCTCTCGCGCAAACTATTCAGTTTAGAAAAAAATGATATTAGGAACCTCAATATCATTTTTGAAGACCTATCCATAGATACCCCACACATATGGGTTTGATGAAAAAAAAAATTTTGAGTTTCAGTTCGAAGTATGGGGAACCCCAAAAATTTATTGTTTTTTTTCTATTTTTGTGTGAAAATCTTAATGCGGTTCACAGAATACATCTACTTACCAAGTTTCAACAGTATAGTTCTTATAGTTTCGGAGAAAAGTGGCTGTGACATACGGACGGACAGACAGACGGACAGACAGACAGACATGACGAATCTATAAGGGTTCCGTTTTTTGCCATTTGGCTACGGAACCCTAAAAACCACTGAAAGCTAAGAAGAAACCACCGATTTAATATACCATGAGTCAATATCACTATAAAATTATAAATTACAGTATCTTTTGCAACATAATATTTAAAACTTTCGCGTTTTGAATATATTATTAACTCACATTTACTCGTATAGACGGGTCTATCGCGAAATTTATTTTATTACTTTAATTACTGACGTTTTCGTCACAGGTGTCACTGGTCGTGGTCGCGGCTAACTGATGTCCCAGCAAAATGACAAAACAGAGATTTGTGCAGCTACCCGACGAAAAGTGTATGAGAAAGTTTGGGGTAGACATCACTACACATAATGTTAATTATTGTCAATAGTCTGACACGCAACACTCACAATATCCACGCACATATCCGAAGATAGATCCCGTGGCTTTAACAACTGGTTCCCAAGTTGGCGATAAAGCCAAAAAGATAAAGGTATAAAATAAATTTCGCGATAGACCCGTCTATAAATGTGAGTTAATATCTTTTGCAACCTCTGGAAAATTAAGCATGTAGCTTGTATTGTTCATCCTAATACGAAAGTATGCGCACCTCTAAATAAATCCCCCGTGTATACACGTGCGCCGTAAAAAAACCACTTCGAATTACCTAAGAAAATGAGGAAAAAGGAAAAACAATAAACTGGTTTCCCTGATCGTTTCTTATTATAATAATCATCGTGGCGGGATCGGTTTTTTACGAGTCCGTTGAAAATATTCATGAGCTGAACAACAGAGGTTTTTTGTTGACGGAAATACTTGGTATTTTTGTGATTCGAGTATTTATAATACTTTAGCAGAGAATTGGTACCTTATCTAGATTTAAGACGTACGTCTGCCTTTAAAGGCGTCGTGGATTCGAATCTCGGCTCAAGTTTTTTGAAACTTCGTGAGGAAACCAGACTAATCCCAATGAACTCTAGATTCCCCGGTCAGAAATCCAGAGGGAAACATAAAAATCTAAATTTCGTTATCTGCCTGATCTGATAGACATCAATCTTGCATATTCGAACGATAGAGGGGTAGATAACGAAATTTAGATTTCCGTATTTCCCGGTAGGCAGTTGCTCTCGTAAAAATGAGTGTGCCAAATCTTGGGATTAAGTTGTCAATAAGTATTCATATTGTGTGTTGTGGCAAAATGCCGGGGTGATGATGATGATGAGTATTCTTAATAGGTACTTGGTCTAGAAATGAAGTGAAAAGATAGAATGGCTAGAGAATAATACTCGCTTACGCAATAAAACAAAACTTAACGAATACAAAGCATATTTGAGCTTAGCTAATAGCTACTGAATAAATGTAGCAGCTAAAACCTTACACCGTACAATCTCAAGTGTTAAGGAATCTTGGCAAAGTTGTTCGAGGAACGATGCTAGTTACAAGCAAAGTTCTTGTTGGTGAAATCTTAAAACGTAAGAGTATATCGTCTTATTTTTCTTTATTCCCCAAGTTACTTTAAAGTTATATTTGGCGACTGAAATTTTTAGGAATGCAATTTGTAAAAACACGTTACTTACTATGATACTTCGGTAACTATTTGTCACAAAATGTACAGAGTAGGAAGGCATTATGTACCATTATAGAGTAAGCCCCATCGGCCATCACGCATCATCTTTAGCAGCCTTAGCAGCCATTGCTGCAAAATTCATTTATTAATTTACTATAGGTAAGTATTCCAAAATCAAACCGGTTATGATATCTTGTGATATATTAATTGAGGTTTTTCTTGTCTAAGTGCGACATCCCTAATATGACTGTGACTTCAAGATTTAACTGTGTAAATACTTCCATTTTTCGAAGACTATTACGTATCAAGTATAAATAAATACTTCCATTCCGAACCTTACAACATAACGCACCAAATCAGGTCACTGCCCTCTCAACTTGCTCACGAGATTGCCTTCGACTTATTTTCATATTTTTACCTTTTTAAACCTCCCCGATGATTTAGTGGTAGCTTAAGAGCGTTTAAGCCTATTACTGAAGATTGCGGCCTGAGAGGAAAACAATTTGGATTTTCCGATGTTTTTATTATTCGGGTACTTTTCAGTGTTTAAAACGCTTCATTTTGTGTACGAATTTCCAAGGAATATAGTATTAGGTGAACGCCACAGTTTCATAGCTATAGTTCGCCAAGAAATTGTAGAAACCTACGTAACTGTCACATTTTTGACGTAAATGCATGTTAAACATGGCAACAATTTAGTATGGATTTTTTTAGTTCCATTTTGTGAATTTTGTGTCGCAATACGAGTATAATTAAAACACGGCGCTGTAATGGCTCCTCTACATCATCGGTAGGAAAATCTATAGGCGTTTCAAAATGACACTAATCATTTCCCTTCCTAACGAATAAAACGATCTCTATCTCATGATCGAGATGCGCGCCAAGACAATCGTCAAGGCCGTATCAAAACCATAATAGGTTGTTAAATGTGAATCGTGCTCAACCAGTTTCTCGCATAGAATGTACAATAAATAACAAATGTAGGTACGAGTACATACTTATAATTAGACTCTTTGACGAAACGAAATGTTTAAAACTAAATCATCTATTCGGGATTAAATTTACAAACTTGTATTAGTTTGGCCGGAACATGCATAAATTTGTGCACTTTTGCAGTCTAAGCTGCACTGACGCTACAAATTTAGTAGCTTAAAGTACAGATTACCTATTCAAAATGTTAGGAGGAAATGTCAGCTAGCTTTCACTTTTCATCCATGGGAAAATATGAAAAGCCACGAATGTCTTGGCTACCTACGTTCTTGATCAAAGAAAGTCAAATGATTTGTTTGTAATCATAGGTAACAGTGTTGAGTACAAAATGGCTACCTACGTTCTTGATCAAAGAAAGTCAAATGATTTGTTTGTAATCATAGGTAACAGTGTTGAGTACAAAAAGTACTATGTTTCGCCGACAGGCATACAAAATTGATAGTTTTCTATTAGTAGGTACACGGTATCGCTTTCAGTTTAAATCAAACGAGGGTCAATGATTTTACGAAGGGGTTAGAGCTCAGAGGGATATGAA
Source organism: Cydia amplana (assembly GCF_948474715.1). Lineage (NCBI taxonomy): Eukaryota > Metazoa > Arthropoda > Insecta > Lepidoptera > Tortricidae > Cydia > Cydia amplana. Next base: position 2,972,067 of record NC_086083.1, on the reverse strand, counting down.
TTAAACAATGGACCATGGGTATATCGGATCGGCCAAGGTGTTTACAAATATGTCCATATCTGAACACGCCTCTGTCGTCAAGGCGCTAGCGTGTTATATTTTTGAACACCTCGGCCACTTCGATACATCTGGGGCCCGTTTCTCAAAAGCTTGTAACTTGTAATACAAGCGGATGTCACTTTTTGACAGCTTTTGTTAGAAAGGGACTTCCACTTGTATTACAAGTTACAAGCTTTTGAGAAACGGGCCTCTGATGGCAACTGTACATTAGAATCGATGCATAGTTATTATACCGCGAAAATAACAAATGGGCACACATTTCTGCATCTAAATATTCATTTGATTGGACACTTCAAATGAGTATTCATTAAACTTCGCGCTCACCAAAATGAAACTACTTGAAATGAATCAATTCGCGAACTAAAACTAGACTAAAACCAATACCGTTGTATCTGAAGTAAAAGTGACAAGTCTGATGTTAATCAAGGGCGCTTACGGCGTTCTTCTGTTGAGCGTGGAGTTGTAAACGATACATTTTGGGAATTAATTTATAGTCAGAGTTGTATTGAGCGAGGATAGTTGGGATTCTGGAAGTTTTAAGCGGTGGTTAGGGAATCGATGCTTATTGGGATTGTTTAATGATTAAGGATTGGTTTAGGAGCCTGTGGAAAAGATTAAACAGTTAACAATTTAAGTAGGTACATTACATAGAGTCACACAAACCCGCCATTAAAAACCGCTCCCGTACAATCGAAGTTATAAATTATTTAATGATAACAACTACTATATAAATTATATAAATATATATATATATATATATATATATATATATATATATATATATTATATAAATTAGTAGGAAACTATGTCTAATATGTTGCCGTGCATATAATACATAGTTGCTGTTGCTAAAAATTGTTACACAAAGATAGTTTATTATCCAAGCACAGGCATATATATATATATATATATATATTACAATGCGTTTATGAATGCGTAGCTCACATATTAGTTTTTAGAACCACGTATTCCAAATAGTTCTGGAATGGACACGCTTAAAGGATGGCTCGCGTTAGACCGGGCCGTGTCCGGGCCAGAGCTACCGGCGCTTACTTTTCTATGACAGATGAGAGGTGATCACGTGATGCTTTCCATAGAAAACGAAGCTCCGGAAGCTCCGGCCCGGACACGGCCTGGTCTAACGTGAGTCATCCTTTATAGCGAGCGGTTAATTATAGCAGCAGGTTTAAGATCGCAGTCTGACAAAATAGTCCAGGGCGCGCTATGTTGTGACCACTTGACAGTTTTCAAATCCATTGTTAAATTATTTTTCTGGCATAGTCACGTATCCCCAGTAGGCTCTGTTAATAGCTCGCGCTAACTCATCTCCGCCTAAGAGCCACTCTGGCCCCGCGCCAGACTACCCAGGTCCGCTCAGCACACTTTAAATATTTAATTCACAAGACACAACAAGCGAGGAACAACCGTAGTTTTGTTGAATATTGGGTCCGCCTGGGTTAAACCGTAATTAAAACATTTGAAACCGGGTCTATCGTTAATTAATTTTCTTTTTAAACTACCTTTATTTCCGACGTTTCAACGCAGCCGGGCTAGCACATGATTGGCGCGACAGTATCTCGCCGCGAGATGGACTACCCGTCCCTCTTTTATTAATACAGTTAGAAAATGACGGGTAGTCTATCTCGCGGCGAGATACTGTCGCGGCAATCATGTGCTAGGCCTACAGGTTTGAAACGGTGATGTCTACCCCAAACTTTTTCAGAGATTTTCCTTCGGGTAGTTACACAGTGGCAGTGAATCCTACGGGCTCAGCATGGTTCCATTTTTATCGCCTGTCACTATTCCCGTCACTTTCGCACTTACATACATGTTAGAACGGGACAGGCATGGTGACAAGTGATAAAAATGCGACCGTGCTACCGCCGGTGCGTCGAAACGTTAGAAATAAAAGTAACGAAACAAATTCGCGATAGACCCGGTTTCTTCGATCAACACGGGCTTCCGACGAAAGGGGCCCAAGCGATATTGTAGGAGACGGTCGCCTACAGAGACATCTACGATAGCTCAAGGTTCAAGGGTTCAAAATCAAAAGGGGTCTGATTGTATCTGTTATAATAATGGTTCTTATGGAAATTACAAGGATCACTGTAACTTAGGTTCACGACAACACTAACTTAGGTCTAAGCTTGGGTTCTAGCCTAGGATCGGGTCACTTAGATTCGCGTTTTAATCGTTCGGGTCCTGAATAATAACTAAACTGCACGGTTTGGGTCCTGGTCACAACTAACTCGATTTTTACAGGCCCGCTCGTATTTATACGTTTGCGAGTGTAGACTTTTAGCCAATGACAATCGCAAGTTCGCGGCTCTCTCCATGGTAACTTACAGAGACCAGGATAGTTTACACACACATACAAACCAAGGGACGCGTCCGATCTAGCGACTGTGATTGGCTTATGCGATTTCGGTAAAAATGCACAAGTTCAGACTTATTTGCTTGAATTTTCTCTTTCAATTTGGTAAGAATCTAGGTTTCCTACTTCGAGCTAAATCGTTCAGCTATACTATTATATGTTATTAGATGCGTCTACTTACGCTCTATAGACTGGCAATAGTTTAAACAAGTGCATGATTACGGTCTAGCTACAAGGTTCAGATTAATGAGCCAAAATCTGCCAAGAATGACAAATGCTAGGCACGCTTTCTCGCCCTACGGTTCGAGGAGAGGTGTGAGAGTCTAGATTTTACCTAGATCACCACCGTTACCTTTTTCTACAATGATAATCATACGTACTTTTAGCTATAGTTCTAAGCCTGAAGTAGGAATGAGTATCAAAGTGTTTCTCCAAAATAATTGGAGAAAATTACCATTTTTATACCTGTCTAGCTCACACACTCTCTCGCTCTACTGGTGACCAATTAGAGGGCGAAAAAGCTGGCTTTCGCCGTGGTATCGGCGACCACGTAAATATAAATGGAATGCAGGCATAATCGGGCTCATTATTATTATAACTGGGATAGAGACAAGGTTCTAGTACTCATTTTAAAACTAACGGTTCAGTTAGGTCTTAACTAATTACAACTTAGGCATAATACATGGTCTACCTAGGTCTTAGGCTACCTACGTTGATCAAGATCTTTATTTTAAGCTATTACAACTTAAGTAAGGAATTGAATTTATATCTTAGGGTCATCTATGTAATAATAATAGGTACGGTCGTGGTCAGCGGGTCGGCTGTCGCCCACACTCCCCTCGTCGACTTGCTATGTCGACTCTGGATCGACCGGCAAGACAGCCAGCCTGGTAGTGGGTCTTCGGAAGACGCCGCCCTTGGTCCGCACCTCCGCGCTGCGAACGCCGCCGTCTGGCCCCGGGTAGACTCGTTCGACCACGCCGCGTGGCCATACGTTGCGTGGCAGTGAGGGGTCGACGACGATGACTAGGTCGCCGACCGCTAGTGGCCGCTCGCCCGTCGCTGAGGATCGTCGCGGGGCGAGGGTGGGTAGGATCTCGCGCACCCAGCGACGCCAGAAGGAGTCAGCGAGTGCCTGGCTGACTTTCCAGGCCCGTCGATTGACCTCGCCACAGGGACCAGTGTGAGGGGTCCCCGTGGGGCCGTTGAGCAGGAAATGGTTCGGTGTCAGCGCCTCGGGATCGCGTGGATCAACCGAGACATGTGTGAGAGGCCGAGCGTTGACGCACGCCTCGGCCTCGGCCAGTAAAGTCGCAAGCACCTCTTCCTTGGGCGCTCGCGAGTGTAGCGTGGCCATGAGAGCAGTCTTCACAGAGCGGACCATCCCCTCCCAGGCGCCGCCTTGGTTCGGGGCACCGGGGGGAATGAACCGCCAGTCCATGCGATACTGCAGGCCGTACTGCTGTAGTGCGGGCAGCCATTCTTCGTAGGCAGCCCGAAGCTCCGCCGTAGCGCCACGGAAATTGGTTCCGTTGTCGCTCCACATCGTGCGGGGCCAGCCCCGCCGCGCGGCCATGCGGCGAAGTGACATGATGGCGGAGTCAGTGCTGAGGGAGTGCACCAGCTCCAGGTGCACCGCCCGGGTCGTCAGGCAGGTGTAGAGCGCCACCCAGCGCTTCTCGTGTCGCCTCCCGATGGTAACTGTAATGTGACCGAATAGATCTACACCAGTGTTCGTAAAGGGTCTACAAAATGGCTCTATGCGCGACAGCGGCAAATCTCCCATAGGCGGGGCGCGTGGATTCGCTATTCTAATTCGACAGAGTTGACAAGCGCTAGCGATCGCACGCACAGTCGGTCTTAGGCGCAATATCCAATATTCTTGTCTAACATCGTTTACAACGCGTTCATTGTTAGCGTGCGCCGCTCTTCTATGCATTCTAAATATAATAAGTCTAGCCAACCGGTTAAGTCCGTGTAGAATGGCCGGCCTCTTGTTGATAGGCACGGGCGCGGCATCGATGCGCCCCCGCATGCGGAGCACGTTGTCGGCTGCGAGCTCGGGGTCCAGCTCGAAGAGCGCGCTGCCTTTGGTCAGAGGCTCGCCGCGGCGGAGGCTCCGAAGCTCGTCGGCGAAGTCCTCGCTCTGCGCTCTCTGCAATAGTAAACGTTCAGCGGCCAGTATATGTTTGGTTTGTAAGCTCATCCTAGTTTTAGATTTTAGAATGTCAATAAATTGCAACATTCGTGCAGTGGCTCCCAGTAAACGGTCGTAACTTGAAAATCGGCTCACATCTGGCAGCGGTGGCGAGGCAGCCTCGCGGCTCGCAAGGCATTGTTTGACCTCCAGTTCTTCTAGCTCTGGTTCTGGCTGGTTAGATGGTTCTTGCGGCCATTCTGTTGCTGGTAGCCGTAAGAAGGCGGGTCCTTGGAACCATCTATGTGTTATATCAAACTCACGTGTACTGTCCGCTCGAGTGGCGTCATCTGCGACGTTCTGGCGTGTCGGCACCCAACGCCACTGTTCTGGTTCCGTAAGCTCAGCGATCTCGCCCAGGCGGTGCGAGACATAGGCGCTGTAGCGGCGAGCGTTTTCTCTTACCCAATGGAGCGTCGTTCGGCTGTCAGACCACATTACGACTTCCGCTACCTCGTACCTGTGTTGTTCTAGAATAGTCTTCTTCAGTCGAGCTCCGATCAAGGCCGACTGTAGCTCCGCTCGTGGTATCGAAATGGATCGTGTTGGCCCCACTTTAGCCTTTGCCGCGATCAGGGTGACGTAGACCTCCCCTCGTCTTTCGATACGCCAATAAGCGACCGCTGCGTATGCTTGTGAGGACGCGTCAACAAAAATATGGAGGGTTCGTCTCACCATTTCCATAGGTCCGTAGTGGCGGGGGATGCGCAGTCCACCGACGTGTTCCAGCGCTCGCAGCCATGTCTGGAACTCCTCGCACTCGTCTGGTGGCAGCGGAGCGTTCCAATCCAAACCCAGGCTCCAGAGTCGCTGTAGCTGGATCTTTACTGTAATTGAGAAATACGAGATTATTCCCAACGGATCATAAATACTCATTACTGCGCTTAGAGTCTCTCTTTTCGTTGGAGCCCTTTTAAGCTCCTTCACCTCGCTTGGGACTCTGATCATGGTCGTGTTGAAGCCGAGATGGTCCGTTCTTGCATCCCAGGTTAGACCCAATACCTTCTGTTCCTTGTCGCCGATCGGCGCGGGTGTGTGTGTGTCGGCCCGTAGCTCCTCTGGGATCCGTTCTATGAGAAGTGTCGAGTTACTAGACCACCCACGGAGATGAAATCCAGCCTGCTGGTGGCAAGCGGAGACCTCTTCGGCGCACGTAATAGCATCTGCTTCGTTTTCATAACTAGAAACGTAATCGTCCATATAGTGGTTCCTTACTATGTCTTCTAGGGCTCTCGGGTAGCGGTTCTCCTGAGCGTAAGCATTGTAATTTCTTACCGAATGTGCGAGGAACGGTGAGCTCGCGATTCCAAACACCATTGACTTCATTCTGTACACATCAGGGGCGCCGCTCCGGCGCGCCGCTCGCCACAGGAACATCTGCGAGTTTCTGTCTTCTCCACGGATCTGGACTCTCAGGAACATCTCTTCTACATCTGCAGTCACAGCAAATGCACCTTCCCTGAAGCGTAACATTATACCGATAAGTGATTGTAACATATCCGGTCCTTCAAGAATGAAGTCGTTCAGGCTCTGTCCTTGATTTAATGCTGCGGCATCAAAGACCAGACGGATCTTCTTTGGTTTGTTCGGATTAGTGACAGAAAAGTGAGGGAGATAGTATGACCCTGGATCTGGGCCTGGTTCACTTACTCTCTCGGCGTACCCTTTGTTCAGTAAATTATCCACTTGGGCGGTGTATTTCGCGGCGAAGCTCGGGTCCCTATCCATCTTCCGTTCTATTCCGCGCAGTCTCGTTAGAGCCATGTTGTAGCTAGGCGGTAGTCTAGGGTCATCATCACGCCATAGTTGCCCTACTTCGTATCTTGGGCCTTCTGGTGTACTCACTTGCTTTACAGTATCGTTGAACAACCTTTGTGCTCGCTCGTCCTGCGGGCGCACCTTATCAATCAGCTTTATACCGAGCGAGTCAATTTCAAAATATCGCTGCAATTGTTTGTTCAACTCACCGTCTCGTTCGCTCGCTTGTGAGAGGTGTAGCACTCGTTCAGCTCGTCGCGGGGTCTGCGGCGCGCGTCCATATATTACCCAGCCAAGATCTATCTTAACTGCTGCGGGTTCATTTCTCGCTCCGACTCGGGTCTCAAGTGGTAATATCATGTGCCAGTTGTCCGATCCGATGAGCACTCGAGGCGTGGCGGTATCATACGTGGCCTCCCGTAGGCCCCTCAGGTGCTTGTAGCGGTCGATCAAAGTTCTTGGCACTTGTTGAGAGTTAATACCTAGGTCTTTTACCGTTCTAAGTTGGACGAGATGCGTGTGTCCCTCGGTCAGCCCGCGTATCTGTACCGTCACGCGTCGGCTGGGCTCAATTGATGTCATCGGACCAATCCCGTTGATGTGTAGTGGCGCTTCGACACCCACAGCACCCACAGCGTTGGCCAGTGACTCCTCGCACAGACTAATAGTCGATCCGTCGTCACAAAGTGCGTAGCATTTGATCTCGCCTGTCGGTCCAGATAAAAGTATAGGTATTACCTTAAGTAAAACGTCTGACGGCTCCTGGTGCTCCGTGTTCAGCACGAAGTGGTGCACTGGTGGCGCCCTCTCTTGTTCCAGTCGTTCCGCCATCATCAACGTGTGCTCCCTTTGTGCGCGCTCTGGCTCGATGGGCGCGCTAGCAGGCATCGCTGAGGCCGCTTCGTCAGCATGCCGTGAAGACTGTAGTTCCCTTCGTAGGAGTGTAGAATCATCATGTAGCAGCCGGTGATGCGGATGCTGGCATCCTTGCTCTCCGCACACACCTGCTATGCAGCTGCCACGCCTGTGTCTCCTGTTAAGACATTTAAAACAAATTTTATTATTCTTCGCCCATTCCCATCGAGCCGCGACACTCATACTTAACACACGCTTACACTCTGTGGCCGGATGTACGGCACCACAACAAAGACAAGGTTCTGTTTTGTCAGTTGTATATGTTTGCACACGATTTGAGTTATTGTTATTATACTTGCGGACCGCTCCACCACTTGACAGCTGATTCGATGCCGGAGGTCGTCGACCTCCACGCGCGTCTTCACGCGAAGGCGCCGGCGCACCGCGACGAATGCCGCCTCCGCGCGCATGGCTGTACTGTAGTTCTTTATCACTTATGTCAAGCAGGAAGTTAACCATAAGCGTGAGCTCGGATTCGGCCTCCTCGAGCTTATCTTCTGCATATTCACACCACCGCGATCGCACGTGAGGTGACAGGCGTTCCGTGATTTCTCGTATAAGGAAGGGATTATTTGCGTACGCACGTCGATCTAAACTTGCAAGTGTCGTCACAATGTTCACTACTTTAATGGCAAAGTCATTTAGGTCCACCGCACTGGGCCCTAGGTTCGGTAATTTACGTAATTCGTTCAACGCTTTATCTATTAAAAGGTCGGATCTGCCAAAGTTTTTCTTCAAAACTCTTAATATTAACTCTGGATCAGCTGACGACGCTAACATATGCAGGACGCAGTCTCTCGCTTCGCCCTTAAGACAATGTCTTAGCCGGGATAGGTTCTCCCAATTGGTAAATTTATAGCGGCTGCTAGATTCTGTATAAGCAGTATAAAATGTAATCCACTCACTGGGTAGTCCTGTAAATATGGGCAAGTCCCATACTTGCTTCGACGACGTCGGTCTGCTGTTCAGTGCCACTAGCTGTGTCATAACTTGTTCTAGACTTGCCGTCGCACCCGATGACTGCTCCCGTGAACTACATCTGCAGTAATCGGCACATTGCACTTTATTATTACATACTTCGTACTGTCGGCGTTCGCACGTACGGTCGCGTACCTCTGACGGCCGCGCGGGCGGTGTGCGCACGCGGCGGGTACCCGGGGTTGACTGCAATGGCGGCCGCGCAGGCCGCGCAGGCCGCGCTCGCTCGGCCTCGGCTCGCGGCGCATGCGCGAACGTAGGCACGGCGTGGCGCGGTGGGCGCGGAGCAGACGCGCGGGGCCCCCCGCCGTCCGCGTCCGGACTTGTTTCGTTATTATCACTCACGTTCACATTGGTATGATTTTCTTCCAGCCAATCATTTATAGTGATATTAACCATCGATTTGTTAGACGAACTCGATCCAGTCTCTTTCCTTTCAATTTCGAGCTGACTCAGCTCGATTTGATGATCTAGCTCTAAAAGCTCGCGTTCAATTTGAAGTTCGCGCCGAGAAATCTCAATTAGCTTCCGTTGAGATTCTTGTTGTGCGATCTGTCTACGTAGCTCCACGATAGACGTACGCGATGCTACAGATGCTCGTGAAGATCGACGACGTTCTTTTAGCACTGAAGCGGAACTCGGCGGCGCTGCGCGGGGTTCGTGGTTCAAGGTCAGGATCGCATCCGCGCGCGCTGGTGAACCGGGGAGTGAGGCCGCTCCGGGATCAGGGAGCGGGGCCGACGGGCCAGGTTCTTGTCCTCGGGCTAACCTTTCTGGTGCCCTCCTCGGTGTTCTCGGCATTAGCAATACCGATTGGGGCGTGTCCTCTCGATCGTCGGTTGGACGGGTCTGCTCGGAGCGCGGAGCACCTCCGCCAGCCGCGGCGCGTGTCGTTGCGGCTGCGGCCTGGGCCTCGCGCTGTTGTTCTAGCTGCTGGCGTTCCATTTCAGCTCGTCTGTCGCCGCTCGGGGACCGGATCGTCACGCCCATTTTAACATTATTCGTACTACACTGAATTTACGGATCTTAAAATTACACTGCACTACTGACTGTTCATGAAATAATTTTAACCGGCGATTTAACGGATCACAACTTATATCCGGCTTCGCGAAGGACCACAACTGTAGGTGACGGTCGCCTACAGAGACATCTACGATAGCTCAAGGTTCAAGGGTTCAAAATCAAAAGGGGTCTGATTGTATCTGTTATAATAATGGTTCTTATGGAAATTACAAGGATCACTGTAACTTAGGTTCACGACAACACTAACTTAGGTCTAAGCTTGGGTTCTAGCCTAGGATCGGGTCACTTAGATTCGCGTTTTAATCGTTCGGGTCCTGAATAATAACTAAACTGCACGGTTTGGGTCCTGGTCACAACTAACTCGATTTTTACAGGCCCGCTCGTATTTATACGTTTGCGAGTGTAGACTTTTAGCCAATGACAATCGCAAGTTCGCGGCTCTCTCCATGGTAACTTACAGAGACCAGGATAGTTTACACACACATACAAACCAAGGGACGCGTCCGATCTAGCGACTGTGATTGGCTTATGCGATTTCGGTAAAAATGCACAAGTTCAGACTTATTTGCTTGAATTTTCTCTTTCAATTTGGTAAGAATCTAGGTTTCCTACTTCGAGCTAAATCGTTCAGCTATACTATTATATGTTACGCTCTATAGACTGGCAATAGTTTAAACAAGTGCATGATTACGGTCTAGCTACAAGGTTCAGATTAATGAGCCAAAATCTGCCAAGAATGACAAATGCTAGGCACGCTTTCTCGCCCTACGGTTCGAGGAGAGGTGTGAGAGTCTAGATTTTACCTAGATCACCACCGTTACCTTTTTCTACAATGATAATCATACGTACTTTTAGCTATAGTTCTAAGCCTGAAGTAGGAATGAGTATCAAAGTGTTTCTCCAAAATAATTGGAGAAAATTACCATTTTTATACCTGTCTAGCTCACACACTCTCTCGCTCTACTGGTGACCAATTAGAGGGCGAAAAAGCTGGCTTTCGCCGTGGTATCGGCGACCACGTAAATATAAATGGAATGCAGGCATAATCGGGCTCATTATTATTATAACTGGGATAGAGACAAGGTTCTAGTACTCATTTTAAAACTAACGGTTCAGTTAGGTCTTAACTAATTACAACTTAGGCATAATACATGGTCTACCTAGGTCTTAGGCTACCTACGTTGATCAAGATCTTTATTTTAAGCTATTACAACTTAAGTAAGGAATTGAATTTATATCTTAGGGTCATCTATGTAATAATAATAGGTACGGTCGTGGTCAGCGGGTCGGCTGTCGCCCACAGATATCTTAACATACAAATCATTCTGCCATTTTACGCGGGGGGGGGGGGGGGAACGTGCACACAGTCGCACTTCTCACACACTTACGTACAAAATCCAATCTGTAATGACGACACAATTACATAGAAAATAACATACTACATACACAGAAAAATCTTGCACACCTCGATCTATTTTTGTGTACGGACGAGTCACAAGTGTCACAACACGCGCACTAACACATTTTCGTCAAAGAATTTTATTGTTTTCTGAGAGATGAGAAGTCGGATTTGTCGCTCGACCGATCCGCATTTGTACTGGGCGAGCAAAATCGATAAATCAAGCAATTACTCGTACAAGAGACTAAAATATAATAATTTTGTTTAAATGTAATTAAACGTAGGTATGATATGTAAAAAAAATATTACATGTGAAATGTAACACCTTCTTTTAGTAAATTTCATGTCCCCGACCTCTTTTACAACAAAAAACCGAGCAATTAGGCATTTTCTCTGCTGCTGCGTTCACTCGGTCTAGTTAAAAATCCGAGCGCAACTAGTTTTATTACCCGCGCTAGATCCGTTGATCTTGTACCTAGGCAGAGGGGAAATAGTGCGAATGCCGCATCCCTTCCGTGTTGATCGAAGCCCGGTTTTAAATATGTTTTAATATGTATTCAACACGCGAATGTTTTAAATGTTATTGTCCGTAATTTCTTACTGCTGGATAAAGGACTCTACCTACATATAACTTTTCACGCATGTATGTACAATGTTTTCTTTTTGATCCGAAGAGCACTTCATGGAAAAATACCTAAGAGCTGCTACATTCGTAATTTCTAGACGTATTTGATTAGTTACTACAATGTCTGCCCTAAGTATCTCGTTATCTGTAGTTATTATAATAAGGCATAGCAGAGAGAAATGGCTTCGTATAATCACAATAGACTCCGTTTGACAGATTCCCGCCATCATCGGTCTAGACTTAGATTAATGACTACAGCAACGCGAGATGAGATGCCTAATAGGAAACTACAAAGGTATGCTACTAAGGCTAGTAATAAGTAACAACTAATAGCTATTAAGGTAAACGTACTGGTGCTCGACGCACTGCCGTATTCGAACTTCAAGATATTCACAAGAGACGACAGGTACTAGATTAATTCTAGATACGTTATAGTTTAGATTGCAACTAGTTCTCTTTTGCAGCGCAATTCGGGCAACCAATGTCACTTTTACGATAGATCGTGTTAGATATCTATTAGATGTGAATTAGATCTCTAAGTAATATCTTGTGGAAATCGTTCAAGAGTATCTCCAGAATCGCGGAAATGTCAAATTTGACAGGTTAGATCTTAAACATATCGTTATCGTATCTTGGTGATGTCTACAAGATATCTAATAGATGTCTATTACAAAATCCGAATCGGGCCCGCAGTCCCAGAAGGCATGTCATCTTGAAACTTAAGTCATTGTCAATAGAGGTGACAACAGGGTGTCATCTATTGGGCATTAGCATGTCGAGCACTAGTACGTTTACCTTATAGTAATCTATACCCCCCTTCTTACCCACTTCCTATTATTCGATTTTCAATTGAGCTGAAAATTCAATAAAGTATACATTTGTGGAGTTTTCAACCAAACGGGTACTTATTGTTGACAAACGACAATGTGGTACCTTTTTGAAAAAGTCACATTTATGTAAGTAGCAATATTAGAGTAGGTACAGCATAGGTACAGTTACCACACGGGACTGTTACGCCATTTAGGGTCCTAGCTTAATTGGTTGTCCTTACTTACGCTATGGAATGTCCAATTTAGCTAGAACCCTAAATGACGTAACAATCACGGAGCGTGACTGTAACATCGAGTAGATCTGATGATTATATTATCGTACTAGAGACCCGCCCCGGCTTCGCAAGGGTTAACAAATTATACATAAACCTTCCTCTTGAATCACTCTATGTATTAAAAAAACCGCATTAAAATCCGTTGCGTAGTTTTAAAGATCTAAGCATAGGTACATAGGGACAGACAGACAGCGGGAAGCGACTTTGTTTTATACTATGTAGTGATATAGGGGTTAATCAACTTTTAGAACACCGATTTCGTGTTCCTAATAGACTCCCTAGCAAAGAAAAATCGATTTTCAAAAACCATGTAGATTTTTATACTTTTTTGTTTACGCTGGCATTATTAGATAACTAAGTATTTAATTACCACAATAAATTAACAACTTGATCAGATAAAAGTTACATTTTGTAAGGTAACGCAGTAGAAAAAGGCAAAAATGTCGTGTCCCTGATTTTTGTATGGGAGATAACTTTTTTCTCCTGCGTTACCGTACAAAATGTAACTTTTATCTGATCAAGTGGTTAATTTTAATGTGTTCTTAATTACTTATGGATCTAATAGGTAATGCCCGTGTAAACAAAAAAGTAGAAATATCGATATGGTTTTAAAAAAATATTTTTTTTCTTTGGCCATACTCCCTCCCTAGTCTAGGGACACGAATCTAAGTGTTCTAAAAGTTGATTCACCCATAGTTGTGTTTGCGTTTATTACAATTATCTTAATGAGTATTAGTTGTCTTAAAAATGAAATTGTAGACAAAGACTTTTTAGAAAAAATAGTCGTCATAAAAGTTTCAACGCGTGAATTCCGCCATATTTGAGATTCGCAAAGTTGCACAAATGTCGAGATGTGTTCTTGTGGCCGGAACGAGCCACTTACGTTACGGCGACGAGTGGTGCTTACACTCTGTGTAGCTTTGCTAGAGCCTGCAAAGGATAAATAGAAGTATGTAGATGGCTACAGATATATCGGAGCGGCCAAGGTGCTCAAAAATATCTAAACACGCACTCTAACGCTTTGGCAATAGAGGCGTGTCCAGATATTTGTGAGCACCTTCACCGCTCCGATATATCTGATGGCGACTGTACGTGGTCGTGTAGTAAAATAACTCGAAGCATACCTCAGTGGAATATATTTTTTACTTATCATAGCGAGTTCATAAATTCATCTTAATTGGTGTGAGCATTTATAGTTGATTTCAAAACATAAATAATTATTAATTAGTCTAGAGTGTGCGGAAAGAGAAGAGTCGTGAAATGTATGGGATCCAGTACATTCTACGACTCTTCTATTTCCGTACAGACTCTAAAAGGCTTTACTTTTACTGTCATTATCGTATGGAATTGGTTTTGAATCCGCTCTCGGGCACACGGATGTGGCAACCGTATATCGTACCGTAGCATACTTGCTTTGAGCGCCGTCATCAAAACATATCGTTTTTAGGGTTCCGTACCCAAAGGGTAAAAACGGGACCCTATTACTAAGACTCCGCTGTCCGTCCGTCCTCCGTCCGTCCGTCCGTCTGTCACCAGGCTGTATTTCACGAACCGTGATAGCTAGACAGTTGAAATTTTCACAGATGATATATTTTTGTTGCCGCTATAACAACAAATACTAAAAACAGAATAAAATAAAGATTTAGGCGGGGCTCCCATACAACAAACGTGATTTTTGACCGAAGTTAAGCAACGTCGGGCGGGGTCAGTACTTGGATGGGTGACCGTTTTTTTGCTTGTTTTGCTCTATTTTTTGTTGATGGTGCGGAACCCTCCGTGCGCGGGTCCGACTCGCACTTGGCCGGTTTTACATAGTTGTCTGACAGTTGACAGCTTTCAAATAGTAGATATATTCGGTAGACTAAAAAGATATTTCATAGTATAAGACGATACATGATGTTCATACTATGAAATGTCATTTTAGTCTACCGAATAAAAAAATAGACTTTAGCGACCCGCCCCGGCTTCGCAGGGGTTATCAAATTATACATAAACCTTCCTCTTAAATCTTGACTCTATCTATTAAAAAAAAAACGCATCAAAATCCGCTGCGTAGTTTTAAAGATCGAAGCATACATAGGGACAGACAGACAGCTGGAAGCGGCTTTGTTTTATACTATGTAGTGATGTATTATTATTATGTGGATATCGTCCAACGGAAGATAAAATTTCTTCCACGCCGTGCAGCCCCTGCATTGTCGTCCCCTCGCACGCACATAGCCAATAAAACGTAGCATAAAAGTTGGTGTTTCTATGGGGCAGATTTCGCCTCCTTGCCCGAAGTGGAAGTTTCACAAACGAGTTCCTTTCTCATCTGTGCGTGACCGGCATCGGGCCACGCGCCATTGTTAGTCAATGGACTGCATTTGTGCTGGGCGCAGACTACTCATAATAGACCGTACAATGCGGTGTGATACGCGAAAGGTGACAGCTCCGAACAACTGACAGGCCGATACCGTCAGGTGGACTGATCACACATGACAAAGAAGTGAAGTGAAAGTGGCAATTTCGTTTAGCTAGCGGCGCGTTCGTCAAGTGACAGTCCACTTCCCACCGCAGCTGCACTACTGTTCATTTTACTATGGAAATTGACAGTAACACCGACGCGTTCAGTACCAGTAGTGCAGCTGCGGTCAGAAATGGAATGTTACCCTAAGGGTTTTGAGCAGAGTGCACTCAGGTCTATCTAAATCATTTTTTTTTAAATCTTTATTAAAGAAAAAAGGGTTTTTTCACAATTGAAAATGTGACCCTTACTGTGACATAGCAAAACAAATCAAGTCTTATTATCTACGCTTAATGCCTAGGTTAACAATTTCATATATTTTCATAGCCTTTTTTTAGGGTTCCGTAGCCAAATGGCAAAAAAACGGAACCCTTATAGATTCGTCATGTCTGTCTGTCTGTCTGTCTGTCTGTCTGTCCGTCTGTCCGTCTGTCCGTCTGTCCGTCTGTCCGTCTGTCTGTCCGTCCGTATGTCACAGCCACTTTTCTCCGAAACTATAAGAACTATACTGTTGAAACTTGGTAAGTAGATGTATTCTGTGAACCGCATTAAGATTTTCACACAAAAATAGAAAAAAAACAATAAATTTTTGGGGTTCCCCATACTTCGAACTGAAACTCAAAAAAAATTTTTTCATCAAACCCATACGTGTGGGGTATCTATGGATAGGTCTTCAAAAATGATATTGAGGTTTCTAATATCATTTTTTTCTAAACTGAATAGTTTGCGCGAGATACACTTCCAAAGTGGTAAAATGTGTGTCCCCCCCCCCTGTAACTTCTAAAATAAGAGAATGATAAAACTAAAAAAAATATATGATGTACATTACCATGTAAACTTCCACCAAAAATTGGTTTGAACGAGATCTAGTAAGTAGTTTTTTTTATACGTCATAAATCGCCTAAATACGGAACCCTTCATGGGCGAGTCCGACTCGCACTTGGCCGCTTTTTTGATTGTGGGAAGGCTAAAATTGAGTCAGCAAAAGTTTGTATAACGTGACCGTGCAGGCAACAGTCATCGTTAGTGTATATGATTTTGAGCACGTCTTTGTGTTCACTTCGTCTATTTAACGTAAATATAAATCTTCAATTTTTACATTGATATAAGTAATTTTACGACTAGTTCCGAAAATGAATACACATTTCCTTTGACACTCTTAGACCCATTGTAATAAAGTTTCACTCACATAACGCTATGTCCAAGATACCAACCAATCTATATGACCTAAAGGTCCCAAGTTCTCCTTTATAATAAATAATAATAACCACGAGATGGGCGTGCCTAAATGTCCACATATTAGTTCGGAAGAGAAAAGTTACTTTCTTATTTTCGTGTGGACCAAATAAGGCGATAGCGAGCAAAGTTGGCATTGTAACTGTCGGAGCGGAAACAGGAGTTCTCTATTTATAGTTGGGAATGGGTATTTGTGTCGAATAAGTAATAGATTTGGAAGATTAATTCCGGTAGGTAATAATCGGCCTTTCTCACATTATTGGCTTTAGTTGTATGGCTGTTAGTTGTATCTTTACAAAGTGTGAACTCTTCTTAAAGAACTTATCGCTGTCTATCAAAGCTAACCCTTTTTAAAGTTCATTTTTTTATAATGACACTAGAGACCCGCCCCGGCTTCGCACGGGTTAACAAATTATACATAAACCTTACTCTTGACTCAATCTATCTATTAAAAAAACTGTATCAAAATCCGTTGCGTAGTTTTAAAGATCTAAGCATACATAGCGACAAACATACAGCAGGAAGCTACTTTGTTTTATACTATGTAGTGACATGCATGTGCATTTGGACAGCCCCGTTCCCAGTACACATTTTTTCATTCCCACTACCCATTGACTACTATCGCTGATGTCCCAAGTTCAGTAAAACGTTTCTTTTGATAAATATTGAAAATAGACAATAGCACTCAAATAGCCCAGAACGAATAATTTTAATTATTCGACTTACCTAACTTAATTACAGCTTATCGGATCCCAAATGAAATAATTTCACCCAACAATAACTGTATTATTTAAGAGGTATAATTTAATGAACAATATGCGTATTGACAAAGGCTCGGAGGGTGTTCACAATTAACGGGAACAAATTAAAACGATAAATCGACGGCGGGCCGGCCCTTCCTGTATTAGAAGTGAGCCGGATAAAATGGCGCTGGCATCGGTTGTGATATCAAATGGTTCAATATCATGGAACTAGCCAAGATGAAAATCGTACGTCGACAAACGCCAAACGGAAAGATAAAATGTATCGAGATGACGATTGGCGTTTTCCATCAACGATTGTTATCTTGGCTAGGCCACAGGACAGATGGCAATTCTGTACTTACTGAAGTGTACAATCTGATGAAATGAATGTACTTTGTGTATGTAGTGTACAATGATGAACGATGCCGTGAAATGAAATCGATATTGCATGTACTCGTAATGATGCGTTGTTCATCCTGGAAGTGTTGCTAC
The DNA here is from genome assembly GCF_948474715.1 of Cydia amplana. NCBI lineage: Eukaryota > Metazoa > Arthropoda > Insecta > Lepidoptera > Tortricidae > Cydia > Cydia amplana. The sequence continues at coordinate 2,954,656 of NC_086083.1, read as the reverse complement.
TTATTTATCTCCTTCAAAATACATACGTCCAAGTTGTGAGAATTATATCGATAACGCATGGCTCCCTAGCCTAGTCGGTAGTGCCTCCTAACCTGTATACGAAGCAGGACGTCCCGGGATCCGAATCCTGGTATTACTTATTTGTGTATTTATCACATATATTCGTTTCTGAGTTGATATTGAGTAATGGAGTATACATATTATCCTCCTGAGATCCAGAAGCATTTGTTTTGTATTTGAATTTGGAACCCTTAGTTACTCAATGAAAGTTCAAAATATTTTTTGGAATATGTACAAAAATTTGTAAGTACACAGGGGTTAAGTACATATGCCTATCGTCGTCTAGTACCCACAACACAAGCTTCATTGAGCTTACGGTGTGAAATTGTCCTATAATATTTTTTTTTAAACGCAGCGCCATTTTAATCACAGCATTACCGGCCATTTTGTTTAGCGATTTAAAAACGTCGCCGCCACAGCAGCCGGCCCATCCTGATTTATCCGGTTATCCGCCCCGCCCACCGTGACTTATGACGTATCATTTGTTTGGCGTGGGATGTGATTGGGGAGCTCAGTTCATTAAAGCGGTTTGAGGGTTAGGGTACCGATGCCGTGAAATCAATTCGATTTAATTTTTCTATAGAAAACTGAAGCACGGACGCCTTGGCCCGGAGCCGGACCGGTCTAGTGTGAGTCATCCTTTAATCTTCATCAGTATTGTTTATTTTTTTTCTCAGAACCCCCGTCAGGCGTCATGCATGTCTAAAGGGGCCCACTGATTACCAGTCCGCCGGACGATAACGGCCTGTCAGTTGTTCGGAACTGTCAACTTTTTGTTCTAAGTGACAGGTCGATATCGTCCGGCGGACTTTTAATCAGTGGGCCCCTTAACTGGCAGGATGATATCGTCCGGCGGACTGTTAATCAGTGGGCCCCTTTAATGCTTGACGACGCAGCAAGAAAATCCCCAGATATATATAAATCGAGAGCTGTTGGATGAGCTAGAGTGCTTGATCTGTCGTTGTGGAGATCCTTGAGGGAGGCATTGTTCAGCTGTGAACATTTTTCCGCTGAACGCCTCATGCCCTGCATCTCCAAAAAATATTGACAAACTTTGAGTAAATACAGTGGCGTAGCGTGAACAAATCTAGCCGTGGGCGAAGTCGCATCTGCGAGGCCCTTTTCTTTCACTGCGCCTGAAAGGGCCTCGCGCGAGGCCCTTCTTGGGGCGCGAGGCCATGGGCGACGGCCCACTTCGCCCACGCCTAGCTACGCCACTGAGTAAAGATAAGCAATAAGTTCAAAACCGTGCCTCTATATTCATTACCATCCACAAATGTTAACAATAGCTGACGCAACAGAAAGTTCTGGAAAGCAATTCAGGGTGTTTTGCGACACAATAGAGCGTAATGCTACAAACAGCGCTGATAAGTTGGGCGGCGATAATTTCCACTTACGAGTGCGAGGGCCGTACTATTTGCTTTTTATACGACTACGGCGGGCGAAGCTAAAATATAAATGAACATGTATTTATTTCCGTCCCTTAGTCCTCTTTGAACACATTTGATTGGAACTTTTTGATATATAATCAATTTACTAATGTTAGGTTAGAATTAGCACAGAAAAAATAATAATGATGATTTCTCCGAAACCATTAGTATACGATTACCATACATGCGAATAACTTTATAACTTATTTACCGTGGCAATAAATGTGATCATTTCATTTTATTGGAAATTGCTAGGTAATAGTGAATGAGCTGGTAATAAAAGTTGTTTAAAGCCAGTTCTTAAAACTATACAAAATCGATATGGAATGTTATGCAAAAAAGTTTAAAGACGTGCGCTAGCTCGTAGAAGCACTAGGTTAATTAAAAGATAGCCATTTGATTTGCTCTCGGTAAAGGAGAAATTGAATATAAAAGTTTTATCGCATGTTTACTCTGCATCCTGTTAACTACGAACTTACATTCGAAAATCAATTAGTTGACATTCTTAATAAATTTAGCATCTTTTTGCAGCTGTAAAAAAGCTGTATTTCAGATTTTTTCGTCACAGGGCGAATACAGCACAGTATGGAAATACACACGACATGTCTGTAATATACGCATCAAGTTCCTTAAGAATTTCGTTGAGTGTTCCATTTTCGAAAAAATTTGGCTGTGGCAGCGATTCCGTAGAACTCGTTGCGGCGCGTCGGCGAAGTATTTGTTGCGGATGGCAAGCCTATCGTGTCATAAGCCACACGTCAAAAACATTGATGACACACCTGTCGTATGTTATACCGGTATTCGTCCCCCTTTGTCTTCTACATTGTTATACTTCCTTCAAGGCTTTTTTTAAAATTTGTATCACTTAGTGTGAGTATTCGGTCCTCGCTAGAAATACGGGCGGCTGGTTGCTCAGGCTGTCTGCCATTCCGTTACTAATCAAACTGGGATTCTGTCTATCTACATACAGGCAATCAAAATGGCAATCCGCGAGGTGAGGTCGAGGTGAAGCCATTATCTATAAAATAGGTACCGTAAACCGGGGTGACTTTCAAATGCAGGGGCGACTTCGATATTTCAGTTTTTCAGCCGTTACATATTTTTATTCGGATTTTTTAGTAGTAGGTAAACAAGTATGTATAATAATCTAACTTGTTACACGAACAGTTCGAGAAAATAATGAATAATGATAATTTAGTGGCAGTTTTAAAACTATCAAAGTATCCCCAAAATTTCCTAAAGTCACCTCGTTTTACGGTACTTATTCTGTGGTCACGTTTTACGTATTTATAATATAGTCACTCGTTCTAATATCATCTGTAAGGGCCACGCAAACAGCTAGACAAATAATTATCAAACATTAGAAGATTCCTTAACATTAAAAGCGAATTTAAGCACATTAAAACGCGATCGTTACGCGTAGTAACGACTCGAAACGTTTGGTCGCAGCGCAACCGCATTAAAATCGCATTACCATCGATACTTTATATCGATACTTGCAAATGCACCCCGCACTATGCGACGCGGCGAAGACCAAGAGCTAGCCGATTCTAAGTTTAAAATTTTACTTTGAGTTGTTTTGTTCTGACATGACCTTAGCACTATTCGCCCTTGCTAATCCTTTCTGATGCCTTCATCACGCACTAGTTTTTATTTTACTAAAGCGACTGCCATTCAAGCCTTCAACCCAATAGGGAAACTAGGCCTTATTGGGGTTAGTCCGGTTTCCTCACGATTTTTTATTTTATTTCATCGAAAAGCGACTGGTAAATATCAAATAATATATCGTACATAAATACCGATAAACTCACTGGTACGGTGGTTTGAACCTGCAACATCCAGATTGAAAGTCGCACGCTTTTACCGCTTGGATATCTAGTGCTGGACGTTGTAAATATAAAAATTTAAAATACATTTTGAATTCTATTGACGGCTGCCTCTTTGACTATGAATAAATATGTCCATTTGGTCCAAATACGCTGCTCAATTACGAATCGGAGCTGAATTGCGTTAATTCAGATTTAAAGTGAGTCAATAAAGCTTGGTTAAGAATTATTCGATTTATTATTCCAATACTCGTATGCAGTAATTTATGCGAGTAAATGCTATTTGTGCAATTCAATGTGTTATTTCCACGAAATAGTTTGCGAGGACAATTTTAATGTAGGTAATTTGAATTTTGTCACATTTCGATGCATTTTTGTGGATAGGTGGAGTTCCCTATTCTGTAGGTATAATTTAATAAGCGCAATTTCATCGTATGCTGAGTTACAAATACGATGGTGTTTACGTAACTCAGCGGAAATTAATTGAAGTGAAAACTTCTTTAGCGGCGCTGGGCACTTTTTGAGGTGGGGAAAAAATGATAAACTCGAGACAGCGTAAGGCGATCACGTGACCGTAGAGGTTTAGATGGCCACTCATTTAGATGGCTTTTAAATCAATAAAGAAAAACATAATGACATTACATGAAAAAGGTTCTAATCTTGTACGGGCTGAAATACGAGGATCTCACAGTTACATTCTAACTTTATATCACTCAAATATAATTCAATAAAGCTACATCTTGATGAAATCGCTAATAAAAGTGAACTCTAGTACTGGTGAATAAAACTCAAAATATCATGACCAAATATATTTAGATGCGAGGTCTGCAAGGTAACTTTACAATTTCTATTCGAATTTTAAACAATTAACGCTACAAATTTGAATTTCGAATTTTAAACAAACTCACTGACCAGCAATTTCGGAACTAAAGTTTTTCAATAGAAAGGAGGATGGGTCAATTATACATAGTGCTGCAGACATTTTGGACTAGTCATTGAGTTTTCACTTCTGTCGGCACTCCCGGAGTGCAACCCGTTGTTTTTTTTTTCGGGATAAATGGCGAATATGGCGATTCAAACCAGCCGAATTACATCCAAATCTTACGAAACAACAATTTGACAACAAAATCTAAATCGGTTCTTAAAGTGTAAATGTTTAAAAATGAAAGGTTTGAACAACATTGAAAAATTTAGTATACCTACATTGAAATATAAATTACATGTTTTTGGTACATAAAAGATAAGTGAAATACAACAACATTGTATTTCTTTCGTCTAAGCCTTGGTTAACGTCGAGCCTCTACTTAAGCCACGCGTTATTCTGTACAGATACACGTTAAAATTTAACTGGGTTATAGGAAAGATGTTCTATTTACAAGATACTGAACAATCTATATTATCTATTAGCCATTTTCGTCAGTAGAAAAAGGCGGCATATTTTAAAAATGTAGGCGCGAAAGGTACCTCCCATACTGCCCCCTTAAGCCAATTAGCGGTATCTCAAAAACAAAAATAGTTGAAAATGGAATTATAAGATAAAGAACTTAAAGTCTATGTTTGCATTAAATTTTGATTCGAGATACCGCTAATTGGCTTAAGGGGGCAGCATAGAAAACTTGAATTCGCGCTTTTTTCTACTGACAAAGTAGGTTTGCCAGAGAATATGAACGACATGCTTAATTTTGCGATATCATAGTAAATTCATGTCATGAAACCTCTTGAATAGGTACAGCCAGATCAGGCAGCAAACGAACATGCATCTCTCTGGCGTCTGTAATCAAGACAAATCTACTGCCGTCCGTACTGGATCAATAGCTCTTCAGGCATATGGGCGTGTGCCAAACACATTACTACCGTTTTTCTGCTGCAGTCGGGCAAAACGAGTATGCAAGGGGCCTATTACGCCAATTGAAATTTGAATAATGTATTAGATATAACTATATCTGTAACTATAACTACTATAACTATAACTACTCTTATTTACTGGCAAATTGGTTACAAAAAAAACTATACTTATCCTTTTCTTTTGGGTGCTAGTACTAGTGTAAGACAAAGATAGTATGATTCTCTCTGTCTATGTTTGAAATGAGACAGTCCTTTGACAAACTACATGTTAGTTAGTCTATGGTAATATGTCTATGAGTTTTAATTGCCTGAAAATAAACGATATTCTATTTGATATGTGCAAACACAAATCTGTTTTACAACGAGTGCACCTACATGTACCTATCGTCTACGCGGGATTACCTGGAATCCCGGGACTTAGGGCAATCCCGCGATTGCGCATCCCGTATCCCGTGTTTATTGTCGAGGTGAAATATTACAACGTTATATTGTATTTTAGATTAGGCATTAATGGGATTATGGCATGGATTTAACTTGGGGTTGGAGGTAAGAGCGATGTGTTTTTGTTTCAAAGTGAGGATACGACGTAGATAAAGGTCTTGACATCTTAAGCGTCGGCGGCATTGGCATTACACATACCAGGATAAAAAGTATGGAGATAATAATTATAAAAGCAAAATTATTCTAAAGGTGACATTTCAATGTTAAATCCAGCTGTATTATTAGGTACCTACTGTTGCGGCATCGTTGTCGATGCCGTTATACAGGATGCTTCCTGTATCAGGAGGAATAAATTACACTGTAGGCTGTACTCCTCAAACTGACCAACATTTGTTCAGCAACTTTTGAAAATAACTCATGTTTTGATTTTTATTACACTTTAAAGTTTATTCTAAGACGCAATGTATCTATTGCAAATTTAGTTATGTATTTTTTTTATAAAATGAGTGACGATAGCCGCCGCATTACTGCCACGATTATGACTATTTAATGACATTCCTTCTCTCATTTTATCACAGCGGCGATTGCGAAGTTTCAAAACGATAAAGCTAAATATTAAAACTAGGTCTTAAATAAACTTGCAAGATTTTATTACAAGTTAATTATAAGCGTGTTAATAACAAATAAATGTACTCGTGAGATGTCAAACACAACTCGAATAGGGGAATGTGCCGAATGTGTAATAAATTAAATAGTAGTTTATGCAACAGTGATATAATAAGGGTTCTTAAAATTCAAGGGTCGAAGTTACAAAACGAGACGTAGTCGAGTTTTGTAAAAAAAGACCCGAGAATTTTAAGAACCAATTATGAGCTGTTGCATACATTACTTTTTCTATGACAGCTGCAGCAAAAAAAATTATTAAAAAAAAGTTATTATTAAAAAAAAAGAGTTATTATTAAAAAAAAGAGTTATTATTTAAAAAAAATTGAGTTATTATTTAAAAAAAAAAAAAGAGTTATTATTGTAAATGAAAACATATCTCTTTCAATCAAGATGATCGGAACTTGTATCTTTAAAAAAAATAAAGCAGTTGTATTATACTCATAAGATGACAGCTAGCAGTCATCTTATGAGCCTATAGACAAAGCATTCAAATGACATTGCTTTAGATATCACTGTCAGTCATTTAATTGACACATTTAAGTGCTGGAGTAGAAAAATAAGTTTAAATTGCTTCCGGCTCCCACTCCCAGCATTTCACACGCGCATTAAATTAAGTCGTACATACACCGAGAGTGGTCAAAGGCTTATTAAGTAATTGTTTGTAAAATCTTTCATATTATTCCTATTTATATATTATTGTTATTAAAAAAGAGGATTAAATATAAACTCACATTTATAGACCTATCGCGAAATTTATTTATTTTCCGGCGTTATGTGAGCGGCGTTGTGTGATGTGTGTGATGTGAGTTAATATGTGTTCAAAGCACTTTCATTATGACATAAATTATACAGAAAGAAAATATAATAAATAATTGTTAGGTATAGCTGGTCAAGCACATCTTGTCAGTAGAAAAAGGTGACAAATTTGAAAAATGTAGGCGAGAAGGGATATCGTCCCATAGAAAATTTGAATTTCGCGTCTTTTTTTACTGACAAGATTTGCTTGACCAGCTATATGTAATATATCAGCAACGTAGGCTTTGTCAGGTTACAAATGCAAATCAGCTAACATGCTACGTCCTAAACAAACCAGTTAAAGATAACCGCAACAGGCTTCGTAATTTTATTTTACACCAAATTACTGTATTCATGTTAAACAGTACTTACGTATAAATTTATACGTAACTGCTTACGTATTTAATACGAACAAATTAAAATTAATTTTAATTAGAGTTAACTCTTTAAATTAGTTAAAAACGTATTTTTAGCCAAAACTTGAGATGATACCTACGCATAAAGCTTCTTTTTATTAAAGTTGGTACTTATCATAAAATACAAAAAGTCATATCATCAAGTCATCTTATTAATAATCACTGCTCTTGGTGTACACTAGACTTTATATTTTGATTCACGAGGAAAATTCGGAAATATTAATTGAACTCTTATTTATGTACTTGAGTAATAAAAGTTCCAGTTTCAATTATTTCTGCAATATCATTCGTTGTAAATTAATCACTTAAGTAATAAAATTAATTAATTAAACATTGCAAAACGCGACTGCAGTATAAAAGCAAACTGAAAATTAAAAAGATTTGTTACTTATGTACTTAACTTAATAAATGTAAATTAGAATATAATTAAGTGTGCAGTCAGGGTCATAAACGACTACACACCAACTACACACAAAATTATGCATATTCAGGATCATGACTGCACCTGTAAGTAGGTATGTATATTTAATTTAAATTGGAATCGCGGCCGCCTAATAAAAACGCCTAAGAATGCTTACGACGCAAATTACTTAAGTAAAATTCCCCCGAGTCCTGGCTTTAGATACATTTTTAAGATTTAGAGGAGAGAATTACCGTAAAATGGGGTGAGTAGATGCAAAACTGACATTCAAACCTCGATAACATTTTATTTTTACATATGCAAACTGAATGGTGTATATAATAAGTGTTCCGGAAGTTTGTATTTTCGTTTTTATTTTATTTTGGGTAGTTCCATTTCATAACTTTGACGATAAACAGGAAAACCCACCTCACCCCGTAGTCCCTCGTATTTGGGGTGAGTTGGGTTTTCATACAAAGGTGATTTTGGAAGATTGTTGGATCGATTTTTTTTTATTATGAGTATTACTATAGCTCCAATTTAAATTGGAATGCATTGTTTTTGTGGCAGTAGCCTTAAAAAACCATCTCACCCCCCTTTCAAACCTTCTCTCCCCATTCATAACCCAACTGTCCCTGCGAAGCCTACTCACCCCATTTTACGGTACTTTTTTCTTAAACCAAATACAAAAAACAGGTGACGATGGAAAAAGACCAACGGCCGCAACCGAGGCGTAAATAAAAATAAACAAAGCACTGAGGGTAAATTGCAATATAAATTAGCTAAAAGAATCTGTAATACGCAAGTACAGCCGCAGTGGGCAAGAACGCAGCAGGCCGATACAGTTGTTAACACGCTTTCTCTATATAGGAAGGTAGTATGTATTTGTATATTACTTCATGGCGGGTATGGAGTTATGCATATCCCAGTAATCTACAATAAATATTAAGCTAGAAGAGAAAAATCCTCACCTCAACAGTAAAGCCCAGAAAATGTAGGTTACTAGAATTTGATAGAAAAGATCTAGATAGATAGATAGGGAGTTGATAGAAACGTAAAGAACTCGAGAGCAAGTTGATAACGTGTTTGAGGCCTATATGTCAAATTATCGATTCGATCCTATTACGGTTTACGCCGTCCTCGAAACGTCGGAGGTAAATCTTAAAACTTAAATACGCGATGAAGTCCGAAGTGAAGTGAAGGCGTTGTACAATTTAATAATGTACAATTTAAACCGTAACATTTAAATGTGTCGTTTTCAAGCAAAACGTTTTTGTTGAAAATGATACAAATTATTATTTATAGTATGGCATATGTATATGTCACAGTGTCACTGGATTAGGTACATATAAAAAGAAATAGGTACAGCTTGTAGACACGCGGCACTCAATGAAACGCGTAACGTAAACATATCTGACACTCTTCTATGATGAACCATTACATAGGAGCGTGTCGTACAATAAATATATGCACTTCTTTAAGGAAAACATCATATAGATGGTCAAGCAAACCTTGTCAGTAAAAAAAGGCGCGAAATTAAAATTTTCTATGGGACGAATGTTCCCTTCGCACCTACATTTTTCAAATTTGCCGCCTTTTTCTACTGACAAGATCTGCTTGACCAAGTATAGCAAATAACGTACCTATTGTATCCATCTCCGCTGTGGCTCGGTTCTGGGTGCCAAGCGAAAGTAGTCCATTTATCACAATTAGCGCGCAGAGACTGCAGAAAAACCAACAAACATCGGCTACTCTTTACTTTTTCAACTAACACTGTATTTAGCCTTTATTTGACCGTTTCGTGCACAAAAACTGTCATTAGGTAGGCTCCCATTGATATATAACATGTTGAAACGTGTTTTTGTATTCGACATAAAGCCCTTGCTACACGGTCGCCGACAAGCCTTCTAACCGTCTGACCCTGGTCAGTTTTGGTCAAATTTTGTTGGAAACAACTGTCTACACGGTCCGGGCGGGACGGACCAAGGCCACGCGGTCTGAAGGCTTGTCGGCGACCGTGTAGCAAGGGCTTAACATACACAATTACACAGATACTCTTCACGTACAGTCAGATGCAAAAAACTGATCTCCCGCTGCATATAAATTTGTTTGAAAGGCGGGTTAACTATCTCTACATACACTATCTACTGTCTCTACTGTACATAACGATCAAAATCATGTTCCTTTTGTTGTGCCATAGTCCGGTAAAAATGAAAAAAAAATGGCCCCTGCGGTGTAGTAGGTACCTAATTACTAAAGATGCTGGCAGCATTTCCTGAATTGAACTTCATCCAATCAGATCAATGCTTGGTCATCACTTAGCAAGTTCTATTTGAACTAATCGGCGAATAAGTCCAACCTTTGAAGCTTCGGAACCGAATACAAAAGCAAAATCAACAACAATACAACAACGACAACGAGGAAATTCCCACAAAATAAGATTTCGTACTTGTTGCACACAGTTAAAAATTGAATTTATTCGGTAAATTATGCAATTGCAACTCAAAGGATGTCAAAGCGGTTTATATTCTAAACGTTACATTTACAACCTACATACAATTTTACTTTAGTCTTATGGGAATAAAGAGTTCATGCATACTTGAACTTCAAACGAATGTTTACGTCGACAAGCATGTCTTTCATAAACTAGTTTCGGCGTACTGTGTCAAACAGGGGTGAAATAATAATTTATATCTCACTATATAATATATGTACCTATCTTATTAAAGACAACTTACGCTCAAGCAGGAATTCTCGTCTTAATTAAGTATAGGAAAGGAAGACATCCTTTTGAGATTGATATGAATTACTTCGCCTTTGTATCTAACGTATTTTCTGTAAAATTGTATCTTATGGCCTTGGCCTGCAATATGTAGGTTCCAACAATAAAGTGATTAGTCCTAGTTTAAGTGATCTTGTAATAAAATATGTTTTTTTAAGTAATAAAAATAAAAACACTTTTATATGTAAACACCAAGTTAACCCGGCAGCGATTTTGATAGCACAGACTGAGCAAGTGTTATTTTAAACGTAAAACTTCTTTGAAATTATGGCGTTTAAAAAAACACTCAGTCTGTGCTATCAAAATTGCTCCCGAGGCAGCTTGGTCAGAGTCTATCTACTAGTAGGTACCTGAATCTACCAAGTAATTACTTTTACGTCACGCTACGCGAGGAGAAAATCTCACTTCCTGGCCAAGGCATCAAGATGTAAAACTTTAGACAAACCACGGGCGGTAATTCGTAAAGCCCCAGATCGCATATTTATGGCCCTCACCTTCGGTTCGGGCCACAAACACCTGCGATCTGGAGCATTCACGAATTCACCTCCCTAGGTATGTAATGTACTATTAAATTTGCAGTTAGCCCGCTACGATAAACGCATCGTACAAATGCTGACGACGAAACAAGTGATACAAATATACATACATAGGTACCAGCAACCAGTAATACAGCATATGTATCATACTGAATGAAAAATAGCCACGTCCAATCTGTAGTAAAAAAAAACATTGGTGAACTTTTTTCTAGTGAAAACAAATAGGCGATAGGCGCGATATATCCAGGTAATTATTCCCCGCGGATGGACTGCGATTCATCGGAGGTACAATCGCGTTCGAATCGATATTTCGTTCTCTGGCACAGGCTACTGGGACAGAGCTGTCACTTATTTATAAATAGGTAAGGTCAAGGTCAAATCCGTCTACGGGAAATTCCGTACACGGCCGGGTTTTCCTTTTTTTTTCAGCCGTAGGAAATAGAACTCACCTGCTTTTGACTGCTAACAATCCTGTGCTATTGTTTCAAGTATAAAACTAAATAAAAATAGTATAATATCGTACAGGTTACATACCTACATATATAGTATAAGTCATTCAAGACTGTATAAAATAATTAAAAACAATACTTACCTAGCTAATAACATATTACCTTACCTGGTAAACGATCGCAAAGTGACAAGAAGGTTTGTAGCGAAAAAATAAAAGATCGTTTATTATTCTTCAATTTATCTTACAATGCGCTTATGAATATATAAATAAATCTAACACTGCTGCATAGAAAATGTTTAAAATCATTTGTTTAAATAGAAACATTTAAAACATGTTACTGTGAATACAATACTATTACAGGACTTATTATCGAATTTCATCATTCTATTCAATATTCAATCGAGGACTAATGAAATAAACTGTCAATTCGTTCAAGTTGAAATGAATTTGTCCTACCAAATAGTCCCCAAAGCCTAATTGCCGTTTAATTGTTAATAATGGAATTTGATCTAGTCCCAAACTCAATCTAAATTAGATTGATTAATTTATTATGCTTTATAGAATCTAGAAAACCTACCAATTAAATATTATAATTTTGCAAACGACTCTTGCTAGACGATTTTCACCAACTATTAGATAGATAGATAGAATACTCTTTATTGGTACAACTCAGTAAAACGATACAAAAGAGAAGAAAAATTGATATTAGTAGACTTAGAGGTAAATATAAGCGAACATAATTAATGACACGCCGATTCTGATTTAACAATTTGTTACCGTTTTGATCTTATTTTGATACGACCTTGAAGATCACTCAAATGCAAGTGCGAAGTGCAAGTCGTGCGCGAAATACGCGCCAATCGCCAAGACGATGAAAAAAATAGTTCATTTTTGAATTTTTCGGAACGGAGACGAATGTTACAAGCATATTTTTTTTTGCGTCAAAACATTTTCACGCAAAAGAAAGACTAACCGCAGATAATAAAATTAATACAAAATGGTGGGCATATCTTTTACGATGCTAAGGCAATACGTACGTTATAGTTTCAGTTTAGTGCTTATGATTCACGTTTATTGGGAGTTAGCACGCTACGTTAGATGTATTAGTGCTATTTCAACACATAACGCTGTATTAGTTTTACTGAGGTATTTACTTTTTTATTGCTCACGTTTTAGTAATTCGTTGCCGTATTATGGGTTTGAATAGAATTACATACCTGAGGGTCTTCAGAAAACCGGCCAAGTGCGAGTCGGACTCGCGCACGGAGGGTTCCGCACCATCAACAAAAAATAGAGCAAAACAAGCAAAAAAACGGTCACCCATCCAAGTACTGACCCCGCCCGACGTTGCTTAACTTCGGTCAAAAATCACGTTTGTTGTATGGGAGCCCCACTTAAATCTTTATTTTATTCTGTTTTTAGTATTTGTTGTTATAGCGGCAACAGAAATACATCATCTGTGAAAATTTCAACTGTCTAGCTATCACGGTTCATAAGATACAGCCTGGTGACAGACGGACGGACGGACGGACGAACAGCGGAGTCTTAGTAATAGGGTCCCGTTTTTACCCTTTGGGTACGGAACCCTAAAAAATGGTACCATCAACTTTTGGGTTATTTAGACTCAGAATCACGAGTACTATTGAATGAGACAAAGAAAAAAAGTGTCCCCAGTTTTTCATATAATTTTTGGGTGTCAGTTTTGTAACGGTCCATATAAAATGTATGTGAAAATGCGTTACAAAACTGTAATTTTTTGGGACACATTTTTTTTTTCCTTTTGAAATCGATAGTCCTCGTGGTTCTGAGTAGAAATAACCCAAAAGTTGATGAATTATAGGAAAAAGTAAATGGTACACTTTTAAGTGAAAATGCCCACCTACAAGAATGACTAGTGTTTACAGAATAATGAGCGAATGACGTAGAATGAAACTGTACAAGAGCGTGCAGGTATTTCTTACCTCCTTAAATGCTTTTCTAACACTAATTGGAACTAAGCTAAGCCGAAGACATACATAAACGCAAATGGTTAGACATAGCGAAACTATATAGGCCGCCCGTATTAAAAGCGAGGACCTATAACTATAATAATAGTTAAAAAAAAAGCGAATCTATAAGGGTTTTTCGTTGTCTACGGACCCCTAAAACGGGGAAGGATTCGTTTGTCTGAAGGACACACTAAGTCTACCCACCTGGCGATATGCACGCTCGAAGATTTACTGCTCTGTTTTTTCTTAGGTTATCTAGAATCCATTAGAACACCTAAAGCGTACTTTTTCTTTATAATTTGTCCAAAATATATTGCTTGGATAGGTATGGCTGCTTTCTGTTTTTACAACACTTGAGATTTTAACGGAATTATAAAGAATATAATGCCGGGGCATTTAATGACGGAAGCTTTACATCTTAATTATTTATTTAAATTCAGCACACTCGGGTACATTTTAGACAGTTGCTTTGACAGCGTAAACGTTTATTAGCATTCTGGAGTATTGGGACGCTATGACAAAGATGACTTTAAAAGTCTTTCAAAAAGTTAAACTTTAAGCCAAAAGCCATAGAATGCTTCGACCGTGCCTGAGACATGACGCCAACTGTCGCGTCGACCGTGTACATGTACACGCTTGGAGTATGAGTTTTGAGGCAGAGGCCTAAAATTAAAACAAATGTTCTTTCTGAAGGACATTGGCATTGCCATAAGCCAACTGGCGCTAGCTACCCAATAGGGTAATTTTTCATTTTAGGGTCTTTTTTCATTTTTCTCAGTTTTTGATAAAATTTGGTGGATAGATAGAGTTCCTTGTTTTGTACAGCATAAGCGCAATTTCACTGTACGTCCTACAAAAATCTTCCTTGTAAGTTACGGAAAACGTATGGAATTTTCCGTAATTCAATAGGAATTTTCATACATTTTGTTGTCCCTAATTTGGATTTCGTGTTTATTCCGACCAAAATAAGGAGCTTTTCAAACTTGCCAATTTTGATCAAAAACAGACAAAAAAATCGACATAAAATAAAAAATAGCGCAATCAATGAGTCATATGTAAGAAGCGCTGGTGGCCTAGCGGTAAGAGCGTGCGACTTGCAATCCGGAGGTCGCGGGTTCGAACCCCGGCTCGTACCAATGAGTTTTTCGGAACTTATGTACGAAATATCATTTGATATTTACCAGTCGCTTTTCGGTGAAGGAAAACATCGTGAGGAAACCGGACTAATCCCAATACGGGCCTAGTTTACCCTCTGGGTTGGAAGGTCAGATGGCAGTCGCTTTCGTAAAACTAGTGCCCACGCCAATTACTGGGATTAGTTGCCAAGCGGACCCCAGGCTCCCATGAGCCGTGGCAAAATGCCGGGACAACGCGAGGAAGATGATGATGACTAGAAAATATTATGTTAGATGATATGGTCACTGGTGAAATAATGGAAGTGTTCTTTCTGAAGTATAGATACACTAGGCTATTCCGACGAGCCAGCTGACGCTGTACTGGGCTGTCTAGTGCCCACGTTCTGGACATTCGCATTAGGGCAGGTTTTATTGCCATAATAGTCCCGGCGTGCCTAACGTATTACATGTCCTAAACGACTCTCTTTGGGAATACGTTGAATTATAGGATGTTGTTTTTATCGGCAGGCTCATTAATTATTACTGGTATTACATATATTTGTATGTAAAAGTTCTTTTCGCTCTAATTTCTTTGTATTACATTTTCTAGCAATGAAAACAAGTACCTACTAAATATGTTAACTAAATGTTTTTAAATGAGAGCGTAACTTTAAATTGTATTGCGGCGGGTAGGATTGTGTCTCTTAACTTGGCTTAAAGGATGACTCACGCTAGACCGGGCCGTGTCCGGGCAGAGGCGTCGGACATGTTATTTTCTATGATGGCTGATCGGTGATCACGTGGCGCTTTCCATAGAATGGCTCCTCTACACGATGGGCCAACGCCGGCCACTCCAAGGGACGCATTTATGCGTTAGAGGGAGCAAGTGATATTGCTATCTCATTCTCCCGCATGGCTGCGTCCCTTGGAGTGGCCGGTGTTGGCCCATCGTGTAGAGGAGCCAGAAAATAAAGCGCCGGACGCTCGCTCCGGCTCGGTACTTATAGCGTGAGTCATCCTCAAGGCTAAATCCACTGGGTATATGTGAACGTAAGCTGTGTATGCTTCCTATAGTTCCTATCACATAATATAGATGATTGGAAAGACGTTATTACACAAATAAATAAATACATTACCATGTTCTTCAAATATAAAGCCCTCTTTGTAATGATTCTTAGTTGATTACTTTATGTTAAATACCCTTTAGGACCTTCACCACAGAATAAATAATAGTACTAGGTACAGAAGACTCACTCTCTAACAAAACGCGTCTGTTACGATCAGCACAGATATGGCCGCTAGGTGGCGACAGCGCCACGCGCGGCTTATGGCTTTCCCCAAAATTGGGGCGGAACGGGTGTACTTTTAGCTACCTGTAGCAAAGCGACGAAATCGCGGAGTGAGACACGCCTGCCTTCACTGACATTTCAAAGGGTATATATATTATAGAAGGAAGTCGCTCAAATTGCCGATGAAAGGCACTCCACCATTCAGCCCAGAACATTCATTCACAAATGATACCCTTTTGCACCTGCGAGACCGCGAGCTTCGAGTAATCGAATCTACTATCTCTATTTCTGTAACTTACATCTTGTAAATTCGAGAGAGATGGAGATGATTTCCTAATTTCAGCGTTAGGTAAGGGTTTGGTAATCGAGACCCTTTCGGGATTCCAAGCGTTAAATAAACCATTGGTAACAGTCAATACGTTACCGGTAGGTAATACAGAACAATTCGTAGGGTTAAAGTGCAAATGGTGAGTTTGAATAGCTTGCTGAAGGCTTTATCGACTGTCGAATAGCGTGTCTAAATTTAAACACGATTCTGATGGTTAACTATTACTTAAAGGTTTACTATACATATAGCTTCTGCCGGCGATTTTGCTGAGTAG
Organism: Cydia amplana; assembly: GCF_948474715.1. Taxonomy (NCBI): domain Eukaryota; kingdom Metazoa; phylum Arthropoda; class Insecta; order Lepidoptera; family Tortricidae; genus Cydia; species Cydia amplana. The sequence goes on along the minus strand of NC_086083.1, from coordinate 2,938,014 downwards.
GATTAGTAGTTCCTTCCATTACACACTGCATAGTAAATTTCACCCCCTTTTAATCCCCGTTGAGGAATGGTTTCCTTTCCTGTGATTCAAATTATCTTCAAATTCTTCAATACAAAAAATCATCTAAATTCAGCGGTTAAAGCGTGATGTGGTAACAATAATCAGACAATGTTACTTTTGAATTTATAACATAGGTAATATTAAGAAAAATACAGGGAAAAACCGGCCACGACAGAGTGAAAAGTAGAAACTCTTTAAATACGGGGTTTGAAGTTGAGTAAAAACCTTATTTATAGAATTAATAGAATGTTGCAGTCAAACGAGTTCACGCTCGTTCGTTTGAAGTAAAAGGACGGTTAGCTATATTTTCCCAACCTTCTAAGGATTTTCCTGAAAATCGCTGTTTAGAAGCGTATATTTTCGTAACCAGTGAAGTGCTAAAGCCGAATCCGTGGGTTCCTAACGCTGGCGAGTCGCGCGCTTATCGCAACTTAATCGTGATATCTATTTGCTCTTATGATATCATTTATTACCAGTCTCGCTATTACCTATATTATGAAGCTTATGAACTGGGGCGGTAGCACGGTCGCATTTTTATCGCCTGTCATCATGCCTGCAACATTTTAACAGGTATGTAAGTGCGAAAGCGACAGGCATAGTGACAGGCTATAAAAATGCAACCATGCTGCCACCACAAAATACAACGCCAATGCTAAACATTTTTTTTAGGGCTCCAGCAGCCTTACTCGCTGGGCTTATGACTACACATCGGTAACTGGTGGCAAAAAAAGGAATTAATTAAACTAATCTTTTAACTGCTACCTAAATGCCACGAGTTACCGATGTGTACTTATGACTTAATCACTTGACTGTTCTAAGAAGAAGCCCGCCCTGTGGTCGCCCGAGCACCTAATGTATGTATGTATATATGTCACTTTAATGCACATCAACAAGTAGCCGATGATGATGTCTTAACGTTGCTAAGAACCTATATCATATTAACTTTAATCGTGGTTCGAATTTAGAATTTTACCCTGATCTACCATCTACCAGTATGTGGACTGCTTCGGTTCGACTCTCCTGTGCTTTCGTAATAGTAAAAACTGCTCTGTCCGACGCCCCGGTTAAGAGCCTCTATCTAGGATTCAATAAATTAAGCGATACACCGTTCGTATCGCCAGTTGTTTTTACGATTTTTATTTGTTTATCGCCGTTGAATTACTGCGGAGATAGGGGAAGAAATGTTAATTAGAGTTTTTACTGGGGACATTTTTAAGGGAGTTAAGTTTTTCGGCGAAACGTGGACGTTGACTCAGATAAAAGTAGATACCTAGGTATTACAACACTAATGAATACGGGTCGCTTTTCATGGATTTTTTTAAAATAGGTAATAACAAAATTTTATGTAAAAGCATATCTTTTGAGATGGATTCAATACTCGAAAAATAGCCGGATGAGTTGTCTAATAAAAACAGACGGATAGTCGGTGCTTATAGGTATGTACCTTTTGTACCTTTTTGGTTCGGAACCCTAAAAAGGAGGGGTAAATAGAGGAAACTCTTATGAGATGATAGGGAACTGTATACGTAACGTAGAAGGAAGGCTAGAAAAAAAGTCGAGTATTTATCTAATGTATATGTATGTATACAGAAAATTCATAAAATAAATTGAATGTAAATACTTTGTCCATGCACATATAGGCACGTAATAAAGTAAGGACGCTTAGTACAAGTAATTTCGTACATTAATCCGCCTGTTCCTATCTCTATCGCACGCGCCTAATTATATAGCTGTCCCTCTCGCACAGTGTGACGACCGTCGGTATCAGGGGCGGGATGGCAATATAATTGCGCGCGTGCGATAGAGATAAGAGAATAAGCGGTACGGTTGTACGTACAGTCACCACACGGGATTGTTACGCCATTTAGGGCTCTAGCTAAATTGGATGTTCCATACTTACGATATAGCATGTCCAGTTTAGCTAGAACCCTAAATGGCGTAAGAGTCACGGAGCGTGACTGTGCATAGGTCAATGTACAAAATTTCTTGTGCCAAGCGTCCTTTTTTTATACAAGTAGCAACTATAGTTCGTTGTTTTTAGCATTAGAAAGAAGGTAAGCGATTTTGAAACGTCTTTTAATAGAAAAACACTTTTTAAAAATCAATAACTATTACTTATGAAAGCAGAAGACTATAAAAGATCGTATTAGATTCATAATTGTTACGTATTTACCGTAACTTATTTTTAAAATATGTTTTTCAATTAAAATACACATCAAGATTGTTTACCTTATTTCTAATGCTAAAAAAAACGAACTATAGATTAACTAGAAAAACTGCAAGACACTGAAACACGGAATATTCGCAGTTAACCGTCAGACAGAACTGCAGTTTCCATTGCCTTGTGAACTTTATGGAACACTTTGAAACTTTTAGAAATTTCATGGAAATTACATAGAATGGGTACGTCCATTAAAACTAGAGGAACTTTTAAATAGCTCAGGTAGTGCTCAAACTTGTGGTAGGTATCTTTATATTACAATGCGTCTGATGGTAGTGTTTACAGATATCTGAACATGCACCTTAACGTGTTGGTAATAGAAGCGTTGTTCAGATATTTGTGACCACTTTCACGGATCCGATATATGTGATGACGACTGTACTATACTATAATTTTTCGACAAAGATGACACACACAATTGACGGCTGGTCTGGCCTAGTGGGCAGTGACCCTGCCTGTGAAGCCGCGGTCCTGGGTTCGAATCCCAGTAAGGGCATTTATTTGTGTGATGAGCACAGATATTTGTTCCTGAGTCTTGGGTGTTTTCTATGTATTTATGTATTTGTATATTATATATATCGTTGTCTCAGTATCCACAACACAAGCCTTCTTGAGCTTACTGTGGGACTTAGTCAAACTGTGTAAGAATGTCCTATAATATTTATTTATTTATTATTTATTACAATAACTTTCATTCAAGATTCAATACTTTCAAGTATTTGCCAATACTGTCTGTAAAATGTGTATACACACTACACATTAAAGACTTTCACACACGCGCTAGAATAATAAGCTGCAGTGCACCGGCGTAAATCCGCGGTATTTCCCGACCGCCGCGTCGGTTATTCACACTGTGGTCACCATATTGCGACTCGAGTTGGGATAACTAGTTTGATTTTATTTATTATATGACGGCCAAGAGGTTAAGAAGCCTAGACGAAGTAGGAGGTCCCGGGTTCGAATTCCGGTAAGGGTATTTATTTGTATGTTAAATAAATAAAATAAAAATAAATAAATATTATAGGACATTCTTACACAGATTGACTAAATAAGTACAGTAAGCTCAAGAAGGCTTGTGTTGTGGGTACTCAGACACCGATATATGTATATAATATACTCGTACAACATATACAGGAACAAATATCTACGCTCATCACATAAAGAAATGCCATTACCGGGATTCGAACCCATAAAATGTTTATCGCGAATATTTCTTCCTGAGTTATGGATGTTATCTATCTAACCATGGTATACAAGCTTTGCTTAGTTTGGGGCTAGGGCTCTGGCTCTAGCTTGGGGCACTGTGTGGGTACCCAATTATTTTAAATGTTAGCTCTCATCACGTGGACTAGTTGAGAACCCCTGTGCTATAATAATAAGCTGCAGAGCACTCGGGGTGCAAATCCGCATTACCTATTTTTCAACCCTTTATAGGGCACATTTATTACATGTGCAAAGTTTTTAGGACTTTAAAGAGGCGATTAGGCTTAGATCAGGCTTGAATGGTGTATTTTTTTTAAACTGGAATGTTAAAGTACTTAACCAGTTTTTTTTAAGAGATTTCATGCGGTTTTCACCTATCAATAGAGTGATTCAGAGGAAGGTTTAAGTGTATAATTTGTAAAAGTTTTGTGTAAATTGGTTGAACTACCAGTGCGAAGCCGGGGAGGGTCGCTAGCGTTAAATAAAATTAAGAATAGTTTACAAATGAAGCAACGGATGTCCTCGGGAACTTTTAATACTTACTTATCCATTATTATTAAAATAAATTTCTTCCCTTTTACACATAATATTTCTAAATTACAGTCTTAGAAAAAACTAAAACATTTATATTTGTCCTGAAATTCCCAGAATCATGGACACCCTAGTATATCGGAAGCATAGTTCGAGCTACAAATAAAACATTCAGAGGCAGTCGAAACCGCGACGAGAAAAATGCAATCTCAGTTCGCCATCTTGGAATTGGAAGTTTTTGTCAAGTACGGGAGTTAAAAAGAATCGTGATATCTTCTGATCATATTTTTTTCGATAGCATCTTACTAATTATTTAAAATTAAAAACAAAACCCACGCATTTTGCCTAAAAACCCATTTTATCCCAAAAATAACTTACATCATTTTGGAAAAAAGATACTCTTGAAACTGCTGGATCGATTTTTATCAAATATAGCTTAAAAACCACCGCAATGAAATCGCTTTCACGTAAAAAAAACACATCGAAACCCTCCTTTTATTATATTAAGGTTTTGAATAAGCCATAGGTTTTACCCCTTATTTTAATTATTACGCTATCTTCACTAAACCTTCGTAGTCTAATCAAGCCTGTTGACCTAGTTTCGTCAAAAACACCAAATTTTAGCAAACCCTTGCTACCCGTTTTACTCGATGAAAGCAGAGGGTTAATTTATTTCCTTGCTACGAGACCTTACTATCTCACCAACCTAACGACCAGTATAAATATCTCTAAAATCTTTAATAGTTTGTAAGAGTCTAGATGCCAAGTTACATTGGACAAGCAGACAAGTTGAAGAGAATATGTTTCGCGAAGGCTGAACGCTACGCGTAGCGTCTACGACGCGTAGCTCATAGCAGTCTCTACGGGGCGTATTTTATGTACCAACTTTATGAACTCCAATTTCTGCAACAATACCATCATAAATATATATACGCGGTACAACCTTATTGCAAAGGAGTAAAGTACAAAAATGCATAGTTATTAATGAAAGGTTAAACACAATCAATGTAAAATGGCAGTGTGTCGAACGGAGGTTATTAGGATAAAGGTTTTGTGTCCTATGATAAACATACATTTCTATGCTTTATGGTGTTTGGGGTGTTTGGGTAAATATGAGAGTACCTACACTGATTTTCTACACCAGCGGCGGTATCATGGTCGTATTTTTATCACTTAATGTCATGTCATGCGTCACTTTCGCACTTACATACTTGTTCCGCACTTACAGGCATGACGACAAATGATAAAAAACTTATCACCTTAGCCCTACAGTTTTTTGTATGTGTTACAAAAACTGAATGGTGTCATTCCATTATGTGAGGCCTTTCATCATACGGGAGGCGATTCAGACGACGCTAAAAATCATATTTGGAAACCGTTTAGGCATGAGTGGTTTATATCAAGATGTGTGGACACTTCGATTTATGATGTTTACTGAGGTTAAACATGGCAGACTCCTGTCTGTCCTGTTAATGTACATAATGTACGCTCACGCTGTTTGGTTTATACATATATGAAATAACACGTGAATCACCAAGACGATTGTGAAAGTCGTATCAAAACCTTAGCGTTTTTTCGAACAACGAACAAAATTGGTAATTTCATCGACAAAACAGCGATTGCTTTTAGTTTCAGCAATCAAAAGAAGATGTATTTTTTTCCTACGATTGAAAAGCAAAGAAATATACGCAAGTGGACGGAATAGTCCCTATGACGGAATTAGCCACATTGATCTTACTTAACGATCGCATGTGATTTAACTATTATAGCTAGAAGACAGACTTGATGAATGATTAACTACCATTTAATAGCAAAACTACGCTTACCAACAGACTCCGTTAAATGGAAGACCTAAGTATAAAACCGACTCCGTTAAATGGAAGACCTAAGTGTAAAAACAGACTCCGTTAATGGAAGACCTAAGTATAAAACAGACTCCGTTAAATGGAAGACCTAAGTATAAAACAGATTCCGTTAAATGGAAGACCTAAGTACCTATAAAACAGAATCCGTTAAATGGAAAACTTAGGTATAAAATTTAGAGTTGCGCTAGGAATATACAATTAGGTTAGTTAAATATAATAATGGGACATGTAACTGCCACGTAATTTCATGTGTGCAGTTTTCAAATTACGTCCAAATTACACTTAAACTGTGTAAAATGGTTAGTAATAACACGAATAGTCGTACGAGTATAATTCCAGGGGCGTCATTACACACACTTACCGACTAGATCGCAAAGAAAAAAAAGTTGTGCTCCCTTCGTAATTTGCAAAAAACTGCAAAAATTTCGTACTTTTTTCAGTTTTTGCCTTTTATTATAAAACTATGGGTTTTTGGTCAAAGCTTGCTATGTAATGTTAAAATAACATTAAATTTGGAACAATTTAAGATCATTTACAGCGCCGTATGTTAAATAGTTCATGAGATATGGAACTTTAAAAAGGGTATTTTTTTCCTTAGAATGAAATTTTTAGTTTTTCCTGATTCTTATTTAAGAATTAGTTTTGATACGATCTTGACGATAGTTCGCAGTGATTGGCGTGGTGTTGGCGAAACTCACTGGGATCACTGGAAGTCGTGTCATTAGATGTCTAGATGTCGCTTCTTGATGCTCTTGAGTGTACTGTGAGTCGTGTTAATACAAGATCACGATAATATCCTAACCACAACAAATTGATACATCAGAATCAGCTACCATTACCCACACTAGGTATATGTTTGTGCTATAGGCATGACTGTATGTGACTCAGACTTGTCAAGTTACCACTATATTATAACTTCTTCAGTGGTTTACCGTATTTGTGTGTCACATTCCTCCAAGGACTCCAAACAACATACACATAAATATAGAACTACATCACGCAATGTTTTTTTAGGAGATTTTTTTGTAAGATTTGACTGATCTATGTCAAGAATAAATTTAAAAGTGGAAAAATTACTGCCTTGAGCTCACCCAAGGCCTTTTCGTCTCACTTGAACTCAGGACCTCTGGATCGATACTCCATAGCGCTATGCCAACTGAACCACCAAGACCTCATCCATAGCTAGCGAATTTTTCCACCATATGGGTCTAGGGAAACTAGGGACATCTACCGTAAGGGCGTTATACTCCTTAAACGGCTATCCGAGTTCCATGCTTAATGTCATCGTTCGCAGACGTTTCTGCTTCTTAAAAAACTAGCGACCCGCCCCGGCTTTGCACGGGTTAACAAACTATACATAAACCTTCCTCTTGAATCACTCTATTCTATCCGTTGCGTAGTTTTAAAGATCTAAGCATACATCAGGGACAGACAGACAGCGGGAAGCGACTTTGTTTTATACTAATTATAGTAGTGATCGTAAGAACTATTATATAATCTGTGGTAGTGATTAAGATTCTCAAGAGTTTTATTTAGGCTAGTCTGCTAAACATTAAGTCGCATGTGTTTAGCAATAGGAATATACTGCCAGGTGATATATCAGGCACGTAGCTGCGAAACGGATGTTATTACCGGGCGCCGGATCCTAGCCAGGTGTAGCGTAGATTGCACAAGATGGTTCGGTGTGTTAATTAATTTCATTATATTAGCGCTAGTAGCGCTGGCAAAATTTTCTCCTATGAAAATGCCGCAAAGAGACGTAATGACAATACATTAATATTATCATTAATATTAATATACATCAATATTATTCTATTCCTATCAAAAAAGAGAATACTAGAGGAATAGAATGCATATTAGAACGCCAAATTAGCGCAAATCATGCATTTGTTACTCGTACAGTCGACATCAGATATATCGGAGCGGCCAAGGTGCTCACAAATATCTGAACACGCCTCTATTGTCAATCGGCCGCTCCGATATATCTGATGGCGACTGTACATGATTAATACGGAGCGTTAGGCACAATTAAGACCAAAATTAAATCCTTTTTGTTGTATTAGTTACAATGAAAGTATATCTAGATCCTAGATAAACTATATCACTAAAATCAGGCAGGTATAGAGACGGATTTCATTACCTTCTGTGTACGGGGGAGGGGGGGTGGAAGGCACAACCTAACTAACAATACCACAAGTAACATTAAGAATGTACTAATACCGTGTAGCGTTGATCAGGGGCCCGTTTCTCAAAAGCTTGTAACTTGTAAAACAAGTGGATGTCCCTTTCTAACAAAAGCTGTCAAAAAGTGACTTCCGCTTGTGTTACAAGTTACAAGCTTTTGAGAATCGGGCCCCAGTTCTTTATGTTTATGACACAGATGTAGTTTGAAGCCTTGCCCAGTTTTACATAGTGGCCTTTCTTAAGATGTGTAAGTGCTGCAAGCTCACCTGCGTGGATTGTTTGACATTTTTACTACCTACTATTCTATAATAAACAGACATCATTTTATATGAGTTTTCACATAAAATAAGACATAACATTAAAAACTTGAAGCTCAATGCGTGGTAAGATACAAGGTTCGCCGCTGCATTGCTGCCGCTATAATGACGTTCAAACCGTCACTCATTTTATCAAGGAAACTGACAGATACCGCGGCAGCAACAACGACGTCGCAACAGTGATGAAACTGCAGTTGACGTCCAAATGTCATCTTAAGGTGACGGTAGAGGTGGGTAAATTTTCAGATTCTGTCAATTTACCCCATTTCACACACAAGCGCACTTCACGCACACTACCTCACTTTACTGGGACAGGTCATTGACCCATCAAGTTTTTTTAAGATTGCGTTTTGAGTTTAGTGTTAACCACTGACCTCTTTTGAGGAACAGAAACTGTAAAAACGTTCCATTGAAAGAAGAAAGAGAAACAATACATTAAATCTTGCTCTCCTTGTCTGTTCATGTCACACGTGACGTATTTAAATTCTAATTTAATTCATTTGATTGTTAACTATTTTCTGCATATTATGGCTTTGTCGAGATACGCGTTTTGTAAAGTTAAATCGAATAAACCCAGATGTCATTAAGTCAGATGTAAAATGTTATTTACTACTCTATACGGTTATTCATAAGGCGAAAAATCAATTCAATTAAAAATTTAAATAAATAAAGTTTCGGCAGGGTGGAAATTTAATTAAGGCCGACAAAATAAAATTTAATAATATATGTCGGCTGATGTACCCCTAAGATCTTTACAGATTTACTTGTACGAGTATCCTATATTCGCTATTTATTTTGCTATTAAATTTATAAAATTAAAATAAATAATTAAATATTATACTGGCATTCCACCGCTATTATTTCAGTGCTGAACTGATTATCTTCGATCGTAGCCTTGATGATGTAGTTGTACTTACACTTACGGCGGTAGGAGCGGCAATGAACCCCGCGCAGCGTAGAACGAGAGGTGCGTTGGGATAAGTGCATATACATATAATTCTTCGTGCGTCTGTCTGTCTGTCCGTCCGTCTGTCACAGTCTATTTTCTCCGAAACTACTGGACCAATTCAGTTGAAATTTGGCACACATATGTAAATTTGGCACACAAATGTAAATTTGTGACCCAAAGATGGACGTGTAACGTAAATAAAATGTATTTTAGAGAATTTGAAATACGGTAGCCATTTTTGGGGGGGGGGGGGTAAATGAAAAAATTAAAAAATGTTTTTTAAACTATATAGTGTTACATATCAAATAAAAGAGCTCATTGTAAGAATCTCAAACATAACTTTTTTTATAATTTTAGGATTAATAGTTCAGCAGTTATTCATGAAAATAGGCAAAAAATGATCATTCTCCGCCCACTTTCTCCGAAACAACTGGATCTAAAATTTTGAAAAAAATACACAAAGTAGTTCTTTACCTATATATGTCAGGAAAATCTATAAGAAATGTGCAGTCAAGCGTGAGACGGACTTAATATACGGAACCCTTAGAATGCGAGTCCGACTCGCACTTGTTTTTGTTTAGCTCTTATTAGGTTTAAGGAGTTTTATGAGTGAAAAAAGAAGTTTTTTGTTTTATGTGCCCGCGTTATTGCCGATCGATTGTGTTTTAAACGATAATTAGACAAAAAAACTTGTTTTTCACCCAACGAATATAGATCCCCATGACACATCTTCCAAGTCGCCTTTGGATAGGCTTAATTTTAAAAATAATTGAAATAATGTTCTATATCATTCATACTTGCAAAAAAAGACTAAAAATAATTTACGTGACCAATGCTTATTATTAGTAAATATCTTACAATTTAATATCTGATATATCACACGATACAAAAAAATGGCCGCAAAGTTAAAAGTTTATTTATTTACGTTACTAGTCCATCTTTGGATCACCGACTCTTTGTCATATGTGAAAAATGTGTACCAAATTTCAATTGAATTAGTCTATTAGGGGCAGACACACGAGTGATCTTAAAAGGGATTTTTTTCTTGAATGATTTGTATGTACTTACCCCAACGCACCTCACGTTCCACGCGGCGCAGCGTAATCAGTAAGTACCTAATAATTAGTGTCCGACCGAAACACAAATTTCTGTATATATAAATATTGTTGTCCTACTTGCTCGCCAACTTTTGGTCTTTGTCACATAGTTTAGTTTCATAATACGAAGTACTATTTCGTATGTTTCGGCCAGGCCGAAAGATTCGGCCGTTTTTTGGCCGAAACCGAAACTACGGCCGAAACATGATTTTATGGCCGAAACCGAAACCGAAACCGAATCTTCGGTCGAACACTACGAATAATCACAATGGTCTAAGTACCACAGACCCTACTGTCGCTTAAGTCCTTTATGCCAATCTCTGCCTATTAGAACTTATAAAAAAAAAAGAAACCGAGTAATTATATCCAACTACCGAACCTGCTTACAAATTTTCTCGAGATATTTGAGAAATGTGATATGCAAAGGAGAACATTCGAACAAACGAAAGTATTTTTGCCCAAGCTGAAACGGAGACCTTCGCCTACGCTCGGTCAGTGATGGTTTAGGTACAGTCAGCTGCAGGTCACCCCTGCATAGAAGATTGTATGCAGGGGTGGTACCTTTTCTCTGCAGCTGACTGTACACCTATAAAAAATTGTTGTACCTGCTGCAATTTTATACCGGTACCGTACTTTATATTTCAACAGGTATAGTACCTTCAAAACGAAGCGGTATTGATAAATAATAACGGTACCGTACCGCCTATAAATAATAATAATAATTCAGCCTATATACAGGGTGGTCCAAACCTTGACGTCCAAAAATTTTTTTTTAGATTCCTCACGTCGTGGGCTATCAGAATATACCCCATGTATGTTAGCCGATTTTTCGTAGTTATCGAGTTATGATTTTTTTTTACTTTTAACTTTTCATATGAAATTCCGGGGTTCCCATACAGAGTGGCTAAAAAATAACTGCATTTCCGTTGCCAGGGAGGTTGTAAAAGTTGCTCAGTATAATCCCAACACCTCCCTGGCAACGGAATGCAGTTATTTTTCAGCCACTCTGTATGGGAACCCCGGAATTTCATAGGAATAAGAATAAGAATAAGAATTGTTTATTGCCACATACATGAACATAAAATAGAGTTAGAATTACTTACATAATAAAATAAAACAGTTGTTATCATATACAAAACAAAAGTGAGAAGATCTTTGTATTAGGCACAGGGTTCCAGTCTCAGCGTGTGCCGGGCCTAGGTGCCCGGCGCTGGTTTTCAGACCGGTCCCAGACTATGGACGGTCGGAGAATATTACCTACATAGGAAAAGTTAAAAGCTTAAAAAATCATAACTTGAAAACTACGAAAAATCGGCTAACATACATATGGGGTACATTATGATAGCCCACGATTTTTGGACGTCACGGTTTGGACCACCCTGTATAGGCAATAATCTCAACGCTAGCCCAATGCGGATTGGGGACTTCACACACAGCTTTGAATTTCTTCGCAAATGTATGCACTACGAGTATGCAGGTTTCCTCACGATGTTTCCTCCTTCACCGAAAAGCTAGTGGTAAATATCAAATGATATTTCGTACATAAGTTCCGAAAAACTCATTGGTACGAGCCAGGATACCAATGAGTTTTTCCTTACCGCTTATACCGTAAAGAAATAATGCAGTCTCTGCTTTGCACGATTATTGTGTGGACATAATTCTTATAATCACCGAAACATACATACCTCTACGCACAGAATGTCATTGAAATAAAACATTGTTTTTTATAGTAAATTAATATAACATTCGATTTATACACATAACAATAAGCAGGCCAGGCCGCAGCGATATTGGCCTGTAAGCTTCATCTCGGTCTCCAAATCCGCAAAACTCGCTGGTACTAAATGCTGGTCTTGCCGTTATTAATTATCTTGATTCTTGAAGATTATCAGAACAGCACGTTACGTAATCGCATACATAGACGGAACGAACGTAGGTGTAGACACTGCAAGTCTTTAGGTATTAAACGAATTACGTATTAATAGATGAGTAATATTTAAATGAACATATAATATTCTCTAACATAAATACAAGATTACAATTAATTGACATCAAAAGTCATTGACGTACAGAAGTCATATACATTTTTATAATGACGCAAAATTGATACCAGCATAATGAAAATCAATCCCAATCAGTAAAACGAGTTTTTAAACTTTTTTCATTTTAAGCGGGTTTTGAAGGAACAAGTTACTTAAATTCGATTGTAATCGTATTGTTTTAGGATAATTTACTGCTGTTTTCGACCGTTACGACCCGTAAATAACAACAACTCACATTTAAAATTTGACTGGAGCTCGACGTGATTATATTTATTTACCCTATTTTATGAAATACAATTTATCTACTGGTATACATTTTCGTATGCGTATATGATGAAATGTCTTTATTAATGTCAAAAACGAGCTATGACGATGTACACGTCTGCTTCGATGCAAGGCCAACGGCCATCTGACTCGAAGAAGAGTTTTGAGTGATGTCGTCAATGTATGGAAATTATACGAAAGTTTACATTTGGGATTGAATTTCTGTGTTGTATTTGTGAGTAAAAATATAAGTAGATAATAATCTGGTAGTTTAGTTATCTAGCCTTCAAAATCCCACAACAACTCAATTACTGTCAAAGACAAAACTGTAATGCGTCTTGCTCAAACGGAACTCCATATTTTGATTTTTGGACACTTTTAGTGTCGATTTGTAGAGAATTACAGGAAATAAAAAAAAATATGGCGTGAAGAGCCGGTACACGGCTTCTTCGTGAACAGATTTGCGTATAATTTAATGCAGTTATTAATCATTCATTGAACAAATTGATTGCACAAAGTGAGGTCTAAATCGAAAACGTCATATACCGTCCCCTTAAGAAACGCGTAAATAGTGCGTTACGAAATGGTTACGAATTAGTCGCTAAGTTTTGTTCTTTTTTCGGGTTCCGTACCTCAAAAGGAAAAAAACGGAACCCTTATAGGAACACTCGTGCGTCTGTCTGTCTGTCCGACCATTCCCCCCCTTTACCTCCTTTTTTTTTATTTAAGACCCAGTAGGGTCTAAAATTAAAAAAAATACACAAAATAGTTCTTTACTATAGATGTCAGGAAAACCTATTAGAAATGACCAGTCAAGCGTACGTGAGTCGGACTTAATATACGGAACCCTTGGAACGCGAGTCCGACTCGCACTTGGCCGGTTTTCTTTATACAATATAACTGAATGCGTAAAAAAGACGTATGCTACCAGACCGTAGCCATATTTCATTATAAACGTCACATAACCGGGCGGCACGTAATATTATCCCCAAAGTGTTTTCGGCGAAGTCAAGGAAAACAAGCAAGTAAGTATTAAGATACAAATATTAAGAGAAATGCGCTATAAGTTAATGTTATTGCTGGATGCATCCGCGGGCACATCCTTATCGCGTTCGAATAAAAACGCGAAATGTGCCGCTTTAATGTCCGCCCCTTCCTTCGGCCCTTCGGCCGTTATGTTGACATAGTGGTGGGACACAACTTATCGATAAAAAAATAATTAAGATATAGTTTGTCAAAGGACTATCTCATTTTTTGTTTCATTTTTTTTACAAAAGTATTATTACACAGTTACAATGATATGATTTCGCCAAACTGCTTGACAGTTTGTTGGCGAAATTGACAGTTTGTTGGCGAAATTTCAAACATAGATAGAGAGAATCATACTATCTTTGTCTTACACTAGTACTGGCACCCAAAAGGAAAGGATGAGTATAGTTTTTTTGGTTCTTATTAACTGAAAAATTGGTTTGACCAACTTTAAAGACGAGACGAAGCCATGAAAAGTGTGTGTGCGATAACCATGATAAACGTCCAGCCGGCCTAAAAAAAGGCTGTGGTGTGAAGTGGTGCAGAACAGGTGGCCTAGCATGAGTTGCGTTCTCGCGCGCGACTCCATAAGTCACACAAGATGTATGGAGTCGTGCGCGAGAACGCAACTCATGCTAGACCGCCAGAGCTAAGTAGCGTTTCGACGTTACAAATTTAACAATTGTTTCTGCTGTAATGAAGTCACACATGAGAAAAACATGGGCGACGTTTTCAGTCACGTGATATACAGATAATTAAATTAAGAATTAATTATTTAAATTAAAAATAAATCTCATGTTTGTTATAATAAAATAGTATTCAATTCTTATTTCTTATGGTAAAAACTAAATAAATAACACACTTTCATAATTTAATTTTGAAAGATGAAACTCAAACTATATAAAATGGTTTTCTTTCTTCGTAAAGGCGTGCATATCAATTATCCCCGTTCTAATTTCCTGGCTTTACGCTCTCTCTTAATATTGTGGTTTACTATAAACTTACGCTATCGATATCGTAATTAAAGTTTATCGATAAAGCCTTCCCATCACTGCCGTCAGATGTACATAGAATTTATGTTAACGGAGATATGGCTAATAAAAGCAAGTCTATTGGCGGTACATATTTCAGGCTCCGAACCGGGTTTATTTTGCTCAGCCTCGAAGCTTAAAGCCGCTTTAAGGTTAATTTTATTACAACGGCTTGTTTGCTCGGGAGCTCAGATGTTGACACGGATATTTGATTCCGGCTTGGGTTGTTCTAGATATTCAAATATGTTCGGTTAAAGGATAGTAAAGCCGGGGCCGGTACGTAGTGTCCGGCGCTTCGTTTTCTCTGGAAAGCACCACGTGATCAAGTTTAAGTTCTTTATTTGCATTCATGTTGTACATAATATGGGTATTAAATAACAAATGAGTTGTTTCAAAAATGAGCCCTGCAAGCCCATAAGCCCGATCAGCCATCATAGAAAATGACATGTCGGACGCCCTGGCCTGGGCACGGCCTGACCCTATTTCACCACGGTGACAGGTGCGACAATTGTCGACATCACTGTTACTGACGTCACAGGCCTCCATAGACTACGGTAACCGCTTACCATCGGACGGGCGGTGTGCTTGTTTGCCACCAACATATTCATTTAAAAAAACTGCATTATATCGCCAATAAATAAGTACTTCTTTTACGAAGCTAATGACAATTGTCACAAGAAATACGACAATTGTCACGAAATTCCGACACAGACTTTACCGAACCGACAGAAGAATTACTGAAAGTTCTATTAAATCGTGTGACAATTGTCATCATCATCATCATAAACTTCGAAAGAGAAATACCTGTTTTTTGCCGATGTAATAAAGTTTTTTTAAATAATACAATGATGGTGGCATACAGGAATACGGTCCGCCCAATGATAAGCGGTAACCGTAGCTCATGGATGCCTGTGACGTCAGCAACAGTGACAGTTGTCGAATTGTCGCACCTGTCGCCATGGTGAAATAGGGGCCTGGTCTAGCGTGAGTCATCCTTAAGTCTGGTTATTAAAGTAAATAAGAAGTCACTAGACTAAGGCGTTTTCACATTTTCCGTTCCGATATCGGATGTCGATTGATACTTGTCATGATAGTTATTAGAAATATTAAATGTAAGTAACTTTTCATATAAAATTATCGAAAAACTTAGAGCATCGAAATAATCTTAAACAATTTATTTGGCAATATTCGTACATTTATAAGTAAACTAGCTTTTGCCCACGGCTTCGCGCGCGCAGGAGAGTTTTTTTAAATTTCACCCCTTTAGGGGATGAATTTTGAAAAATCCTTTCTTAGTGGACTCCTAGACCTTATAAGGAACCTACTTGCCAAATTTGGACTTTCTAGTCCCAGCGGTTTGGGCTGTGCGTTGATTTAAGTCAGTCAGTCAGGTCTTTCACGTTTATATATATTTCATTTCATTTCATTTATTCACTTCAATCAATCAGCTCTTACAGATGAACCTTACGTGCTAATTGGCATTACATTGCTTAGTGTCTAGCATGCATTAACTACAATAAATACAATAAAATACAATCGGATTAAATCAAAACTTAAATTATATGTACAATACCGAATAATTATGGAATTAGGAACAATATTAATGTCAAAATCGTCTAAATAAAATAATGATAATAATTTAAATATATAAGAATAGGTATGTAGGTAGGTACATATATGTAAATTAGATACAGTCGAAAGTTTTAATTTATGACCGTTGTACCTTGTCGCAGTGATAATAGTATGAGGTATTGAATTTCATATTGATTGTTACGGTGACAAGGTACGAAAGGGGTCATAAATTAACCTATAGCCGCCCATACGTCAAACCTTGCCAAGCAAAATGAAATTTTATTTTGTCAACACAAAGTTCTAATTAGAATGGAACAGGAGACCTTTTTATAGGTCTCTGGGCGGCTAGAGGTTAATATATTCGACCGTACCTACCTTAATGTTGCAACAGTGTAGCTGCAGGTAACATCTGAACATAGACTAGGAATCCTCTAGACTGAGTTTAGAGCAATTATTTCATGAAACCTATGCTGCCAAAAATACGGGTGTGCGGGGGGACGAGGTGAGCGAATCCCGTGCCGTGATTGGTCCATTCAAAGACACGGACCAATCACGGCACGGGATTGACTCGAAGATGGAGTAAAACTACCGTATAAGTGGCAGAGGGGGTAGCGTTACTATGCTCAGTCTAGTGCATCTGAACGTCACTTTAAAGCGCTATCATCTTTAGACCCGCTGGACTCTTTCTTACCTAAAGCTATGAAAAATAACAATAGCAATTTGGTCAAAAAACCCAACAAAGGACCACTTAAAAACAAAAAACCGGTTGCAAACTCCCCACGGAACTTCCGGAAACTTTCACAGATCAAAAGGTTACTTGACTAAAAATCATAAAACCGCAATTAATAATTTATTGTCCAAGAGAAGAAAGTCGGGACAAACTTTGCCCTTAATTAAGTACGGCATTCGGAGCCAGGGGAGCGGAACCTTTGGCATTGTTGCCGAAACTTAGTACTTGCATAACGCGATACAGGGAAAAGCACTTTTACGAGTCGGGTCCGTATGTCAAATCAAGTTTGAGGTTATGCCGGAATCGCTGACGTAAAATGTAACTATTAGCGTTGCTGAGGGCTGTCAGACGCAGGCCCGTAAATGTAATATACGAGGTATGTTTTAATCCGCGTTGAATGCGATTTGTTACCTTACCTTCACTTGGCGCTAAATCTGTCAGGTTAGGTCAGATTATCATATATATACTATTATATAAGCCAAAAAATGTTTAAGACGTATGTAAAAATGTGTTTTCTTAATATAGAAATCGTAGCAAATTTGTAGCTATAATCTTTAAGACAATTTGCGACTAACGAGTCTCATTAACTCCGTTACCACACTGATGTGGTGGGAATATAGCGCAGGCGTTTTCGCATCCAATGTGAGCCAAAGATATAAAATTACGCCTAAGTCAACTTCCAAAGTTTGGAAGTTGACTTAGGCGTAATTTTATATTCCAAACTACGTTAGAGATGTGTGGGTAGTAAGTAATATGTTAGTAGAGTCTGAGAAGAGTCGTGGAATGTATGGGGCCCAATACATTCCACGACTCTTCTCTTTCCGAACACACTCTAACAAGGTCAATATTGGATATCAGCGTTACTACCGCGCGTTCAATATCTTTACGCTAATTAACAAAGGTTTATTATGTCTTAAGTAATTCCAAGTTTAGAGCAATATGATTTCAGAAACTGCACGCTTGTGTAGGTAAGCAATAGGGATGACGACACATGTCAAATTTCATTACATGATCTAGTTAAATGGGTGGGAATTTAGCAATATATCGTAATAAATAGGAAAAAGATTAATGAATACAAGGTCCACAAAACGTTGTTTTCTTCTAAAATTATGCTTACGCCCTGATTTAGAATCAGATGCCAATTCATTAGTTTGGGCATCTCGCTAGCGCTAATGGGCGTTTTTTTTGTTGTCTCCTACACTTTTAGTTCAAATTTGGGATTTTTTATGTTATTTCTATTCAGAATCACGAGCTCTTTCTATCCTAATAGGAGAAAAAAAAGTGTCCTAAGGTTTTTATTTCCATTACGTCACCATTTTTCATAGACTTTGTATGGCGGTCGCGGAATGGAAAGATCGAAAAATGTATGGAAATTCTGGGACACTTTTTTTCTCCTATTAGGATAGAAAGAGCTCGTGATTCTGAGTAGAAATAACATAAAAAATCCCAAATTTGAAAAAAAAAGTGTAGGGAACAACAAAAAAAAAAACGCCCCAATACATTGTACGGACATGTATGAGCGAAATGCACGCGCGTATTATAATTAAATGACATCATTTATATATCAAAATGTACGATCGAATCGTCCTCCCGGTTTATCACGATCTATATTTTTTAGGAAGTTAGTTAGTAATTAAAATACAGGTACTTATTTAATAATTAAATGAAAAGTTTTAACATCGAAATCATCACGACACACGAAATAATACTTTGCTGACAAAACACAGGGAAATACGTTATCAAGATTTATACCAGCCGGATTGTCAATAACTGACCCTCTCTTTGCCTTAACTTTGACACCCCCGAATCATTGTCCTATGTGACCAGACTTTCTATGGCCGCTTACACTGGATTTTCTACAAGTGAAACAATTTGAACGCAGCAAGAATACATAATAACAGAGAGTGACGTCACTTAAAAGGCACTTTATCGGGAGTCGGCACTCACCGAGTCGAGTCTTACGATGGCTGGACTAAGGCAACTGTAGAATGGCGACTAAGTGTACGTTCACGGACACTGAGCCGAATACAATAGAAATTATAATATACTAGTGAACCGCCCCGGCGTCGCACAGGTTAACAAATTATACACAAACTTTTCTCAAGAATCACTCTATCGATAGGAGAAAACCGCATGAAAATCTGTTCAGTAGTTTTAGAGTTAATCGCGAACATACAAACACAAACAGACAGACGTGGCGGGGGACTTTGTAGTAGTGTAGTGATTTTTTATTTGTTTCTCCTCTTTTTCTAACTACAAACTAGTTTAAAATATTTTGTTATGTTTTCAGCTTCATTGGCTAAACAATTATTACTCTGCTTTCAATAATTTTGCTATTTTGTGTCAACTAAATTTGGTGGTATTTGGTCTCAATTTAGGTGATATAAAAGCAATTGATTCTCAATTTAGACTATAAAAAAGTAATACATTTAATTTAACTAGAATAAAACAGAAATAGGTAGGTATGAGATTAACACTACCTGTACCCATTGTTCATAAATTACTTTATTTTATGATGTTGTCGTTTAGTAGCCTAAAATGCATCATATACTTGGGATTTGTCCTATACTTGGTTTACTCTTATTGTTTGAAAATACTTTCTCCATATTTCTGTTCATAAATTTACGAATGTAAATAAAAAAGTAAAGTATTCCCCATTCCATTTTGCGTGTAGCCTCTTCCGCTTTCATTCGTTTCATACTCGATTGAATCTCAAAGCAAAAACCTTTACAAAAGGGAAATCTGTAATAAAATCACTTCCTTCTATATTTAGAACGTATTTACCTATCAGCCTCACACGCCATTTGGTTAGGTATCTCACCAATCGGCCTGTGAATAGGCGCGCTTTATAAAAAGGCGTGAAAAGCAAGTTCCCTTCGATCGCTGATGTATATTTATTACTCGGCTATTGTGCGATGGTTGCGCTCCCCTGAAAGGCCCGATTGGAAAATTCATAATGAAATTTTGAATTGAGTGTGGTGATGACGATGGGAAAGTGTACGGGAAAAGTTAATTCGCGTTGCGCAGTTTTTTTTAATTGATGGGAGAAATTGGGAGATCCATGCAATTGATTAACATATTTTAAACAAAAAAAATAAACTGTTAATTTCTTTTCGTACAAAGTCAACCGTGGAACTTTGATAAAAGTTACAAGTAACACCTATTAACAAAATCGGCTCAGTAGTTTCGCCCTACGTAAGAACTTACAAATAAAATAAAATGTGCGCTAGTGCGCCACTGCTAAATAATCGTGATTATTTAAATTTAACGGAAGATATAAAAAAAAGGGGCCGCTACGTACTGTATCTGTATTAATACAGCAAACTAGATTTTATGTTGCTGGATTCGTCGATCTGTGAACTCAAAACAAAAACGGCCGTTTTGACTTTGGACGTATAGATTGACGAATCCAGCAACTAGTTTGCTGTATTAATACAAGATACAGTACGTAGCGGCCTCCTTTTTTAAATACCTGTCGTTAAATTTAAATAATCACGAATATTTATCAGTGGCGCTAGTGTGCACATTGATGGGCTCTTAAAGCGCGACAGTGCGCGATATTTTAGGCTGTAGGGGACCGGGGCGTTTTTTTTTAAAGTTGTCCCGTACAATTTTTTTTCTTGGGATTTTTTATGTTATTTCTACTCAGAATCACGAGCTCTTTCCATCCTAATAGGAGAAAAAAAGTGTCCTAAGGTTTTTATTTCCATTCCGTCACCATTTTTCATAGACTTTGTATGGCGGTCGCGAAATGGAAAGATCGAAAAATGTATGGAAATTTTGGAACATTTTTTTTCTCCTATTAGGATAGAAAGAGCTCGTGATTCTGAGTAGAAATAACATAAAAAATCCCAAATTTGAAAGAAAAGTGTGGGAGCGGTCATTGACAGAAAGCGGCCGTGGGCATCTTAACAAACAATTCTTCAGAGCACAGCCCATTGTACATGCGATGTACACCCAAGGAGATAAAGTCTCTCTTTAGACTAACATTTAACATTTATTTTAGCATTTTAGAAAAAAACTAGGAATGATAATACTACTTTGGAAAAAGCTTGACAAGGCCATGTTTCCCAAGGAGCTAACACGCATATTTAGGTGATGGTATGGTGGCCAGAGGAACAGCGTTCGGTGGGGCAACGTACTTTCGGACGAGTACGGATTGCAGTGCGGTGTAAGGCAGGGGGGGCTAAGCTCACCGAAATTATTTAATTTGTACGTTAACGACCTAATCGATGGACTCAGCAGCACGCATGTCGGATGCCATATTGACAGAGTCTGTTTTAATAATATAAGTTGACATGGTGACATGGTGTTGCTGAACCCATCGGTTGGCGGATTGAGAATACTTTTGGATATTTGTGAACAGGGCCGGATTAAGCATGTCGGGGCCCCTAGGCAGTGCAATGCTCGGGGCCCCCTTACAGTTAATTCTGCATACATAAGTTCAGTTGTTCAGTACAGGGAAGTAAGTTTACGGTTTTAATTTCAACCTTCAGGTGTCGGTTGAGCCGATCCGAACATGCCGAACGATGTCTTTTTCGCTCTTGCGTGGACATAAAGGTTTTATATATTAGTTTTTGCTGATTCCTCCTTGCGTACAGTGTGGGGAGAGCTCTTTTTTTCTCAATAAGTAGTTAAATATTTTGCGAGGCTGAACAGCGATTGTCCGACCATGCATGTGTTTAAATTATTATTCATTAACCAGTCAAACTAGCATGTAAGTACAGGGTAAATCGGAAAAGCAATAAAAATCGCGAGCGCATCGAGCGCGAAATTTTTTGTGAAAAAATTGTGAAAGCGTGTTAAAAAAGCCTAAAAATCCGAAGTTACCCAGTAAGGCGAGCTTTCATGCGAGGTCAAAGCCGTGCTTCAGGGTAAGCTCAGCTAGATCACAGACACCAACCAATGTCCATTGTATTAAAAAGCGAGACCGCAGGCCAAGCTTGGCGCAGCGAGGCCAAAGGCTAAGCTGAAGAAGAGATTTGGTAGACGAACCAAAAATTGAGGTAAAAAGTGAGGCTGAAGGTCGAGCTCAGCAATCTCCACATTACTGAACAAGCCCGAAGCGTACTTATAACCAGCGAGGTGAGCTTTCATGCGAAGCAAAAGGCCAAGCTTCTGAAATCAATGTTTATATTTGTTAAAAAGCGACGCCGAAGGTCGAGCTGTAAGAAAGCAGCGCTCTGATACGAACCAATCGTCAAATGTTACTCAACAATAATATATGTGTCATACAAGAGTTACTCGGAGGGCCGAAGTTTCATTAATGAGGTTTTAGGCCCTCGGGAGCCTGAAATTCGAGCTCGATTTACAGACTTTAAAAGCGATAAAATAACATAATTTACATAATCATTTGATGATTGTGTGTCTGAGAAACTGATATTGGACATTAGGTATAAGTAGGTACCATAAAAAATTATTTATGAATTTTGGCCATATGAAACCCATTTTTTTTTGGCGCGCGCGGGGCCGCCGGGGCCCCCTAGCCGAGGCGGGGCCCATAGGCAGTTGCCTACTCTGCCTTAGGGTTAATCCGGCCCTGTTTGTGAATCGTACGCTCGCCATCACAATTTAAAATATAACGCACTCAAAAGTGAATACATGGTGTTTAAAGCGGGAAACAAATGCCCAACGTATGTACCTCCCATTCACCTGAACGGTCAGATACTGAAGAGGGTGACGACCTTCAAATACCTAGGGCATTTGGTAACCGAAGATCTGCGCGACGACGCCGACATCGAAAGGGAACGCAGAGCATTAGCGATGAGAGCCAATATGATAGCGCGCAGGTTTCATCGATGTACAGCCCAAGTAAAAATAACGGGGTCCCTTTGTTTCCCATAAAGTTTTAAGTCATAATGTATTGTTTGTCACCGTTAACTTTTCAGGATTTTCGTCAGGTTATCCTATAGATGGGTTAGGTTTAGGTTAGGTTTGTTTTATGGCAATCCTGAAAAGTGACGCGTTTCTGAACCAAATCAATTATGACTAACGAAAATTCGGGTAAACAATACATTATGACTTAAAACTATTTGGGAAACAATAGAGACCCAAAAATAACTCTGTTTAGAGCGTACTGTACATTGCTGTATACCAGCAGCCTATGGACCAGATATACCCAGCGATCGCTAAATGCTCTGCGGGTCCAGTACAAAGATGCGTTCAGGGTGCTGTTGCGGCTGCCGCGATACTGCAGCGCGTCCGCGATGTTTGCGGATGCGAGCGTGGACGGTTTCCACGCCACGCTCCGCAAGCGTTGCGCCGCGATGCTTAGTAGGGTGCGCGGCAGCCGCCACAGCCTCCTGGACGTCGTGGCTAACAGGTGGGACAGCGGCCTTCTGAAGCACTGGTCCTCCATGCACGTTAGCCTCAATAATAAATTTAGTAAATTGTAATATATATTTAGTTTTATTGTAATATTTTATTTGTATAATTTGTTTTAATTTTAATTTAAATTTTATTTTAATGTAATTTAATTGTAACTATGGATTTTATGGTCCGAAATAAATGAATTTTATTTATTTTATTTAATAACCTACTACGTGTTTTAGGAAAAAGCGAAATGCCATACATACTTTATGAATTGAACAATCAGTCCTTCGGCAAGTTTGCTGAGGCATTAGGGTGT
Organism: Cydia amplana; assembly: GCF_948474715.1. Taxonomy (NCBI): domain Eukaryota; kingdom Metazoa; phylum Arthropoda; class Insecta; order Lepidoptera; family Tortricidae; genus Cydia; species Cydia amplana. The sequence continues at coordinate 2,914,291 of NC_086083.1, read as the reverse complement.
AATTTTTATTTACGTCCACAGCGACCTTATGAATTCGAAATGCGGCCTAAGCTAACAGCCGCTTGAAGGGAAGTCAAATACTAAGCCTGTTAGAGTAGATTTATGATGCAAATCTACCTACAGATAAAAAAACAACGGGTTGCATTC